>NC_143190.1:57920555-58227314 GCF_051530095.1 Phoenix dactylifera | reverse complement strand
GATGCAGGTTATTAAATAAAGGGAGGATGTGGTCATTGGGACTAATTTGTGGGGGTCTAAGCTATAACAATTCCAATAAGGGTCTATTATCTTCTTTTAGTGTGAATCATCACAAGTAGCTGTGCTCCAATCGTGCACGAAACCGAGTAAGGGAAGAGGGGCAGCGTCCCGTTCTACCTCGATGGCATCTTCCTCAGCTATAGAGCTCAGCCAAATCCGACAGCCGGCAGTAATGAGCATAGGAGAAAGAGACCGAAACAAAGCGCTCCTATTTCGGATGAAATTCCGGCAATTTGCCGGCCCAAATCAACATGAACAATGGCTAAAATATCAGAAAAAGATAGAGAAGAAGACGTAGAACACTCACCTCGGTCTGACTAGGTGATCCGACGGCTTCTCCGGCGAAGATCGAAGGATGATATTCGAATAGAAATCTTGAAACCTACAGTGTTGTCTCGAGTGTTCGTTGATGGAGCTCGAAGGAGGAGGAGGCCTTAAATTGACCGAATCCCGGTCTGATCCCGTTAGTGATCGAATCAACTCTGCATTCTCAGAGCCCGGCGGAATCGGGAAGGAACAGAGCCTTCTTCCCATCACGAGCAACATACCCGCATTTGGATACTAGTGAGCCTGGCCTCTTCAGACCGGCCCACTAGCCTAAAAGGATTGGGCCATTACAATGTGCTATGTGAGGCCCATTCAATTATAGCTGTCATGTCATACATATATACCTATGATTGGTAGACTGGCCCTCTCCAGTCCAACCCCAGTCTGGAGAGGATCCAAACTCATTCCTCTGCACCCCCTCCCATGCTCATGTTAAGCCCCAGGGTGGAATCTAAAATGGGACAGCTTATGGATTAGTAAATAGAAGTATAAAGGCTTCAATAGGCAAGAAGGACAATTGTTATTGATACTATATTAAGCTTTATAGATAGAGGTCATGAGGTTCATGAACTTTTACAGCTGGACTATAATTACTTCCAAACAACTAGAACCATCGATGCATGAACGTATATCTGAACCTTCTATATTAATGAAATGATTTATATTTAGAAGATTGTCGATGAATCGAGACAACATCAAATGTATTGGGATGCCTATAAAGGAGAGCATAGGGGAAAGGCCATCATCCCATTTCAGAGCAACCCTTCCATCACAATGATACCACAACCTCCCGATCCCTTGCCTCAATGGGTATTGGCATGCCCACAACCAAATTCATGCATCAATATAGCCTTCGATCTCTCCAAATATGTGCCATACCATCCATACCTAATAACAAGGTCCAGCAATCCCTCCTAGGTACCTTGTAGCCCTCTATGCGGCTCTCATCAAATTCTAACCATCTCTTCAAGAAAGGTGGAAGGAGACGAGAATTAATCAAGGATCCTCACGAACGGCTCGACCATGAAAGATTTGGCACCTTTGTTGCTCGTGAGGATGATGGCCAAGCAATGGCCAATTAAATGTATGTAAGATCATACAAACCAGGTAAGAAGATGTTTGCTACTTTCCAAGCAGTAAGACTAAATCCTTTTATATGAACGTATTTTTCTTTTACTTTTCCGCTTCTGTAAACAAATCTCCATTTTTCCTGACGTGCATGCCTATCATTTCTTAATAGGACGATGTTCTGTCGACCCAAGAACTCCCCAAAATGGATGTAAACCTTGTTTCTTTTTTCTCGCGCCAAGGAGTCAGATAGATGGTTTAATAAGGGTCAAAATGCCAACTTTGCCTGTGATTCAAAGCGAAGCATTTTCATTTTAATATTAGTAAAACTTAAACTATGATTGATTAAAAGAAAATTTTAATTTGATATCCAAGTTCTGCCCTTCTGCTATTTACTCTTTTGAAGATTAAGTTTGTTTTATTCTTCTTCTGTTACTCTCTGCAGTCCAAGCATGGTATGTGCAAGTCATATTAGGTCCAATATACGTTATACTTAATTTGCATCAGAATGCTCCGAGATCATGTTTAATTATGCACAACCATGGTAACCCATGCCATCTGAAACGAAACCTCACTAAACATGTGTTTGCTTGGAGTCTTGAAATAAATGGTAAATAGGATCACCTTGTTTGTGGCAGAGCACTCTAGCGAAGTTCTTTAAATACATGATGATTATTTATTATTCTAAATACATGCATGTATTCTCAATTTACCTTACAGAGCCACACTTTGATTTTTGACCATATGAAATGTATTCATACTAGAAATATATAATCTATCCGTTTTACCATAAATAAATGGTGAATCCATGCACCTCAATCCGAGTACGCCCACCTGCCTATCTATCTGTGTCCAGCCCAAGCCCTGGTCCATATGTAAACCCTTCCCAGAATACATGACATATGCCAGCGATACAAACGGCAATATAGTAGATTGGTAGTATTTCTACGCCTCCAGTAGTTTGTGGCACCATTTTCTTTTGGTGGGGGACAGGGCACTCAAACGCAGATTATCTAAAGCACTATTGCTTATTTTATAGGTGGCAGCGAAACTCCGGGAGATGGCGCGGCATCAATGCCTCCCACTGCCCATCGCTGTAGAAGGCGTCATCATCTACTTCAGGTTGCTACGACAAGCCTATCAATGCCTCCTCTCCTTCGCCTGGTCTGATCATCTTCTGCCCCCAAGCTTCAACCTTCATCATCCCTCTCTTTTGTCCATGCAGGTGCCATTGCCGAATTATAATACAATAGCAATGACGAAGGGAACGACGGATGGTTTTCTAATTTTATTGGGTATATTCGTATCCGTGTTGGATGAAATACTCATTTTAGTGGAAAAAAAAAGGGAACGACGGATGGAATTGTGGTCATTTCTTGATCCAAACGACCAATGTGATGAATTATGGTGTGGTTTGCCAAGTATGTGAATCTGAAGGAGATCCTATCCGGAACTTGTTATCTTTTGACTTTTTTGGATGTATTCATACCCGCCATATATGATACATCCGCTTTAGCAAATATATATATATATATGTGTGTGTGTGTGTGTGTGTGTGTGTGTGAATCTGACGGGCCAATGTATTTTCATAAGATTTGTGCTCGTGCAATTTATGAAGGGAGGCTCAGCTACACTATCGATAGGGATGGCAAAATATGACTCGACCCGCCAACCCGACCCATGTTCGACCCGCCATAAACAGGTTCGGGTTTGGCTTAAATAGGTTCGGGTCATGAACAGATTGACCCGTTTAACCTGTTTATTAATTAGGTCGGATACATATTTTAAATGTCTGACCCGTTTAACCCATTTAATATATGGGTTGGATTGGATCAAACAGGGCCGGCCCAAGCCTCGGCCCAAAGGAAAGCAATAGCTGTTGTTTACTACCTATCTCCACAGCCCACAGGTTGCTTAGCCCACTGGTCCAGCGTGATTTAATGAGATGGGATGGGGTCAGGGCGTCAAGCCGTCAAGGGAACCTCCTCGTCTCTCCCTTCGTCGCGTTGAACCCTCCATGGACCTGGCTCTCTCTCTCTCTCTCTCCGTCAAAACCTCCTCGCCTCCCACCTCTCCGGCTCTCCCTCTCTTGTTGAAACAAATCCCGAGTCCCGATCCAAAAGGCGAGCGACTCGGATAAGGCGGTGGAGCGTCCGACCGGAAAGGCAAGGGGGCGTTGGATCTGAGCGGCGGAGCGGCAGAAGCGGCGACGCTCGACAGAGGCAGCGACGCTCAGCGGTGGCAGCTCGGTGCGGCGCTGCAACGGCAGCACAGCGGCGGTTGCGGCAGATCTGGAGGTAGTGGTTCGATCGGTGAAGCTTCGGCGGCGACGTGGCAAGGCGGAGGCCGCGAGCGGTGCGGGGTGGCGGCTCGAGCGCAGCCGTGGTGAGGGAGGCCGATCGGGGAAGAAGATGAGTAGTTATTATTTTTTTTCTCCTTTACCCTCTCTCTCTCGGTCTCTCCTCCTCTCTCTCTCTCTCTCTCTCTCTCGGTCTCCCCTCCTCTCTCTCTCTCTCTCTCTCTCAGTCTCTCCTCCTCCTCTCTCTCTCTCTCGTCTCTTCCCCTCCCATCCCGCCGGCTCCCATCTTTTTCTTTCCTTAAACGGGTCTTAAACGAGTCGGATCAGGTGACCTGTTTATTAAACAGGTCGGATTCAGATTATAATTCCTGACCTGTTTAATAAACAGGTCGGGTTTAGGTTTAAAATTTTTGGACCCGATTTGTATCTGACCCGACTTATTTATGCCTAACCCGACCCGATTGCCACCCCTAACTATAGATATTTGGGTATTGGACTTTTTGTCAGTGCGTTACCAATGAAATGAATCTAGCATCTTGGGTTGATAATTGAAAGGATGTGATCACTGGGACAAATTTGTCTGTCTAAGCTACAACAATTTCGATAAGGTTCTATTAACTTCTTTTAATTTGTAATGTGTAACGGTCAAAGGCCGGTTAAAAACTTAAACTTGTAGATAGGAGAGGCCTATGTGTATATGAGACCACTTATAGTTCACAACCAATCCAATATGTTGAGCCCGGAGATGGAACATTGAAAGAATAAGAGGAACAGCTAGCTTGATTCTCTATTATAATCCAACCCAAAAACTGTCTAGTTGTGGATGGGCTCATGGCTTTATGAGAACAAATAGCATACTATTTCTTAAGAGACAAAATCCTCTCCATTCAAATGTTGGACTTGAGAGGATCAATCTATTAATCATAGGTAGGGTCCCACTCAAAGATGTTATCAATTTACTTTGCAGGGTCCACTCAATCATAATAACTATCGTGCTATGCGCGTACAGTCGTGATTGGTACATTATCCAACCCTCGTTTGGAGAGGATCTGAACTCATCCCTCAGCACCCCTTCTCAAGTACACGGAAAGTGCGAGAAGCGGAACCTAAAAAGGAGCAATATGTGCATTGTAACTAGAGTACAAAGGCGTCAATACTCAATAGGCAAGAGGGACAATTGACATTGACACCATATTAAGCTTTATAGGTAGAGATCCCGAGGTTCACAAAAACAACTAGAACCTTCAATGCTTGAACATGTAACTCTCTGGGACCTTTTATAGTATTGGAACGATTTAAATTCAGAAAATCATTGATAAATCAGGACAACTTCAAATGTATTGGGATGCCTCTAAAGTAGAGAATATGAGAAGGGCCGACATCCCATCTCCAAGCAACCCTTTCGTGGCAATGGTACCACAACCCCCAAATTGCTTTTCTTATTGGGTAATTTAAAGTTGGCTATGAATCGAGCTTGAAAATAGAAAATGTCAAATTTTATTTTCTTATAGATAATTTATGTTTTATTTTATTTAAAAATTGGACTAATCATTAAAGCAAAAATAAAGCCAACACCACCCCCAACTCCTATATGTTCGATCAAACCAAAAGGCAGCACTCTATAGATAACCCTTATCGCCAAACTATAGGGAACAAAAAAGAAAATAAAAAATAACAGAGGAATTGAATTCAGAGCCTCATCGTTCAAAAGAGGGCAAGCGCAGTGGAGAACCTCACGGTTGAGCACCAGGTTATCACAGAATTTACAAGCTTCCAACGTGATTCTGACAATTTACAAGCTTCACTTCGAGCTTTTTGCACGGTGGTGTTCCAAGCGACCAGAAAAGGGATAGAGGGCAATCTCTAATGTAGTCAAGAGTTCATGGCCTTATGATGTTTTCGTCAACCTTATATCCTTTCCAATACAAGTGAATTTTGATGTAAACAAATAAACTCAATTAATAATTTTTTAAATGGACGGTCTAGAATGAGTGGAATAGTACATTGAGATTAACTGATGGCCATTCTCATAAATATAATAATTTGAATTCAAACAAAATATAAAAGGTAATATGATTATTAAATATCGATAATGTTTATTTTCAGAATAAGTTTTGGTTTTAAGTTGGGTTCGGCTTGAAAAAATGATTAAAATTATAAATAAAACCAAATAATTTTTAATTTTTAAATTTATTACCGAAAGCATCTCAATTCAATATTAGTTAAAATTATTTTGTTCGATTTGAGGATGAATAAAATATTCGGATACTTGTTCGCATTGACATAGGATAGCGTGTATTCCAATAAAATAGCGTACTAACATGTGTTTTGCAGGTGGGAAAGAGTGCACTAAAGAAGAATTTTATGGTCCATTGCATGGCGAAACCACATCTAATGGACGCTATATGGGCTCCCTGGAACCAATATGACTACAGTTATTTAAAATTACTCATGGCTCAGTGACTTCTTATGGCAGTTGTGCTGGAGCTAGGGCTATCATGTATCGAGCAATCGGGCTCTCAACCTTATCACACGAGGAAGCAATAAATGTTGCTAATTAGGTAGCTAAACATGTTCAGATACGAAGCTTTGAAAGTTGATGATCCCTATTGACTTGGGTGCCATATTTAGCACTTGATTTTTACCGCTCCTAACCCATGGCAATGTATTTTTTAGGTGAGTTTTCTTGTTGGTCCTATCAAAGAAGGTGAACAAAAGAAAAGCAACATCAAAGCAATTACAAGCTTGTTGAGCCACCATGAAGGCTCTCGCAAGTAAGCTGAGACATTGAAAATCTATATATGTGTGCACATGTAGGTGGCAATTCTAATCTGCATCCATTTATCCAACCCAATCCAGCCTGGACTAGCATGACTCGTTGGGCTTGTGTGTTCGACACGAGTCAATTGACCCTGATCACAATGGATGAAGTTAGCTAGAGAAGACTTGTTAGCTATTATTTTTTTAAATATAATAATATAATTCTAAAAGTGATATAAGCCCTAGGATATAAATTAAATCCGATGGTGCCTGCTTTGGATGAGGGAATAGAGATTTAGATGAGCTAGGTTCTAAACAATTCAGAAAGTAAAATGCTTAAGGATGTATGTTACATGAGGCGGAAACCGAATCGAATATGGTTCGAATACTAATATATCTATATTCATATTTATTTTATTTGATAAATATAAATATGCATGTGGGTATTAGTTGGATGTAAAAATTTATATCCATATTTGTTTTGAACGAATATAGATAAAAATCAGATATTGGAAGTATGAATATCAATATGAATATAAATTTAAGAACTAGTTTATTGCCTAGCTTACTGTGTTCTTGTCCTTTATTGGATTCACATCCCTACCATATTTGACCCATCTTTAAATCTCATTAAATTATCCATGGATCGATCAGATTATGTAGAATTGCATTAAATTGCATAAACCTATATATGGTCCTGTGTCGTCTGAACGGAACTTAGCTGCTTGTTTTGGAGCAAAACCGCCGATCTGAGGCACGCTACGATTCTAAATTATAAAATACTTCCTGTGCCGTTTGTTTTACTATTAAATCTAAAATATGCTGCTATGCCGTAACAAATGCTAATAATAGCCGCGGTCCTCTCCACCAGAAGATGGAAGTTTCGCCCTCCATGGTAAAATAAATAGTAAAATTCGTGCCTAAATCCGTGTGCACCTACGTCCTACAGGGGCCCCTCCGGGACATAGCCAGAGCCCTGACCCAAAGCCCGCATACAAGCAATACAGCAAAGCCATGGGCTTTCCACACCTGCAGTTTGTGACACCATTTCAATGGGGACACTGTATTCATGCATGCACTCTCAGCATGGCACACTATATGAGACCATTTTTATCAGTTCGAACCAGCGGCAATGGTGCAAGGGCCGGCTATAAATGGCCTCTCACAGACCAACCTATTTCAACGCACCTCTCACTTTTTTTCTTTTGACTTCATTGGGAGGCAGCGAAGGCTAAGATGGCACGAAACTGGATTCTAGTTCTCTCTCTTCCTCTTCTGGTCGTCCTTCTGGGCTCTCTCCTTTCTCATGCCGAGGGCGTTGACACGGCGAAAGCAACCACCCCTCCACGCCTGCCCATCGCTGTGGAAGGCGTCATCTACTGCAGGTCATGCAAGCTCCCCGGCTACGTTGAGTCCATGGATGCCTCTCCTCTTCCTGGTTTGCTCCACCTCCTCCTAACCTTCAACCTCTATCACAGTAATCTCTCTTTTGATCACAATCGCTCATCTATTCTCATTTTCTCTTGTTGGCATATATAGGTGCTGTTGCATGGTTACGTTGCAATAGTAGCGCACCTGGTGTGACAGTGAAGGGAACAACAGATAAAAATGGCTATTTCTTGATCCAAACAAACGCGGTGACGAACTATGGAGCGCACAAGTGCCGAGTATTCCTCGGATCGTCGCCGTTATCATACTGCAATGTGCCGGTGTATCCTGCAGACCAAAGGTCTGGGGCTCCCCTAAAGTTTGAGAGGATCATAAAGCTGGGTTCTGGCCAACGAGCACTTTACACTGCGGGGGCTTTCGCATTTGCTCCTGCCAAAGGGAGCTCTTGTCCCCGTAGGCCTTGAGGGATCTGCCATCGGGCCTCGAGATAGGATGTTATGCCGATAAAAAACTATAGAAGCAACGGTCTCTTGGATTAATAAGAGTTCGATATGTAATCGAACCAGTCAAATGTATTCCATATGATTTCTTCAATGTGTTTTAGATTCTTCATCAATAATACCGTTGTCGAAAGAATAATTGGTTGCACCATTGTACGGTTTCATAGCTTAATTAAATTTCTGTTATGCTCGTTGTGCTGTTTATTTTGATAAGACGTTCTTTGTGCTGCTTGATATTTGGATGGGGACGTGCCTTTTTTTTTTTTTTTTTAATTGGGAACGTGTTCTTTGTGCTACTTGATTAACTTTCCATAGTTTGCGGGTGCAGGAGAAGTTAGACAAAATAAAGTGTAGACCTATTAACGAGCCGAGCCGAGCCAAGTCCGAGCCTCACAAAATCTTGGTTTCGAACTCGGGCTCGGGCTCGGTACCAAGCTCTGTATTGAGCTCGAACTCGAGCTTGCTTAGTGTCACGATCCCCGCCCCGTTTCCGACGGGCCGCCGCGACGGTCCTAGGGTGCGGGTAGGCATAAGGCCACCAGCCACCGCGTAGAACCCTACTACCTATCAATCATCAATAGATCTTGAAAAAAAATTGGCATGATACATGCACAAAATGATCACTTTTCCTATAGTGACCTGTCAGGATTATCTCAATACATACAACACACTACCTGTCAGAGCAGCAATCACATAATCTGTCACATAATAAACCTGGACAATATATAGCAATACATTATCACAGGCACACAATTGATCTGCACACATATATATATACCTGCTTTCCAATCCATCCATGGTCAAACCCATATCCACAACAGGATCTATGACTGTAACTATGCACTATATACAATAGAAGGTTTATAATACACCAAAAGATATAAACCTCTATCTACATTATACTATACTATACTATGGAGCGGCACAGCTAGCAGGCAACCACTAATCCTGCTCCTCTCTATACAATACCTTTCCTGCAATCAAAAACATCAAACTGGGGAGTGAGTATATAAATACTCAGTGAGTGGAGTAGAGAGTACTATGCACATGAGACAAGATATAATCATGGCTCGAGGTAAAATCTCAAGATCAATAACAAGATGAACATGAACTCAACATAAAGAATATGGAGTAAATCATCAATATCACCACAATCAATATCAACTCATCTGAAGCATATATGGAATAATCAAGTCAACATATATGCTACTCATGAATATGTTCAACAGGTCATAGTACTGAATCATATAAATCAGGTGTCAATAGGCTGAATCATCAACAAGACAGCTATCGGGAGGTGGGTTTTACGCCCCAGGCGAACCAGCAACAACTCCCTACTGCCATATGCATACATCGAATATGACACCACACCAATATATAAATCATCACTAGACAGCTGTCGGAAGGTGGGTTTTACGCCCCAGGCGAACCAGCAACAACTCCCTACTGTCACATGCATATGCAGGATAAGACACCATACCGATAACATAAATGCTAGACAGCTATCGGGAGGTGGGTTTTACGCCCCAGGCGAACCAGCAACAACTTCCTACTGTCACATGCATATGCAGGATAAGACACCACACTGATCATATAAATGCTGGCCAGTATCCAGAACAGAAATCCATCTCACATCTACATACTAAACGGCACCTCGCGGGAATTCTACATCCGCGGAAAGCCATACTGCACCTCGCGGGGTCTTACTATGCCCGGCGGCAAGCAGAATATAAGTCGTAGGACCGGCCGATCCTACGCCTAGGGCCGTGTCCCCCCTAGGAAGGGACTGGGCTCCGCCCACCCAGAAGGCTACTATGTGCACAAAGGCCGATGTTCAACCCCATCGACTATAGGTGTCCTGCAGATACTGCCAAGCCATGCATAAATGCCATAATGCACCCTCCCAATACTCTACTAAAAAGGAGTATGATCAAGACTACCACTCACTCGATCATGACCCAATCATAAACTAACATCAGGGTTAGGAGTGAGGGTCAAGAAAGTGCAATACAACTCAATATACCACTAAGAAGGCTCTACAAATCTTTGAAATGGAGGAAATGAAATCAATTTACAAAAGAAGTTATTTCACAATTTGGAACCAATTTAATTACTCATAAAAGAGTATAATCAAGCTACGACTCACAAGTCTTTAAAATAGAGGAAATGAAATCAATTTACAAAAGAAATCATTTCACAATTCGGAATCAATTTGATTACTCATCAACCCCTCGTAATTCCTCTCAATGTTCCCTCAAATGCATGTACAGAATAATCAAGCATGGAGAATCAAGATTATAGAGGAATCTACTACAATATCAATCAATATGCTCAAGTGGAATCAATTCACACATGGCGACATTCATGAAAATGAATTAAGGATGCTCATAGTGCAAAGTACATGACTCCCACTCACCTGCCAATCCGGCACGGCCTCGATACGCCTCTAGAATTTTACAGTAGGCAGCAGGGGACTTCTTCCTCTTGTTCCCTAGCTTCTTGCCCAACTGTGATATGCATTTACAATACATTTAGTTTTGTATCAAGGGCTATAATCTACGTGCCAATTATAATATAGGGAACTTTAATTGATTCAACTCCCCCATTCCTTAAATCTTTTCTTTTCTTTCTCTTTTTCTTTTTCTATTAATTAACTCATCATTTATGTGTATTAGGGACTCCCTTGCACGAGTACAAGGTCTCCCTTAGCCTAATCTAGGCTTAATATCCTATTTTGGCATAAAATTTTTTATTTTCCCACCCGGATGAACAGTAACCCGGACCGACAGCCGGTTACTTCATCCCGGGTTTGATCTACTTTCCAAACTCCAAATTTGATGAAATTTTTACCTAACATTCTACACTCATAGAGGATTCTAAAGAGGTAACATCCATTGCTATCGGAGGTCGTTTGGCCCCCTAAATAATTCGCCGAAGTTGGGACTTCGACACAGTTTTTCCGTAGTGCCGGAAAAATTTGTCAAAATCCGATTCTTCCTCTTTTAACCGCCTCTACAACCCTTATCCGACCCCTCTAGACTATATCCACCCTTGGTATAGCCTAATGTCATCAAAAGACTAGATAGGGATGGATATTTATCTTTTTCTTTTTGGAAATCGAGGTCCTTGCGTAGAGAAGAAGGAGATCTACACTTTTCCCTGCAGCTGGAAGTGCAATCGGGACTCCCTTCCACCTCGAATCCCTCTTCCTTCTTCTTTTTCTTCTTCTTCTTCTCTTTTTCTTTCTCTCTGTGTCGTCTGAGAACCCTCCCCCTCTCCTCTCTGTTTCACTCCCGTGAGCCAGCTCAAACCCTCCAATTAAATCACATCAAAACACTATTCACCCTTTATTTAATATTATTAAATTCCCATTTTGCCCTTGCCACTTCGATATATCTGCAATTATGCCATTATCTTTTGATTCCTTCCCATTTTACCCCTTATATCAATTTTAAAGGACTATTCTATCCCTTTTTATATTAAAAAAAAAAATTTGGGGTTATTACATCCTCCCCTCCTTATATAAAATTCGTCCTCGAATTTAAAAGAGTAAATTACCTGATTACTCAAAGGGATGAGTATATCTACTCTTCATATTCTGCTCGGTGTGGTATTGGGAATCAAATAAATTGGAAGTGTTTTACCTTCTATTTCTACCACACAGGTAGGATACACATACTTCGCTTTTATACTATCCCTACAGGTGTACTAATAGCTAAGGGAATATGCATTAATATCTTATCCTAAGACAACTTTTTAGCAAAATAAGGGGATACAAATGAATGGGTAGCTCCAGAATCAAATAACACTCTAGTTTTAATCTTATCAATGAGGAGTGTACCTGTCATAACTGCATTCGATGCCTGTGCCTTCTGTGGATTTACCGTGAACACCCTTCCTTGCCCTCTGCCTACTGGAGCTGACAGTTGAGATGGTCCAGCACTCTGCTGTAATGTTTGTGCTTGACCTCTACCTCTGCCTACAGGCTCCCTACTACTAGGCCTGTCCATCTGCACAGAAGGATAGGATGCCAAAGGCACAAACTGCTGGGTGGCACCATGCGGGCATTCTCTGACAAAATGACCCGGCTGTCCACATCTGTAGCACACTCCCTGATCCATTCTGCATCTGCCAGGGTGCTGCTTCCCACATATGCCACATACTGGCCATGATTGGAACCTAGATTCAGTTCTGGCCATAGTGACTGGAGGACGAGGTACTGATGGTAGAAAAGTATCTTGTGATTGACCTCTTTCCCTCCATTTCCTCTTACGTGGGGCAGGTGGAGCTGAGCGCACAGACTGCTCCGTCGGGCCCTCCGAGAGCTCTACTCCCTCAGATCTATCTCTACTGCTTTGCCCTTTTCCCATACTCATTTTCCTCTGTTCTCTTTCAGCTCTTTCCTCTTTGTTTCTGGTCTCCCACTGTTTTGCTTTATCAATCAGCCTAGACAAGGTGGGGACCTCTACTGCCAGTACTGCATTATAAAGCGGGGAAATCAGACCCTGCCTGAATCTTTCTATCCTGGCAGCTTCAGTGGGGATGATGTAAGGAGCATACTTCCCCAATCTAGTGAACTCACGAGCGTACTCAGATACGCTCATTCCGGGCATCTGCTTCAGCCTCTCAAACTGAAGAGTCCGATTCTGCCTCTCAGCTGGAGACAAGAACTCATCCATCACTGCTTGCCTGAACTCTTTCCAGGTTGGAGGATTCCTACTGTACAATCTGTCCTCCACGTGCCTCTGGTACCAGCCCCAGGCATCTTCCTTCATTGTAAGCCCTACAAGTTCTATAGCTCTTGCATCAGAACAGGGCAGTCTCCGTATCATCTTTTCAGTCTCCTCCAGGAATCTCTGAGGATCTTCACCTTCTCCCCCCTTAAACTCTGGGGTTTTGAGCCTCAGATATTCCTGTACAGTAATCCCCTCATTATCTAGAGCCCGCCTGGCCAAACTTCTTGGCACAGATACAGGAGGTGGGATGGATACTACTGACGGGGCAAGAGATTTCCCCCGAGCAATCTGCTCCCTCAGAGCCTGATTCTCCGCCAGTAACTGTTCCATCAATGCATCTCTACTTCCTACATCTCCTTGATCATCAACCCTCCGTCTATCAGCAGGAGGAGGTTTTTCTCTTTGGGGCTCGACATGTGCAGAACCCGCATCCAATGCTATATCTGGCTCCATCCTCCTTCCAGGACGAGCGGGTCCTCTCCTTGGAGGTATTCTTTATATCTCTCTAAAAAAGTCAAAAAGAGAGGATGGTCGTTACACACTGAGTCATGATATATTTTACTGAGTTGTAAATAACTCATAAAATAACATACAGAAAAACCCTATGCTCCATAGTATAATCCTATACTTAATCCTGACTCATCCTATTGCTCTGACAGGACTCTTGTTTAACCTTTGCTCTGATACCAAGCTTTGTCACGACCCCCGCCCCGTTCCCGGCGGGCCGCCGCGACGGTCCTAGGGTGCGGGTAGGCATAAGGCCACCAGCCACCGCGTAGAACCCTACTACCTATCAATCATCAATAGATCTTGAAAAAAAATTGGCATGATACATGCACAAAATGATCACTTTTCCTATAGTGACCTGTCAGGATTATCTCAATACATACAACACACTACCTGTCAGAGCAGCAATCACATAATCTGTCACATAATAAACCTGGACAATATATAGCAATACATTATCACAGGCACACAATTGATCTGCACACATATATATATTCCTGCTTCCCAATCCATCCATGGTCAAACCCATATCCACAACAGGATCTATGACTGTAACTATGCACTATATACAATAGAAGGTTTATAATACACCAAAAGATATAAACCTCTATCTACATTATACTATACTATACTATGGAGCGGCACAGCTAGCAGGCAATCACTAATCCTGCTCCTCTCTATACAATACCTTTCCTGCAATCAAAAACATCAAACTGGGGAGTGAGTATATAAATACTCAGTGAGTGGAGTAGAGAGTACTATGCACATGAGACAAGATATAATCATGGCTCGAGGTAAAATCTCAAGATCAATAACAAGATGAACATGAACTCAACATAAAGAATATGGAGTAAATCATCAATATCACCACAATCAATATCAACTCATCTGAAGCATATATGGAATAATCAAGTCAACATATATGCTACTCATAAATATGTTCAACAGGTCATAGTACTGAATCATATAAATCAGGTGTCAATAGGCTGAATCATCAACAAGACAGCTATCGGGAGGTGGGTTTTACGCCCCAGGCGAACCAGCAACAACTCCCTACTGCCATATGCATACATCGAATATGACACCACACCAATATATAAATCATCACTAGACAGCTGTCGGAAGGTGGGTTTTACGCCCCAGACGAACCAGCAACAACTCCCTACTGTCACATGCATATGCAGGATAAGACACCATACCGATAACATAAATGCTAGACAGCTATCGGGAGGTGGGTTTTACGCCCCAGGCGAACCAGCAACAACTCCCTACTGTCACATGCATATGCAGGATAAGACACCACACTGATCATATAAATGCTGGCCAGTATCCAGAACAGAAATCCATCTCACATCTACATACTAAACGGCACCTCGCGGGAATTCTACATCCGCGGAAAGCCATACTGTACCTCGCGGGGTCTTACTATGCCCGGCGGCAAGCAGAATATAAGTCGTAGGACCGGCCGATCCTACGCCTAGGGCCGTGTCCCCCCTAGGAAGGGACTGGGCTCCGCCCACCCAGAAGGCTACTATGTGCACAAAGGCCGATGTTCAACCCCATCGACTATAGGTGTCCTGCAGATACTGCCAAGCCATGCATAAATGCCATAATGCACCCTCCCAATACTCTACTAAAAAGGAGTATGATCAAGACTACCACTCACTCGATCATGACCCAATCATAAACTAACATCAGGGTTAGGAGTGAGGGTCAAGAAAGTGCAATACAACTCAATATACCACTAAGAAGGCTCTACAAATCTTTGAAATGGAGGAAATGAAATCAATTTACAAAAGAAGTTATTTCACAATTTGGAACCAATTTAATTACTCATAAAAGAGTATAATCAAGCTACGACTCACAAGTCTTTAAAATAGAGGAAATGAAATCAATTTACAAAAGAAATCATTTCACAATTCGGAATCAATTTGATTACTCATCAACCCCTCGTAATTCCTCTCAATGTTCCCTCAAATGCATGTACAGAATAATCAAGCATGGAGAATCAAGATTATAGAGGAATCTACTACAATATCAATCAATATGCTCAAGTGGAATCAATTCACACATGGCGACATTCATGAAAATGAATTAAGGATGCTCATAGTGCAAAGTACATGACTCCCACTCACCTGCCAATCCGGCACGGCCTCGATACGCCTCTAGAATTTTACAGTAGGCAGCAGGGGACTTCTTCCTCTTGTTCCCTAGCTTCTTGCCCAACTGTGATATGCATTTACAATACATTTAGTTTTGTATCAAGGGCTATAATCTACGTGCCAATTATAATATAGGGAACTTTAATTGATTCAACTCCCCCATTCCTTAAATCTTTTCTTTTCTTTCTCTTTTTCTTTTTCTATTAATTAACTCATCATTTATGTGTATTAGGGACTCCCTTGCACGAGTACAAGGTCTCCCTTAGCCTAATCTAGGCTTAATATCCTATTTTGGCATAAAATTTTTTATTTTCCCACCCGGATGAACAGTAACCCGGACCGACAGCCGGTTACTTCATCCCGGGTTTGATCTACTTTCCAAACTCCAAATTTGATGAAATTTTTACCTAACATTCTACACTCATAGAGGATTCTAAAGAGGTAACATCCATTGCTATCGGAGGTCGTTTGGCCCCCTAAATAATTCGCCGAAGTTGGGACTTCGACACAGTTTTTCCGTAGTGCCGGAAAAATTTGTCAAAATCCGATTCTTCCTCTTTTAACCGCCTCTACAACCCTTATCCGACCCCTCTAGACTATATCCACCCTTGGTATAGCCTAATGTCATCAAAAGACTAGATAGGGATGGATATTTACCTTTTTCTTTTTGGAAATCGAGGTCCTTGCGTAGAGAAGAAGGAGATCTACACTTTTCCCTGCAGCTGGAAGTGCAATCGGGACTCCCTTCCACCTCGAATCCCTCTTCCTTCTTCTTTTTCTTCTTCTTCTTCTCTTTTTCTTTCTCTCTGTGTCGTCTGAGAACCCTCCCCCTCTCCTCTCTGTTTCACTCCCGTGAGCCAGCTCAAACCCTCCAATTAAATCACATCAAAACACTATTCACCCTTTATTTAATATTATTAAATTCCCATTTTGCCCTTGCCACTTCGATATATCTGCAATTATGCCATTATCTTTTGATTCCTTCCCATTTTACCCCTTATATCAATTTTAAAGGACTATTCTACCCTTTTTATATAAAAAAAAAAAAATTGGGGTTATTACATCCTCCCCTCCTTATATAAAATTCGTCCTCGAATTTAAAAGAGTAAATTACCTGATTACTCAAAGGGATGAGTATATCTACTCTTCATATTCTGCTCGGTGTGGTATTGGGAATCAAATAAATTGGAAGTGTTTTACCTTCTATTTCTACCACACAGGTAGGATACACATACTTCGCTTTTATACTATCCCTACAGGTGTACTAATAGCTAAGGGAATATGCATTAATATCTTATCCTAAGATAACTTTTTAGCAAAATAAGGGGATACAAATGAATGGGTAGCTCCAGAATCAAATAACACTCTAGTTTTAATCTTATCAATGAGGAGTGTACCTGTCATAACTGCATTCGATGCCTGTGCCTTCTGTGGATTTACCGTGAACACCCTTCCTTGCCCTCTGCCTACTGGAGCTGACAGTTGAGATGGTCCAGCACTCTGCTGTAATGTTTGTGCTTGACCTCTACCTCTGCCTACAGGCTCCCTACTACTAGGCCTGTCCATCTGCACAGAAGGATAGGATGCCAAAGGCACAAACTGCTGGGTGGCACCATGCGGGCATTCTCTGACAAAATGACCCGGCTGTCCACATCTGTAGCACACTCCCTGATCCATTCTGCATCTGCCAGGGTGCTGCTTCCCACATATGCCACATACTGGCCATGATTGGAACCTAGATTCAGTTCTGGCCATAGTGACTGGAGGACGAGGTACTGATGGTAGAAAAGTATCTTGTGATTGACCTCTTTCCCTCCATTTCCTCTTACGTGGGGCAGGTGGAGCTGAGCGCACAGACTGCTCCGTCGGGCCCTCCGAGAGCTCTACTCCCTCAGATCTATCTCTACTGCTTTGCCCTTTTCCCATACTCATTTTCCTCTGTTCTCTTTCAGCTCTTTCCTCTTTGTTTCTGGTCTCCCACTGTTTTGCTTTATCAATCAGCCTAGACAAGGTGGGGACCTCTACTGCCAGTACTGCATTATAAAGCGGGGAAATCAGACCCTGCCTGAATCTTTCTATCCTGGCAGCTTCAGTGGGGATGATGTAAGGAGCATACTTTCCCAATCTAGTGAACTCACGAGCGTACTCAGATACGCTCATTCCGGGCATCTGCTTCAGCCTCTCAAACTGAAGAGTCCGATTCTGTCTCTCAGCTGGAGACAAGAACTCATCCATCACTGCTTGCCTGAACTCTTTCCAGGTTGGAGGATTCCTACTGTACAATCTGTCCTCCACGTGCCTCTGGTACCAGCCCCAGGCATCTTCCTTCATTGTAAGCCCTACAAGTTCTATAGCTCTTGCATCAGAACAGGGCAGTCTCCGTATCATCTTTTCAGTCTCCTCCAGGAATCTCTGAGGATCTTCACCTTCTCCCCCCTTAAACTCTGGGGTTTTGAGCCTCAGAAATTCCTGTACAGTAATCCCCTCATTATCTAGAGCCCGCCTGGCCAAACTTCTTGGCACAGATACAGGAGGTGGGATGGATACTACTGACGGGGCAAGAGATTTCCCCCGAGCAATCTGCTCCCTCAGAGCCTGATTCTCCGCCAGTAACTGTTCCATCAATGCATCTCTACTTCCTACATCTCCTTGATCATCAACCCTCCGTCTATCAGCAGGAGGAGGTTTTTCTCTTTGGGGCTCGACATGTGCAGAACCCGCATCCAATGCTATATCTGGCTCCATCCTCCTTCCAGGACGAGCGGGTCCTCTCCTTGGAGGTATTCTTTATATCTCTCTAAAAAAGTCAAAAAGAGAGGATGGTCGTTACACACTGAGTCATGATATATTTTACTGAGTTGTAAATAACTCATAAAATAACATACAGAAAAACCCTATGCTCCATAGTATAATCCTATACTTAATCCTGACTCATCCTATTGCTCTGACAGGACTCTTGTTTAACCTTTGCTCTGATACCAAGCTTTGTCACGACCCCCGCCCCGTTCCCGGCGGGCCGCCGCGACGGTCCTAGGGTGCGGGTAGGCATAAGGCCACCAGCCACCGCGTAGAACCCTACTACCTATCAATCATCAATAGATCTTGAAAAAAAATTGGCATGATACATGCACAAAATGATCACTTTTCCTATAGTGACCTGTCAGGATTATCTCAATACATACAACACACTACCTGTCAGAGCAGCAATCACATAATCTGTCACATAATAAACCTGGACAATATATAGCAATACATTATCACAGGCACACAATTGATCTGCACACATATATATATACCTGCTTCCCAATCCATCCATGGTCAAACCCATATCCACAACAGGATCTATGACTGTAACTATGCACTATATACAATAGAAGGTTTATAATACACCAAAAGATATAAACCTCTATCTACATTATACTATACTATACTATGGAGCGGCACAGCTAGCAGGCAACCACTAATCCTGCTCCTCTCTATACAATACCTTTCCTGCAATCAAAAACATCAAACTGGGGAGTGAGTATATAAATACTCAGTGAGTGGAGTAGAGAGTACTATGCACATGAGACAAGATATAATCATGGCTCGAGGTAAAATCTCAAGATCAATAACAAGATGAACATGAACTCAACATAAAGAATATGGAGTAAATCATCAATATCACCACAATCAATATCAACTCATCTGAAGCATATATGGAATAATCAAGTCAACATATATGCTACTCATGAATATGTTCAACAGGTCATAGTACTGAATCATATAAATCAGGTGTCAATAGGCTGAATCATCAACAAGACAGCTATCGGGAGGTGGGTTTTACGCCCCAGGCGAACCAGCAACAACTCCCTACTGTCATATGCATACATCGAATATGACACCACACCAATATGTAAATCATCACTAGACAGCTGTCGGAAGGTGGGTTTTACGCCCCAGGCGAACCAGCAACAACTCCCTACTGTCACATGCATATGCAGGATAAGACACCATACCGATAACATAAATGCTAGACAGCTATCGGGAGGTGGGTTTTACGCCCCAGGCGAACCAGCAACAACTCCCTACTGTCACATGCATATGCAGGATAAGACACCACACTGATCATATAAATGCTGGCCAGTATCCAGAACAGAAATCCATCTCACATCTACATACTAAACGGCACCTCGCGGGAATTCTACATCCGCGGAAAGCCATACGGCACCTCGCGGGGTCTTACTATGCCCGGCGGCAAGCAGAATATAAGTCGTAGGACCGGCCGATCCTACGCCTAGGGCCGTGTCCCCCCTAGGAAGGGACTGGGCTCCGCCCACCCAGAAGGCTACTATGTGCACAAATGCCGATGTTCAACCCCATCGACTATAGGTGTCCTGCAGATACTACCAAGCCATGTATAAATGCCATAATGCACCCTCCCAATACTCTACTAAAAAGGAGTATGATCAAGACTACCACTCACTCGATCATGACCCAATCATAAACTAACATCAGGGTTAGGAGTGAGGGTCAAGAAAGTGCAATACAACTCAATATACCACTAAGAAGGCTCTACAAATCTTTGAAATGGAGGAAATGAAATCAATTTACAAAAGAAGTTATTTCACAATTTGGAACCAATTTAATTACTCATAAAAGAGTATAATCAAGCTACGACTCACAAGTCTTTAAAATAGAGGAAATGAAATCAATTTACAAAAGAAATCATTTCACAATTCGGAATCAATTTGATTACTCATCAACCCCTCGTAATTCCTCTCAATGTTCCCTCAAATGCATGTACAGAATAATCAAGCATGGAGAATCAAGATTATAGAGGAATCTACTACAATATCAATCAATATGCTCAAGTGGAATCAATTCACACTTGGCGACATTCATGAAAATGAATTAAGGATGCTCATAGTGCAAAGTACATGACTCCCACTCACCTGCCAATCCGGCACGGCCTCGATACGCCTCTAGAATTTTACAGTAGGCAGCAGGGGACTTCTTCCTCTTGTTCCCTAGCTTCTTGCCCAACTGTGACATGCATTTACAATACATTTAGTTTTGTATCAAGGGCTATAATCTACGTGCCAATTATAATATAGGGAACTTTAATTGATTCAACTCCCCCATTCCTTAAATCTTTTTTTTTCTTTCTCTTTTTCTTTTTCTATTAATTAACTCATCATTTATGTGTATTAGGGACTCCCTTGCACGAGTACAAGGTCTCCCTTAGCCTAATCTAGGCTTAATATCCTATTTTGGCATAAAATTTCTTATTTTCCCACCCGGATGAACAGTAACCCGGACCGACAGCCGGTTACTTCATCCCGAGTTTGATCCACTTTCCAAACTCCAAATTTGATGAAATTTTTACCTAACATTCTACACTCATAGGGGATTCTAAAGAGGTAACATCCATTGCTATCGGAGGTCGTTTGACCTCCTAAATAATTCGCCGAAGTTGGGACTTCGACACAGTTTTTCCGTAGTGCCGGAAAAATTTGTCAAAATCCGATTCTTCCTCTTTTAACCGCCTCTACAACCCTTATCCGACCCCTCTAGACTATATCCACCCTTGGTATAGCCTAATGTCATCAAAAGACTAGATAGGGATGGATATTTACCTTTTTCTTTTTGAAAATCGAGGTTCTTGCGTAGAGAAGAAGGAGATCTACACTTTTTCCTGCAGCTGGAAGTGCAATCGGGACTCCCTTCCACCTCGAATCCCTCTTCCTTCTTCTTTTTCTTCTTCTTCTTCTCTTTTTCTTTCTCTCTGTGTCATCTGAGAACCCTCCCCCTCTCCTCTCTGTTTCACTCCCGTGAGCCAGCTCAAACCCTCCAATTAAATCACATCAAAACACTATTCACCCTTTATTTAATATTATTAAATTCCCATTTTGCCCTTGCCACTTCGATATATCTGCAATTATGCCATTATCTTTTGATTCCTTCCCATTTTACCCCTTATATCAATTTTAAAGGACTATTCTATCCCTTTTTATATAAAAAAAAAAAATTTGGGGTTATTACACTTAGCAAAGCAAAGGCTCGAGCTTGAGCTCGTAAAGCTCGTTTCAATTACGAGCTCAAACCAACCAACAGCGCGAAAGCTCCAATGGGATAGTATCTTCTGACCGAAAATAAAAGCGTAAGAGACGACACGGTTCTGTACACTACCAGTGCAAGCCTATCGGAGAACGAGGCACCGCCTGACATTGCTGTGCTCACCGAATAGATGAAGACGAAGAAGAAGGAAGGAAAGAAAGAAACAGAAAAACAAAAACCCTCCGAGCAAACGAGGGTGAGAGACCTACTGTGGGCTTCACCGGAAATGCTGCCAACCGAAGGTGAGGGATCAAGGTGATCACCAGAAAATGCCTTGGATTATCGCCGGAAAAAACTAAGCAACAACTAAAAGAAAAAGGGGGAAGAAAATGAAAGAAGAAGAAGGCAACAGCTGCGGCGGCCAAATGAGAACTTTTAGGGCCAGGCCGGGGTTTATATAGATCCCCCCGATGGCCCAGATCGATGGTGCCAGATCCCGCCTTCCGTCTAGATCACGCCATGTGTCGTCCTCGGAAACCGAAGCGGCGTATCAACCTGGATCGACGCTTTAAAAGCAAAATCGAGGCAGCGTCCCGTCGGATCCCGTAGCCTCATCATGAACCCGTGGCTCAAAACTGCCTCAAAAAGCAAAAGGTCGTCGCCTCATGCTCTCATTAAAGACACCCCGAAGCGCGTGAAATGGCGGAGCAATTTAAATCTACCTAGTCCCACCAGCGTGATAAAGGCAATTACTTCCTTCACCCGAGCTCGTAAGCGGCTAGAACTCGGAAGTCGGGGGGTAATGTTGGGAAAAGAATGGATTGCCCCAAAACATGTGGATGTATCGCTGGCACGTGATGGCGAGCGCAACGGCAGCAACCCTCAAAGGCGCCTGACCTTAAGGCGTCCGACCTGAAGGCGCCCGACTTCAGAGCTCGCGGCCTTGATCTCGGCCAAGCCGAACCCGATTGACCTCAAGTCCGAAGAAGACCCGGTCAAAGGACGAAGCAGACTTCTCCACCGAAAATCAAGCCTTTCTCCTCCTCATCTGGAATCCAATCCCGCGATCTTCGCCTGAGCGACTGTCAACAATTAAATACGCACGATCTTCCCGGACCTCCAGCCAGCTCGAAATCTCAAGCCATCCATGGTAACTCATTGACTCACTCAATCACGTCCAGTTATCCACGACAACTCATTAATTCACACGATCACGCCCAATCATGACGATAACTCATTAATTCGCACAGTCACATCGCAGGTAATCCTGGCACCCCTCCTATAAAAGAAAGACTCCCTCTTCTCAAAGGGGAGGACTTTTGACTTTTGACTTCTATATGCAATCTCTCTCTTTCTCCATAAGAGCCTCCCTCTGACTTAAGCATCGAGAGCCAGCGCCGGAAACCCCGGCCACCGGCTTCTTGCAGGTCCCTCGGAGGACGCAACCCACTGCCGCACCACTTGCCGGAGCTCCTCCTTCTCAGCCAGTAGTTGCCTCCGGGTCCAATTTCCAGCAACACTTACCATTCTAGCAAGAAGAATGGACTTTTATGTACAGAAGAAGAAAGCCCGCAAAAGTCCATAGGAAGGTCGTACGAAAACCGTCGGAGATGGATCATGGCCCAAACGGAGCCGGGTCCAGCTTGACCGAGAGGAGTTGGAGTTGATCCGCGCCCGATTTTTCCCTCAGCGCGGGTTTCACCTTGAGCCCGCGAGGCCGGAAGACCGGATGACGAGACCTCCTCCAGGTCGGATTGGAGTGTACATAGAGACACTCTGGGCCAGCCTGCAATTTTCCCTGCACAGGTTTGTGAACGAGCTCCTGGCGGCATATCAGCTCGTCCCAGCGCAGCTCGCTCCGAACTCGTGGAGGACCATCATTGGTTTCTTATCCCTTTGCCTCGCGCACAGGATACCGGCCTCGGTGAACGTCTTTCGGTGGTGCTTCATGTTGAAGTCCAACCTGGCGGACGGGGAATGGCTCTACCTCGTCCTTCAGGGCGGTAAGCCATTCTTCCGTGGTGCTCCTTCCTCCATTCGTGGGTGGAAGGAGAAATTTTTCTTCTTTTCCTCCGAGCGCACGTGGGAGTTTGACCCAAGGTGGGGGCAGCCCCGGCTCAAGGCCATCAACAAGCCCCCCAAGCTTTCGGCAAACGAGCAAAGGATTCTCGATGCTCTTCGTAGCCTCGGGGGAGACATTCTTCTGAACGACCTCCTGAGCGAGGAGGCCCTGGTGAACGTCGGCCTGAGCTCGGCGCGCCCCAAGGGTAAGGGCGGTTGTACTGCTCCTCCTCTGTTTCGTCGTCCTTCGTCTTACTTGTTTCTTTTTCTTTTTATCATCATTTTTTTGGTGCTGATCTGACACTTGAGCTTTTTCTTCTTTTCAGACATTGCAGAGATGGTGACCAACAACGCGGCCCTCTTCGCCAGGTACAAGAAGAGGGTAGCCGAGGCCGGCGGGACTCAGCCCGTGCCTAGGAAGAAAGCTAGGTCGGCCTCGACTTCTGCTCCCACCGAGGTGAGGGGCCCTGAGGTCGGGACTTCCGAGTTCATTCGGAAGGAAGCTTCCCCCACCGAGCGCTCGAGGGATCCAGCGGCCCCAGCTTGCCTGGCCCCTATTTCTCAGCAGCCAAGTTGCCAAGTCGTTCGTTTGCGGCACTCGGGTCCCGAGCCGGGCAGCAATCTCGGGGTCCCAAGCTCTTCTTTGCCGAGCTCAGCAAGGCCCGACCTTCCGAGCTCTTCAGGGGCCGAGAGCCGCTCTGAGAGGAGGCCCTATTGCCCGGAATGGTCGGTCTGCGAGGGCGATTCGGCCCTCCATGACAGCAACGTTGCATGCGAAGTATTTCGTTGCGCGCCGCTCCCAACCGACCGAGCCGAGTTCGAGGCCGCCGATCTTAGCAGTCTTGTCGATCAGACCTACTGCTCCGCCATCCGAGTAAGTTATCTCCTTGCTTTAATTTTCACATCCTTTTGAATCCTTGACCTTTACTCACCTTCACTTTCTTTCTCTACAGCATCTTCATGAAGTCGACATATTGGTCCTCGTGGTGTCTGAGGGTCAGAATAAGGCTCGGAGGAGTCAAAAAGGACAGGAGGAGGCTGAGAGAAAGCTTGGCGAAGTCGAGGCCGTGCGGAGGCAGGCCACCGCGAAAATGGAGGCTGCCGAGGCCGAGCTGCGATCCGTGGTCGAGCACCTTGGTAGTGAGTTCTGAACTGAGTGTCCAGGGCTTGGTGCGTGATGCCGGAAGGCGTTAGAGGCTCCTTTGCTCCTTAGCTTCATGGTCACAACTCGGTCCCTTCCTCTAGCGCTAACTGTTGCTGGAAATTAGATCCGGGAGCGACCACTGGCTGAGAAGGAGGAGCTCCGGCAAGTGGTGCGGTGGTGGGCTGCGTCCTCCGGGGGACCTGCAAGAAGCCGGTGGTCGGGGTTTCCGGCGCCGGCCCTCCGATGCTTAAGTCAGAGGGGGGCTCTTGTGCAGAAAGAGAGAGATTGCATGTAGAAGTGAAAAGTCAGAAATCCTCCTCTCTGAGAAGAGGGAGTCTTCCTTTTATAGGAGGAAGAACTGCTGCGCCGCGGGAAATCCTTCTCTATACAAGTTCTCGTACGAGGTTTTTGAACAGAACTTCGATAGGCGAGAGGTGTAAGCACCACGAGGTGTAGGTGCCAGGGTTACCTGCGATATGACTGTGCGAATTAATAAGTTATCGTCATGATTGGGCATGATTGTGTGAATTAATGAGTTGCGGTGGATGACTGGACGTGATTGAGTGAATCAATGAGTTGCCGTAGATGGCTTGAGATTTCGGGTTGGCTGGAGGTCCGGGGAGATCGTGCGTATTTAATTGTTGACAGTCGCTCAGGCGGAGATCGCGGGATTGGATCCCGGATGAGGAGGAGAAGGGCTTGATTTCCGATGGAGAAGTCTGCTTCGTTCTTTGACCGGATTTTCTTCGGAATTGAGGTCGATCGGGTTCGGCTTGGCCGAGATCAAAGCGGCAAGGCCGCGGGCTCTGCGGTCGAACGCCTTGAGGTCGAGCGCCTTCAAATCGGGCCCTCTAAGGTCAAGCGCCTTCAGGTCGGGCCCCCTGAGGTCGGACGCCTTTGAGAGTTGCTACCGTTGCGCTCGCCATCACGTGCCGGCGATGCATCTACGTGTTTTGGAGCAATCCATTTTTCCCCCAACAGTAAGGGCCTAATATTTAGATTCTCTCTCGTATGTTGTTGAATTGGAGAAGCATTGTTCTTAATCACCAAGCCTTCCACAATACAATGCCAGTGGAAGATCAAGAATTGGAGGAAACAACAACAATACTGAGGCATTGTATAGGAGAAGGGATAGGAAAAGGAAAACAGAAGACTTTCGTATCGTTTCTTAACCCAGCAACCTGCAACAAGAATTCGAAGGTAAACAATAAGAGAGTCGACCAAAACCAAGTCAGGACCAATAGAAGAAAGACGAAACAAGGACCGATTTCCCATCGTAACCAACTGCATCCAAGCTCGTTACAAACCACGGCCGTGATTCCCGGTCCGAGCTTCCCATTCGTATGAGCCGGGTCCTGCGACTCCGGTCCGGTCACCAGCCCAACCACCCTCGTCCCGGTCCACTACATAACTCGTCGCCGTACCGCCGGCAGCCAAAGGATCCCTCTCTTGCTCTGGAAACTATCGGAGAGAGATGAGTCGGGTTCTTCTCAGCCATCGCTGGAGAAATCTCTACTCTTCCACCAGATTCATCCTCTCCTCCTTCCACTCTCCATCCACTCCACAACCAATCTCATCCCATCCCAAAATCCTAACCCTAATTTCCCCCATTGCACGTCCCGATTCACTTCCCACCTTCCCTTACTCCACGACCAGATCCAGGCGAATCCCGCGGAGTAAACGATCCAAGCGAGCCCCGCCGCCCGTAGACCAAGCCCAGATCGACCGCGCCATCTCCGAGCTCCCCGCGCGCTTCACCTCCGCCGACCTCGCCGCCGCCCTCGCCCGCCACCCAGACCCCTGCCTTTGCCACGAACTCCTCCTCGCCGCCCTTCGCCATCCCCGTTTCCGCGGTCCCGCCCCCGCCGCCGCCGCAAACGACGACGACGACGATCATCTCTCCCCCTTTCTCATCACCATCAAGAAGCTTGGCGCCGCGCGTCTCTACCGCGAGATGGACGCCGTCACCTCGCTCGTCCTCTCCCTTCCCTCCCTCCGCCTCTCCGAGCCCTTCTTCAACACCATTATATATTTCTATGCCGAGGGCCGCATGCTCTCCAAGGCCATCTATGTCTACAAGCGCATGCGCGCCGCCGGCGACCCCACCGCCCGCCCCACCTCCCGGACCTACAACCTCCTCTTCGCCGCCCTCCTCGGCCGCGGTGCCAACTCCTACATCCATCACGTCTACATGGACTCTGTCCGCGCCCTCTTCCGCCAGATGCTCGACTCCGGCGTCGCCCCCGACGTATTCGCCCTCAACTCTCTCATCAAGGGCTACGCCAGCTCACTCCACCTCAACGACGCCCTCCGGGTGTTCCACCAGATGGTTCCGGTGTACCGCGTCGAGCCTGACGAGAACACGTACAGCTGTTTGATTCATGGCCTCTGCGCGCAGGGGCGGACAAAGAATGCGAGCGAGTTGTGGGCGGAGATGAGGGGGAAGGGATTGGCGCCCAGCGGGAGGGCGGCGAATTCGATAGTGAGCGCGCTAGCGATGGCCGGGGAAGTGGCGAAGGCGGTGGAGATGATGTGGGAGGTGGCGTGGATCGGGCGGGCGGTGGACGGAATCACGTGCCGGACGCTGCTGGAGGAGATTTGCCGGCAGGGGAGGGTCGGCGACGCGGTGGGGCTGTTGAGGGAGATGCACGAGAAGGAGTTGGTGGACGGGAGGATGTACCGGGAGCTGCTGCATGGGATTCAGGATGAGTTTGGTGATAGTTTAGATGGTGGTGGCAATTGATCGAGAAGAAAGCACCGAGAGAACCTCTCCTCTGTTCAGGATGAGTTTAGATGGTCGGCTCTGTTCATTGGGGCATTTTCGCAAACAGATGCGGGTCGGCGAAATGGACCGAGCGGAAGGTTATTTGATGAAACCGACTGAAGTTGCAGTGACCGAGGGGAGTGATTCGGTGGAAAGTTATTGCACACAGTTGGCGGGGTGGCTGGAGGACAATAATGTATAGGTGTAAAATGAGACCACCGCCGGAATGGAAGAACAGCTGTGAAGGTTGTAATTTATAATTTTTATATTCTTTTTTATGTTTGGAAATATTTATGAGAAATTTACACATTTATGTTTGAAGACCTGAAACAACCCACTTAAATAAGCTTGATCATCTTAAAAAAAAAAAAAAAAAACAACAAGAGACGTACAAACTAGGTGGACTCGTATGTGCCTGATCATTCTGGAAGTACGCTATAGGTTGGAGAGAGAATTACTTAGTGCACTTCGTAATATATTGCCATTTAATTTTTTTTAGATATATTCATACTAGAGGTGTATAAGCCATCCGTTGTAGCACCAAAAAAAAAAATCTAATTTTATTTAAAAAAAAAATATGAATGAGTTATAAATTTTATTTTTAAGCAATAAGTCACAAATTATTTTGACACAGAAACATCTATGAATACTTTAAAAAAAGTCTAGACAAAATGTGAGGGTCCTCGATTACAATTCTATCAACCGCAATTGATCAGCATCACATCCCTGCTTCGTGTTTCCTCTCAATCAAAACAAAACCCACTACCGCCAGCCTAATGAAGATAACACCAAACAGATACTGTAAGATTTAACTTTGCAAGAGATGTCTCAGAAAGAAACCTACCAGATCATCAACAACAGGGTTGCCAATTACGCCATCAACATCAGGCGAACTGCCCAACTTTTCATGTATATATGCACTAAAAAGAACTAGAGGCTGCATTCCGATTATCTTCATTATCATAGAAATTATGCATATAAGGATGATGAGATAAATAAAAGCTGTAAAGAATCCAAACAAGGTAGATGGAGAGGAGACTTGTATATAAATGTCTTTGTGAGACATTGAAAGGCCCATAATGTTGTACTGGGTTGGATTAGATGCGTTCAAAACAATTAACTCAGTGAAACAATTAACTCCCAAAGCTGAGACCAGAAAGATGGCAAGCTTTGTAAGACATTGAAAGCCCCATAATGTCGTACTGGGTCGGATTACGTGTTCAAAACATGAATCCTCAGGGAAACAATAAACTCCCAAAGCTGAGATCAGAAAGATGGCAAGGCTTCTAATTCCTAGTTGTTTGTGACAGCATTTTGACCATGCTGGAGCTATGTGCCACCAAATGAAAACGGATTTCAGAATTTCATCAAACAAAAAGTTTGGATGCCTCTTCAAATATTTTTGGCATGAAGTGACGACGCAACAGGAGCATTATATATGCCTGCACATCCACGCGGACAATCTTTTCTGTCTCTCATGTGGAGCACTGTCAGTCCCAAGAAAATATCTTCTGCTTCCACTTCTAACGGCTGATATTTTATAGCTTGTCCTATAAAAACAATTCATGACTGAAATTATTGAAAATGGTGCAAAAGTAGGAAAGAGAAGTTAGCTCCCTTGAATTTCCCAGAGAAAAATAACAACATAAATTGGTTCCATTATCACATTTGTTCATTGCAAAAGTTTGACAATAAGCTTTTGCATTAGCATTAATCTAATAAATATGTAGGAAAGCAAGATAAAATAATGTCAAATTTCACATTCCTAATAACTATTTAGAGATCTATTTAGTTTAGTGACCTTTATTTATAACATAACCAGAACTTATCTCATCACAGACAAAACATAAAAAAATACAGATTGTTTAGTATTGGATTTACACGACAGCAATGGCATTTTAAAGTCTTTCATACAGTTTGAGAAAAATAGATTTATGATCATCAAAAATATTCTACTTATCACTCTTATATTTTCTTAAATTCTTTCTTTTTTTTGTGGGGAAGAAGAGGTGGGGGGGGGGGGGGGGGGGGGGGTGAGGGTGTTGTGCCGGCATCTGTGGAGGTTAATAGAAAATTCGGCTAATAACCATTGCATTAGTTCTTAGCATTAAGTTCTTTAAGTCCTTGCATATATACTAGAAACAAGATACATATGGACATATACACATGTGTAGACATATGTACATATACGTATGTATATATATATAGACTGTCTTCAGCTAGCAAAGGGGAATAACTGGACATACTATAAGTCTCTCTTTTCAATACTGGAAGGCAGTAATTGTGATGCAGCAACCCATTCTGAAACAATGAATTTCTATTGAGAAGAAGCTGCTGTGGCATCAAAGTTGCAGCATCATGGCCTAAAGAATTACAATATGTTAATAAGAAAATGAACCCTCAAAAGAAACAAGGAAAGGAAAATAGAAAAAGAAATTTTGTAACAAAAGATACCTTCACTGGATGATTGAGTGAACCTGACTGCATCCATAGTAGTAATGTGTTTCATTACAATTTTGAGTCGTGGAAGCTTCTGGACCAATGGTGCAAAATCGTTTCAATGAACACTTTTTCTCACTCGAATATATCAACATTCGGATCTGTAACTTCCCCATGAACCTGTAAAATGTAAATAGAGTTCACCAAGATAAAGCAGCTTCATTAGTACATGCACTCGATAACAAGGTCGCTGATCAGAAGTGAAAAGACTGTGAAAGACTGCAGTAAGGATTCTCGAGAGAGGAAATATAAAAATGACCACTTGAAAACTGGATAAATGAAACCTTAATGGCAGAGCCTCGTCAGAGCCAACAAACAATTCTGGTAGCAGGTATATGAGATGATATAAAAAGTGGAAATTAGTTCTCTGAGGTACAATAATATTTCTAAGGAACAAAAGTGATGAAGAAAAAAGGATCAGCTTCTCAATTTCTGCAAACTCTAATAGTTCAGGATGCAGGTTGTTCAAAAAGTGAGTTTTATCTGATACTGATAATACAAATGTTAAAATGTCTTCAAACACAAAAAGTTTCCTATCTCTAGCATAACGTATTTAAAACTGCTATTTTATTGCTCATAGTTATGAAAATATAAAAAAATAGTATTCTGAAAATGTAACAAGGATCATCAAATCTGTTACACTTTTAAACATATGATATTTCACAGTAACCTGCTTTTGTAATCAGGATATTTCGTGCATTATAACCTTCTTTGAATGAACAATCAACTTCTATGGATATTGCAAAGAACTTGGCCTGGAAAAGAAGGGGAATTTTTCTGTCACTGTACCACAAAAAGTAATCAGGCCTGTCAAAGGCAGTCCCACAACACACGAAAACACTAAGTAAACCAATCAGTTCTCTCTTTTCAGTAAATATGATCCATCTCCATTTTACTGTTTAAACTCATAAAAGCTTTATATATATGTTCAAAATGTACTTATTTCGGAAATTTTACTTGACATGAAACTAGCAAACATTTTCATTCATCATCCATGGCCAACAAACATAAGGCTGATTGTTTTTAATAAACCTGCCATGCATCCTAATATGAATGGGCAACTGATGGGCAACAAGTGGAATTATAAATTTTGACTTTAATTTTTTTAATTTTAAAACTGTTTCTGGACTGATTAGATAGAAAATGGCCTTCTTTTTAGTTTCTTTGACTCGATAATCCTCTTTCGGCCATGGTGTCTCAAAATCTCCAACACTCTGCAGTCAAGTAATGATTGAAATAGTTACATATCAACCAGAAATATTATTTCTAAACTCCCAGAACAAAATTGATGATCGTTTAAAAGTTCAGTTTTGCTGCACATGGCTTAGAAAATGCAAGTGCAACCTAGCTCTCATTCACAAATCATAATGAAGGCATATCTCTGAATTTAGCACATAAAGTTCATCATTTCTTGTGACATCAAAATTTAATAAACATCAATACCCAGTAAAAATGGAAATATTCTTAAAAATCCAAAATTTCTAATAGATAAATTGTACTAAATTTGGACGGATCTAAGATTTCCTTAAATTTTTCTGTAAATGGTTCAAATTAAAACAACAACAGAAGGAGTCAAAAAATTTCCAGAATTTATCCAAACAGCAAAAAACATGCAAATATGCAATGAAGATCTTACATGTAAATTATGAGATTTAAACAAATGTTCAACAAAATTTTGAAATATAAGTATCAGGCTAAGTGCAACTTATGCAAGCTTCAGCCCTCCACATTATTTTCATGGTCTTCAACTCAAATTAAGATAAACCCAGCCATTTTCATCTGTCCTTGATCACAGGACAAAATGATAAAATCATATGTCTATGGGTTTGAATTAAATGATTTTGTTTGAAAAGGGTCAGCATCAAACAGTTCTAAACAAAATTTGATTGCATATACCGACATAGACTGTAATAGGAACAGTGCAGGGTATGGTTGTTCCAATTCCTGCAGTTTTTATTATACTACTTCAGAAACCATTTCATTTGGTAACCCTAAGTTGGTAGCATTTATCCGGAGCACTTTCTTTTCAGTATCAATTAAAAGCATGCTTTGGAACCATTTACACTAACCTTGCTCTTTAACTACAAATTTTATTTTGACGTTTTCGACATGCATTCATTCTTCTTGTCCATGACACCAAAACTGGTGTCTGTACGTCTGGATTTTACCTACCATGAAAGGCATCCTCTGCTCTACCATCTCCTCGAGGACTGTTAGACAGTTCCCAAAAATATCTGCAACCCCTCCTCTGATTTGGTAGTTGCTCCAGCAGGATAGAGTTTCACAGCAAACATCACTCCACTCTTTCCTGACAATTGACATCAACTTTGTCAACAAGACAATACAACAGCTAAAACAGCACGAGATTGTAACAATATCGAAAGCAAAGAAAGTCCCATTCTTGCATAACATTATGAAGAACTGCAGGCAAAAAAGTTTAAGTTGTCCTGAAATTAAAGAAAAATAGTCGATCTAATTACAAAATTTGCTGTATGCCACCATCATAAGCCAGGTTACTGATCTGATGCAAAGATGCTAATTCTTAAAGAGGGGGGGTGGGTGGATCTTAGAGATGCTATCGAATATTAAATATGCCGCTCCACACTCTATGTATGTGAAGGTTCGTCAACATATGAATGTGGTGGTGTCAAAATTTCCATAACAAATTTTATAAGTTCATGCAAAGCATAAAGCAATACACAGCACTCTCATGGTGGTATACATGCTGTTAGTTTAGTTCATTTTTCTTCTTGGGTTTCTGAAAAGCAAAACCGATACCAAACGATGCCTAAGTCCATGGCCCGTAGATAGGTACGTGGAGGTCAGTCAAACATATAAATGTAGTAGTATCCAATTTCGTCAACAATTTTTATAATATCATGCAACGGATAAAGCAATATTATTTGCAGAACCTTCAAGGTGGTATACATTTTGTTCAGTGTAGTTCATTTTGAACTCCCTGCCAAGCTTGATCTCCTCGGGGCTTGTATTACCGGTCAGGTAGAGAGCCTTCAACGGATCGAAACCACTGTTTGGAGGCAACGCCTTCAGTACAGACTCCTGGGAAGCCATGGCGGCGGCCGTGGTGGTGATGGGAGGCTTCAAATTGGGCATGACAATTGCCCTTCCAAAATGACTAGCACTGCACTCAACGCAAACTATTTGCTTAGGTGAAGAATAAGCATTAGAGCTCCATAGGCTATGAATAAGATCAAGGAGGAGAAAAAAATAAAAGAAAGCTAAACCTATGAGGCACGACGGTTTGTAGGAGGTCGCCATCGCGAAGGTGGAGGTGCCAATCGTCAGGCTTCGTGAGGTTAAGCTCCAACTTCACTCCCTTTGATGTCGCCGAATGGGGGTTTCTCGCAGCCCGGAGGAGGGGAAGGAGGCTTTATTGGTGAGGGAGGGCGACGGAGGAGCCCAATAGGCCTGTGAGGAATTGGATCGAACAGTAGGCGGGCATCGAACGAGTGTTCGAGCCGCAGAGGACAAAGGATACGAATACACCAGCCGATACCCAGTTCCTACTCCGGTTTCATCCACGTGAATCGGGACCGATCAGCTTATTGGGTCAAGTTGGGTTGAAATTTTCAACAGGTCTTGATATGAGATTCTGATTTCCTCTTTGTTTTTATAGGCGATCAAATTATTTGCGTATTGGTTTGTTGGATCAAATTGTTATTTGATAGAGCTTTGGTGAATTAAGTAGTTATGGTCGACAACAAGAACGGGCCAAATTTTAGTAGGATTTGTCTATATTTAGTTTTGAATTTTCCTTCTTGCAAGCCGTTGTGGGTGTTTAGTATTCAGTAGTTCTATTTGATTTTTTTTTTTTTTTTGATATGTGTTGGGGGAATAAGGTTTTTCCCCCAGTGACACAAGTACCCCTAAGAAGTCGCACAACCGCCGATCTTGGACAGCCGAAGTCAGCGTCCGACCTCAAGATATCCGACCTCAGAACCTCCGACCTGGAAAAATCTTGACACCCGAGATCTATCCTTGTCAGCCACCTACTACGACCGTACCCCTCTGATGTCCGGCCAAGGGCCATATCCTGCCACTGCCCCAGCATTTATTGCGCATGACCTCTGCAAACCTCCAGTTCACTCCACAATTAATGCGGATCTCCGGCTTACTCCACAATTAATGCGGATCTCCGGCTTACTCCACAATTAATGCGGATCTCCGGCTTACTCCACAATTAATGCGCATGGCTCCTGTCATCTACGGACCCTCAGCTCTCCACGGCAAGTCAGCCCAGTAGAGTCCAATCGACTATGATAAGTCTCTGATCTCGGCCTTACCTCCGACACCAATGCAATAATTCGCCCGATCGCGTGTCAGCTCGGGTCGTACGACGACCTCACCTCCGACATCAGCACAATGATTCACCCGATCGTGCGCCGATCCGAACAACATGCCGAGCCGTACTATGGCCTCGCCCCATCACATCACAGGTAAACCGACCCCCCCATAAAAGGGAGCCTTTGCTTCTCAGAGGGGGGTTGGGAGATTCCGCACTCTACAAACATTGTTCTTCCTCTTCTCATACATTTTGCCCCCCTTCTGACTTGAGCGTCGGAGGGCCGGCGCCGGAAAACCCGGCCACCGGTCTGTCTGCAGGCACCCGGACGGAGGACGCCGCCCGCCGACGGATCGCCGCTCCCCTGTGAGAACCTGCTGCTCCCTCTCTTCGACCGAAGATCGCCCCCGGGTCCAATTTCCAGCAACAGTTGGCGCTAGAGGAAGGGACCGAGTAGCGATCATGAAGTTGAGAAGCAAGGGAGCCTCCAACATCTCCCGGCGTCCCCCACAGAGTCCTGGACATTCCGTCCAGAATTCGCCTACTCCGGCTGACCCGATTTCCCAGGTCCAGCCGGAACAGTTTAATGCCCTGGTGCAGCAAGTCCAGGCCCTGGCCGCCGCCGTTCAAGGCCTGCGGCGCGAGGAGGCCTTACCAACGCTCCCCCCGCAGGCCCAGGTCCTGCCGGAATTTCTTCCCAACGGCCCGATTCTTCCAGGCCAGAATTTGCATGGCTCCTCCAGAGCCAACAATGAAGAGCGAACTTCCCCCCAGAGAGAGCTACCGGGGGAAGATTTCAACAGAAGACCCCAACCTTCTGAGGCTGAGTCAGCCCCAGACCACCGTGAGCCGGCGCAGACCGCGGCGACAATCCCACGAGTGGGGGAGCTCGACAGGAAAGTTGAGCATTTGGAGCGCCAAATTGCAGCGCTCCACAGTAAGAAGGCGAGGCAGGAGGGAGACTTCGAGTTCACTACCAAGTCCCCCTTTTCCTGCCAGATCGAGGATGAGCCGGTCCCCGCGAGGTTCAAAATGCCTCAAGTAGAGCCCTACAGCGGAATGACCGACCCCCTCGACCATTTGGAGAGCTACCGAGCCCTTATGGCTCTACAAGGGTCCTCAGAGGCCGTACTCTGCAAGGTCTTCCCAGCGACTCTTCGAGGGACTGTTCGGCTTTGGTTTTCTGGACTAAAGCCGAACACGGTATCCTCCTTTGAGCAACTCGGCAGGCAGTTCGCCACCAATTTCGCTGCCAGCCGACGCCAGCGACGGACGTCAGACTCCCTCTTGGACATCAAACAGAAGGAGGGGGAATCCCTCAAGGAGTACCTGGACAGCTTTACTGCCGCCACGTGGGAAGTTCGCGAGCTAGACCAGTCAATAACCATGTCGGCTCTGAAGACTGGAGTTCGCTCTTACCGATTCCTCTTCTCCATCGAGAAGAGCTTCCCGGCCGACTTCACCGAAATGCTGGCCCGAGCCCGGAAGTATGCCAAGGCCGAGGAGGCAGTCGCCTCCAGGCGGGGAGCAATTGAGCCCGCCTCAAAGAAGCAGAAGAAACGCCGCGAGGAATGCGGCCAACAAAGGAGTCGATCCCCCCGTCGAGAGAAGAATCTCCCCCGACTGAGGAGCCCGCCCCGGCAGCAGGGACGACCTCAGCGGAGGACCCCTCCTCGACCGAGGTCTCCACCACGGCCTCGGACGTACCCAGGGAGGTACGAGAACTACACACCTGTCAATGCTCCCCGGGCCGAGATCCTGATGGAAATCGAGGGTCGGGACTTCTTCCGACCCCCGCCTCCTATGCGAGACACGGGGGTTCCCCGTAATCCCAGGAAGTACTGTCGCTTTCATCGAGACCGTGGGCACGACATGGAGGATTGCTTCCAGCTCCGGGACGAGATAGAAGCGCTCATCCGTCGGGGAGTACTCAACCGGTTCGTGAGGAACCGACGTGAGGAAAGGAGGCCGACGGAGAACGCCGTACCGTCCGAAAATCCGGACGACAACAGGCCTATCGCCGGCACCATCAATATGATTGGAAGGGCCTCGGCAGGAGCGGCCGCCCAGGGAGCACCCCTAAAGCGCCCGCATACTGATGAAGTCATCTCGTTCTCGGACGAGGACTTGGAAGGGGTCGAGACCCCTCACGATGACGCTGTGGTCATCTCTATGATTGTAAATAGGTTTAATGTAAAACGTGTCCTAGTTGACAATGGAAGTTCAGCCAACGTTTTATATTATCATGCCTACCAAAAAATGGGGTTGCCAGAAGGACATCTCCGGAAAATTAATGCCCCACTGGTTGGGTTCACCGGAGACTCGGTCCCAGTTGAAGGTGAGGCCAGCTTCCTTGTCACAGTTGGCCTCGCTCCCCGGGAGAGCACTGTGAGGACGGACTTCCTTGTGGTCCGTCTGCCCTCGGTCTACAACGCCATCCTTGGGCGGCCAGGGCTAAACGCCCTTCGAGCCGTGGTTTCAACCCGCCATTTGCTCATGCGGTTCCCCACCGGCCAAGGAGTAGGCGAGGTCCGCGGAGACCAGTTGGTTGCCAAGCAATGCTACATGGCGGCCCACAGAGTAAGGCAACCAACCAAGGCGCCGATTCAGCCAACAGGCCCCTCACTACCCATAGAAACCCTCGATGCGAGGGACACCCTTTGGAAGAAGCAAGTAGAGCCCGGTGAGCTTATTGTTCAAGTTCCACTGCAAGAAAATTTTTCCAAACTAACTGTGCAGGTTGGCTCCGGCCTTGGCGCCTGCGAGAGGGATCACCTTGTCAGCTTCCTGCGGGACAATGCTGACGTTTTCGCCTGGTCGCCTACGGACGTGCCGGGAATTGACCCTGAGGTCATGGTCCATCGACTCCAGGTGAAGCCAACTAGCAGACCTGTAGAGCAGAAGAAAAGGGGCTCCGCCCCGGAACGACAACGAGCTACGGCCGAGGAGGTGGATAAACTCCTCGGAGCCGGCTTCATTCGGGAGATCTCCTACCCGGACTGGCTCGCCAACATAGTCCTCGTAAAGAAGGCCAACGGAAAGTGGCGCATGTGCGTGGACTACACCGACCTGAATAAGGCTTGCCCAAAAGACAGCTTCTCCCTCCCAAGCATCGACCAACTCGTCGATTCCACCTCAGGACACCAACTGCTGACTTTTATGGATGCCTTTTCAGGGTACAATCAAATCCGAATGGCGCCAGAAGACGAGGAGAAGACGGCTTTCATCACCGACAAGGGTACCTATTGCTACAAGGTGATGCCCTTCGGCCTGAAGAACGCTGGAGCCACCTATCAGAGACTAGTCAGCCAAATTTTTAAAGGCTAAATCGGCCGAAATATGGAAGTTTACGTGGACGACATGCTGGTGAAGAGCCGAGCGGCGGAACACCACGTAGCTAACCTCAACGAGACGTTCTCCAAGCTCAGGAGATACCGAATGAAGCTCAACCCAGCGAAGTGCGCGTTCGGAGTCACCTCGGGCAAGTTCCTGGGTTTCATAGTAACCCAGCGTGGAAGCACTGCAAGAGATGGCACCTCCGAAGACAGTCAAGGAGGTGCAGCGGCTCACAGGGCGGGTTGCCGCCTTGGGGAGGTTCGTCTCCCGATCAGCTGAGCGCTGCCTCCCATTCTTCAAGAGCCTCAAACGGCCGAAGGACTTCCGGTGGTCAGAAGAATGCCAGCGGGCCTTTGAAGAGCTCCGGAGCCTTCTGGCCTCTCCCCCGCTACTCACCAAGCCACAGAGGGGCGAAGTCCTTTACTTATACCTGGCCGTCTCTCCAGTTGCAGTGAGCTCAGTCCTCGTCCGGGAAGAGGACAAGCTCCAAAAGCCGGTCTACTACATCAGCCGGGTCCTCAGGGATGCTGAGACCCGATACTCCAAACTTGAGAAGACCATCTTTGCTCTTATCATTTCGGCTCGGAGACTCAGGCCTTACTTCCAAGCCCACACAATAGCTATACTGACCGACCAGCCTATGAAGCAAATATTGCAAAGGTCGGATCGTGCGGGGAGGATCGCCAAATGGGCGGTCGAGCTCGGGGAATTTGACCTCGAATATCGGCCCAGGCCGGCTATCAAAGCTCAAATACTCGCCGATTTCATCGTAGAGTGTACCCTGCCGGACGACCCCGAGCTGCCATCTATATCCATGGAGGAAGCACCAAGGCCACCATGGGTCCTACACTCAGACGGGTCTTCAACTTCGGGGGGTAGCGGGGCCGGACTCATCCTCACCAGTCCAGACGGGGTGGTGGCCGAGCAAGCCTTGCGCCTCGAGTTTCCGGCCTCGAACAACGAGGCTGAGTATGAGGCTCTCATCGCCGGGCTCAAGCTGGCGAAAGAACTGAAAGTGGAAGACCTGAGAGCCTTCAGTGATTCCCAGCTGGTGGTAAGCCAGATCCAGGGAGACTTTGAAGCAAAAGAGCCATCCATGCAGAAATACCTCCAAAAGGTGCGGAAATTTACGTCTACTCTGAACTCTTTTGATATTCAGCACATTCCCAGAGCGGAGAATTTCAAGGCAGACCAGTTGTCCAAGCTGGCAACCTCCCGCATGAGCGAGCTTCCCAAGGGGACAACGCTCGAGTACCTACAGGCTCCCAGCACGGAGGAACCAGAACCTACCATGTGTATCGACTTTGAACCGAGCTGGATCGACGGGATCGTCTGCTACCTTTAGGACGGAACCCTACCCCATGACGAGACAGAAGCTCGTCGAATCAAGCGCCAAGCTCCCCGGTATGTCTTGTACGAAAACAGACTTTATCGTCGATCATTTACTTCTCCTCTTCTCAGATGCCTCCGACCCTCTAAGGCGGACTATGCCCTCCGAGAGGTCCATGAAGGAATCTGCGGAAATCACTTGGGGGGTCGGGCATTAGCCCATAAGATCCTGCGGCAAGGATATTACTGGCCCACGCTCCAGAAAGATGCGACGGATTTCGTCCGGAAGTGCGACCGGTGTCAACGGAACGCTAATATCCAGCGCCGACCTTCAGCCCTGCTGACTTCCATCATCGCCCCCTGGCCGTTTGCCCAATGGGGGATCGACATTCTGGGGCCCTTTCCCCTGGCCACCGGACAAAGAAAGTTCCTGGTCGTCTCCATCGATTACTTCACCAAATGGGTCGAAGCTGAACCTGTAGCCCGGATCACCGAGCAAAAGATGCGGGACTTCGTGTGGAAGTCCATAATTTGCAGATTCGGACTACCCCGTATCCTTATATCCGACAATGGTCGGCAGTTCGACAATGTCCACTTCAGAGAATTTTGCTCTGAGCTCGGCATTGACCACCGCTTCACCTCGGTTGCCCATCCCCAGACAAACGGAGAAACTGAGGTAACTAACCGTACTATTTTGCAGGGGCTCAAGGCTAGGCTTGATCGGTCCAAAGGACAGTGGGTCGAGGACTTGTACAATGTCCTCTGGGCGTACCGGACTACGTTCCGACTGCCCACGGGAGAGACCCCCTTCAACCTAGCGTACGGCACTGAAGCTATCATCCCGTTGGAAATTGGCATCCCTTTTTCAAGGGTGGAGCATTACGACCCCGACACCAATTCTTTCCGGCTCAGGAACAACTTGGACCTTGTTGAGGAGACCCGAGAGGTCGCTAGGGTCCGTATGGCGAGATATCAACAGAGGACGGCCCAATACTACAACTCCAGAGTCAAGCTCAAGCTCTTCAAAGTAGGGGACCTCGTCCTCAGGAGAGCCGAGGCTTCTCAACCGACCGAGCAAGGAAAGCTCGCCCCAAATTGGGAAGGGCCGTATCAAATCGCCCGAGTACAACGACCCGGAGCATACAAATTGAAGTCCCTAGAGGGGACTCTGATTCCGCGAAGCTGGAACTCCGAGAATCTACGAATGTACTACCAATGAAACCCCTAGGGGTTCAAGACAATCAGGACTATGGACTCAAGTCTCTTTTCTGCAAGTGATTCGCCTATTTCAATGATTATAACTCTCTTCTAATGTTGGGTCGTCTGTGATCCTCAGATTCCTCGACTAAAATCGGGATGCCTCGAGGCTCGACCGTAGAGTCCCAAACTCCCTCGACCTCGGAAAGTATCGCAGGACGATGAAACATCGACCTGACGCAAGATTCCTCGACTAAGGTCGGGATGCCCCGAGGGTCGACCGTAGAGTCCCAAACTCCCTCGACCTTGGAAAGCGTCGCAGGTCGATAGAGCGTGCTCAGACCCATCGACCTGACGAACGATTCCTCCACTAAGGTCGGGATGCCCCGAGGGTCGACCGTAGAGTCCCAAACTCCCTCGACCTCGGGAAGCGTCGCAGGTCGATAGAGCGTGCCCAGACCCATCGACCTGACGGACGATTCCTCGACTAAGATCGGGATGCCCCGAGGGTCGACCATAGAGTCCCAAACTCCCTCGACCTCAGGAAGCGTCGCAGGTCGATAGAGCGTGCCCAGACCCATCGACCTGACGGACGATTCCTCGACTAAGGTCGGGATACCCCGAGGGTCGACCGTAGAGTCCCAAACTCCCTCGACCTCGAGAAGCGTCGCAGGTCGATAGAGCGTGCCCAGACCCATCGACCTGACGGACGATTCCTCGACTAAGGTCGGGATGCCCCGAGGGTCGACCGTAGAGTCCCAAACTCCCTCGACCTCGGGAAGCGTCGCAGGTTGATAGAGCGTGCCCAGACCCATCGACCTGACGGACGATTCCTCGACTAAGGTCGGGATGCCTCGAGGGTCGACCGTAGAGTCCCAAACTCCCTCGACCTCGGGAAGCGTCGCAGGTCGATAGAGCGTGCCCAGACCCATCGACCTGACGGACGATTCCTCGACTAAGGTCGGGATGCCCCGAGGGTCGACCGTAGAGTCCCAAACTCCCTTGACCTCGGGAAGCATCGCAGGTTGATAGAGCGTGCCCAGACCCATCGACCTGACGGACGATTCCTCGACTAAGGTCGGGATGCCCCGAGGGTCGACCGTAGAGTCCCAAACTCCCTCGACCTCGGGAAGCGTCGCAGGTCGATAGAGCGTGCCCAGACCCATCGACCTGACGGACGATTCCTCGACTAAGGTCGGGATGCCCCGAGGGTCGACCGTAGAGTCCCAAACTCCCTCGACCTCGGAAAGCGTCGCAGGTCGATAGAGCGTGCCCAGACCCATCGACCTGACGGACGATTCCTCGACTAAGGTCGGGATGCCCCGAGGGTCGACCGTAGAGTCTCAAACTCCCTCGACCTCGGGAAGCGTCGCAGGTCAGCAGAGTGTTCCCAAAACTACCGACCTGGCGTAAGATTCCTCGACCGAGGTCGGGATGCCCCGAGGTTCGACCGTAGAGTCCCAAACTCCCTCGACCTCGGAAAGAGCCGCGGATCAATGAAGCCTTCCCAGATCCCCTCAACTTCGGTGGGCGTCATCGGGTCCGCGAGAAGCCCGAGCCCCCTGACAAGTCAAAGAATGACTCCGAAAGCCAACGAGGAAACGAAGCAACCCGCTCCGCTATGAAGGACACAATTCTGGGAATGCAAAAGGTACATCTAACTCGACGTCCTCCTTGTCAAATTTTATCTACGCGCTGCTAGCGGAATCTCAGTCAAAGTCAGAACCTTATTTCGCCCAAAGTCGGACTACTCCTATGAGTCGGCTTAAGACCGATCTCCCACCAACATTATGCATACTCCGTCCGTTAAAAATCTCCACAACTTATGCAAGTCCTCATAAATTAGGGCCCAACTCGGCCCCCATACGTAGACTCCGATGTCTAGCTGTGAAAATGACCTCGGCCGCGGGCGTACCGATCGAACACAAAGATGCCGAGGCATTCCTTAAAAGTCCCGGTCCTGCTTACCGAAACCTCGGCAAAGTCCGAGAACGATAACTATGGAAACCCTTGGCGACAACTCGATTATTAGCTCACGCTCCCTACGAAGGATCCGGGAGTCAAATTCGGAAACCCGACTAGACCCCTCGATTAGCGGCACATACAAATCAAGTGCGATCTTACTTGAAAGACTAAGGCCCGACCTCGATGCCTTAAGAACCTAAAGGCCAAACACGGCAATTTCTGCGATTTTAAGATCCGAGCTGTAGGACTTAGAGAAATTTTCTAAAAGCCTAAGCTCGGAGCTCCCTCTAGTTGGTATGACCAGAACTTGAGAAAGCCAAGATATAAAGTTAAAAGTCGGAGAAATCAAGATTCCGGCTTCATTTACGACAAGAGAAGGAAAGATAAACACAATGTGATAAAAGGGATTTTTCATTAGTAAAAGGCCAAAAGGCTAAGTACAAAATTGAAGGTCGGCCCTCCAAAAGTTGGGAAGTGCCGACCTCGGTTATAATGAAAAAGAAAAAAAAATATACACACCCAAGTCCTAAGGGGCGGCAGCAGCATCCGCGTCACCCTCGGGGTCGTCCACGGTGATGACCTGGGGGCCTTCGGCAGGCGCGGGCTCGGGGTCTGTAGCGGGGGCCTCGGCAGGTGCTTCCGATTCGGCCACCGCCGTTGCAGGCTCGGTGGCGTCCGACTCATACAACCCCGCCTCGGATGACAGGATGGCAGGGATGTCGTCCGTATCAGACCCGTAGCCCAGGTTCATCCTCGGACGAATCGTGGAAAGATCGAACTGGGGGCAGATACGAGCCATCTACTTCCGGAAGTTATCGAAACCCCGGAGAAACCCGTCCACAGTCTCCTCCTCCAACATGTCGCGGAACTCCTCCGATCCCTTGAAGAGATCCACGGCATTCTCGGCCCGCTCGAGTGCCTTCCTCTCCCGAGCCTCAAGCTGCTCAATCTTGAGGCGGAAGACCCCGCACTCGTACTTGAGGCCCGAGACCTCGGATTGGGCCTCCCCCAGGCGCGCCTCCGAAGCGCGCAAAGCCGACTTGGTCAAGGCGTGGGCGGCCCTTTCCTCCTCGAGCACTTCGACCATTGCGAGGCGCCCGGCCTCAGTGGCCTCCCTTCGCGCCTCGGCCTCGGCTAGCGCCGCCTCTAGCTTGGCAATCCTTTTCTTAGCCGGCTCCAATTGCCGGCCGAGTTGCCGAGCCTCCTCTTGACACCCTTGGGCGATGAACACCAGGGTGTCAAGTTCGTGAATATGCTGCAAAGAAAGGAACAAAATGACCGTAAGTTGAAAAACACAAGTTCGTTAGTAACTTCAAGGAAATCAAGAAGAGGACTTACCCGGACAGTGTTGCGGTAAGTACCGTCAACGACCTCTTCCAGCGGCAAGTTCCGAAACTCGGCCCGGTCCGCTGGAAGCATCGCACGTCGAAATACGGCGCGTGCGACTTCGGTATCATGGATAGCCGAGCTCCCCTCGGGGATAGGGGAGTCCGGCTCGACCGACTCCTCCCGGAAGACCCTCGAAGAGCTCGACTCATCCGAGCTCGGGATTCCGGGGCCACTTTCTTCGGGGCCTCTGGGCGGCTCAGGCCCCGGGCGCTGTAAACGGGTGGTAGCTGGGCCCTCCCACTGGGCAATGGGGGCGGGACAAGGCAGGACCGCCGAGCCCGCATCGCCGACGGCCGACATCCGCCCCTGGTCGGCTGCAGAGGCCCCCGCCTCTGGACCTCTCCCCCCGGCCGATGAAGAAGCACCGGCCGATCTTGACTTTTTCCGAGGCTGGGGAATAGCCCCCCCGGCCTCGGCCTCTCGCCTCTTTATTCGCGAGAAAAGGGACGTATTGCTAGTCGGCATATGAGGAATGTCTGAAATCAAAAATTCTCCTAAGTATCAGACCAATGTTAGTAAAAAGAAAGAATAGACAAAAAAAAGAAGATAATGCAACTACTCTTACCCTCGGGGCGCGCCGAACTCAGAACCACGCTCGCCAGGGCGTCCTCCCGTAGGAGCTCGGTCAGGTCGTACCCCTTTCCAAGGGCCCGTAAGGAGTCCAGGACCCTCAACTCCCTCCACGAGGGCTCAGAGAGCCTGTTGAGAGCCTTCAACCGAGGGTGCCCCCACCTCGGGTTGAATCCCCACGGCACCTCGGACGCAAGGAAGAAAAAATTTTCCTTCCACTCATGAATAGAGGAAGGGGCACCGTGAAAGAGTGACATACCACCCCGAAAGGCGAAGTATAGCTACTCTGCGTCCGCCGGGTTTTTCTTTAATAAAAAACACCGACGGAAAACGCTCACGGAGATCGGGATCCCATGTCCGAGGCACAAAGACAAGAACCCGATTATGGTCCTCCACGAGTTCGGAGCAAGCTGCGCTGGGACGAGTTGGTACTCGACCAGCAAGTTGTTCACGAACTCGTGAACAGGGAACCGCAGGCCAGCCCAGAGCGTCTCGCGATGAATCGCGATCCGACCTGGGGGCAGCCGCGTCGCCCTATCTTCCGGCCCCGCAGTTTCGAGACGAAACCCGGGCTGAAAGAAAAACCGGGAGCGGATTAACTCCAACTCCTCTCCCGACGGATTTGACCCTACCTCTTCAGGACCGAGACCCATTTTTACAGAAAAATGAAATGAAACTAAAGAAAGAGGTGGGAGGAGGAAAGGAAACTCTAGCAAGCACAGGGTGGGAACCTACGGGACATCGCCGGAAATCGCTCCGGGCACCGTCGGCAAAATTTGGTCGAGGGGGGGAGCAAGGAAGGAGACGGCAAAAAAACAAGGCAACCAAATAGAACTCTTAGGGCAGACTCGTGGGGTTTATATAGACCCCCCTGACGGCCCAGATCGACAGGGTCGGTCCCCATCCTCCGACCGGATTGCGCCACGTGTCGACCTCGGAAGCCGAGGCACCACATTCACTCCGGATCAATAAATCGGGTACGAAATCGAAATGCTGTCCCATCGGATCTCGGGGCCTCATCATGGGTCCGCAGGATCAGATCACCTTGAAGAACGAGCGGACGTCACTCCCGCTCCCCTCATTTAATAAGGCTCTGGGACACGTGGAGCACCGATGTAGCCTCCACCTCCCCAGATCAATGATCCGCTAATACGAGATCGGAAACGTCCGACCTCAGATCATGCCGCATGTCCATTTTGAAGCACGGAACGGCATACTCATTGATGAGCAGGGAGCCTTGACCACGAGATCGAGGCGCCGCCTCGTCGGGCCCAGGGACCCTCATCATGGGTTCGCCGCACGAAGCGATCTCGGAGATCCAAGAGGCGCCACCCCCATTACAGCTGCTTCGAAAAACATAAGGATACAAGCCCCATCATAAGTTCGCTGAATAAAGCGACCTCGAAGCACCAAAGGGCGCAGGTTCCGTCATAAAGGCTCCGAGAAGCGTAAGGGTGCGGACGTGATTCCCTCCAACTTTAATGATAGTCTCTACTTCCCACGTCCGAGCCTGCAAGCCGCTCGAACTCGGAAGTCGGGGGGTAGTGTTGGGGGAATAAGGTTTTTCCCCCAGTGACACAAGTACCCCTAAGAAGTCGCACAACCGCCGACCTTGGATAGCCGAAGTCAGCGTCCGACCTCAAGACATCCGACCTCAGAACCTCCGACCTGGAAAAATCTTGACACCCGAGGTCTATCCTTGTCAGCCACCTACTACGACCGTACCCCTCCGATGTCCGGCCAAGGGCCATATCCTGCCACTGCCCCAGCATTTATTGCGCATGACCTCTGCAAACCTCCAGTTCACTCCACAATTAATGCGGATCTCCGGCTTACTCCACAATTAATGCGGATCTCCGGCTTACTCCACAATTAATGCGGATCTCCTGCTTACTCCACAATTAATGCGCATGGCTCCTGTCATCTACGGACCCTCAGCTCTCCACGGCAAGTCAGCCCAGCAGAGTCCAATCGACTATGATAAGTCTCTGATCTCGGCCTTACCTCCGACACCAATGCAATAATTCGCCCGATCGCGTGTCAGCTCGGGTCGTACGACGACCTCACCTCCGACATCAGCACAATGATTCATCCGATCGTGCGCCGATCCGAACAACATGCCGAGCCGTACTATGGCCTCGCCCCATCACATCACAGGTAAACCGACCCCCCTATAAAAGGGAGCTTTTGCTTCTTAGAGGGGGGTTGGGAGATTCCGCACTCTACAAACATTGTTCTTCCTCTTCTCATACATTTTGCCCCCCTTCTGACTTGAGCGTTGGAGGGCCGGCGCCGGAAAACCCGGCCACCGGTCTGTCTGCAGGCACCCGGACGGAGGACGCCGCCCGCCGACGGATCGCCGCTCCCCTGTGAGAACCTGCTGCTCCCTCTCTTCGACCGAAGATCGCCCCCGGGTCCAATTTCCAGCAACAATATGCATGTTATAACAATAAAAATAATAAGAAAAATCTGTAGTATTACAGCACATGCTATTCCATGGTCTATCTCCTACTATTAGTCTCTAAATGCATCGCTTACGGTGTCTTTTTGTTTATGTACCTTCTATGCAGTTTTTGTTTAGAAAAAGAAAATATATGACCTCTCTTTCGTTTTTTTTTTTTTTTTGGCGGGTCCATCATACAAAACGTGTACGATTACACCCAATAAAATTAAAATACACAAGCTCACGGAGTGCCTGAGGCAACTCTCCCTCTCCTGACCACAAAGTATACCCTGAGTGGTGAGCCACATAGGCAGCCACCTAGTCGGCCGCTCCGTTGGCCTCTCTAAAAGTATGCTTGGCCTGAAATACCCAATGTTCCGGAGCAAAGGGTGGTCCGTGCTCATGCCTCTCGGACCCCCTAGATCAAACCGATCATCGTGGCTAAATCGCCCTCCAAGATAACCGAACTAGCCTGTAGCACCCGTCTCGCATGTCGAAGACCTGCCCTAGCAACCCGCAACTCCGCCTTGAGAATCGACGTGTCGAACAATTGGCAATCGCCGCTGCCACCACCCTAGAGTGCGGGTTCCGTATGACAAAATCCATACTTCCCCTTGTACCTCCATCTTGAATAGATCTGTCGAAGTTGACCTTGAGAAAACTCGGATGTGGGGGCTCCCAGATGAAGAATTCCATTTGAGAGGCTGCTTGAGAAGAAGGAAAACCCCAGGTGTCCCGAGCTATCAAAAGTCCATCTGAAAAAAAGGTGCGACTGATCTCTACCGTCTGCACTCGGGCGTACTCCGCCACAAATCTCGGTGACATTCTGCGCTCATCAAAAGTACGGATGTTTCTTGCCAGCCAAATCTGATGTGCTGTGCAAGTTGCTCTAACGGCCTCCTGACATGTCAGTGGGCTGCCCAACCACTGGCGAATCACCTGTAGGAACTGCGTCCTCCGACTTCGAGCCTCCTGGTGAATCCCTACCCACTGCTATGTCAACCTCGCCCATGTGTATTGAAATAGCACGTGGTCTACCATCTCATCAACACCACACATCCCGCACTCAGGGGGAATCTCCAAGCCACGTCTATTCAACACTGCTCTCGTCGGAAGGCGGTCTCATATCACCTTTTATAAGAAGAATGTTGTCCTCGGATGAAGCCTAGACCTCCAGATCCAAGTGCAGTCTGGCCCTGGCTTGTGCTCCCACTAGATAACTCGAGAAAGGTCCCCCAATTTAACACTGGTCCTATATGAGGTGTCCCAAACCTGGATATTTGGCCTCGCACAACTCAGTATCGTAATGGACCAAACCCTCTCAACAAGATGCACCCCGAACAGCTGTCATAACCTAGTCTCATCCCACTCTGCCCCTTATGGTATTAGGAGGTCGCACACCCACAATCCCTCTACTGCCTCAGCATCAACCATAGTCGGCCAGCTCCTCAGGGGGAGGGTGTCCATCCATGGGTCACCGGTCACATCGATGCTTCGCCCATCGCCTATCAATCACTTGGTGTGCGCCGAAGTGGTCGGCAAGTACCTCCCAATCTCCCGCCGCATGAAAGAGACTCTACAACTACTTAGTGCTACCCGCTTTGAGCCCCCGCGACCATATCTAGCTCTCATCACTGACTCCAGAGCCCATGTGGCTCTAACATGAACCAAACTGCATGTCGAGTAATGAAAGCTTCGTGCCTCTCCAAGAGGAACTGCACCTCCAGACTACCCTCACTAGGGAGAGGCAGACCGCTCCTAGGCCACCAAGTGCACCCCATGACCTTCGCTGTGTGACCTCCACAAGAAATTCCGAAGAAGTCACTCGATCCTCAACAGAACCGTCTTCGATACTGTAGTGTTGGCCATAAGATATACTGGCCTGCAGGGGCGGCCCAATGCATTTGGCAGCCTAAAGCGAACTCACTAAAAGAAGGCATTTTTAAAAAAAAAAATGCGGAAATTTTTTTTTATAAGTGCAAAATTTTTATACCCACGTTAATATTTTCTATTAGACATTTGAATCTAAAAATAATATTATCAAATAAAGTAAGTAAGACAATCACTACTTTGTCTTGTACGGTTGACATAGAATGTCACGCCCCGGACCCGGATCCGTGACACGGCCGTGCTATTGCCGACTACCGCCCACAATAGCACGCAGCCTCATACATGGGTAACAGGGTAGTCAAACCAACCAAACCTTTATATAAGAAAGCATTCTTAGTACAACATGCTGATCAGTACCCAAATACAGAGCTTCTATGTAGTTTATGTATACAAAAATATACTTGCTTTACTCCAAAAGAAAGAAGCCCTAATAGAAAATTAAAGTGTCTCTGGCAGCTTTCAGTGGTGAGGATCTGAAAAAAAATGTAAATAACGGTATGAGCTACATAGCTCAGTAAGTAATCATACATAATCTTACTGGATCGAACATAATGGTAATCATGTTTATGCAGGGTTTGAGAAGTTGACATGCGTATTATCTAATAATCGTCATGGCATAATATGTATGCAATTTAAACAAGCAGTAGTGCAAATCACAAAAATTTTCATAAAATATGTATATGAAACCTTGCCCCTGGCATGCCGTGGTCCATTCTCTCGAATGCTACTGCGAAGTCAGTTTCGGCCACTGGCGGGGCAGGCCCAGTTACTATTCAGCCACTGGCGGAGCAGGCCCAGTTATTATTCAGCCACTGGCGGGGCAGGCCCAGTTACTATTCAGCCACTGGCGTGACAGGCCCAGTTACTATTCAGCCACTGGTGGGGCAGGCTCAGTTACTATTCAGCCACTGGCGGGGCAGGCTCAGTCATTCTCAGTAGCATCTTTGAGCCCATTATAGTGCCTCTGGGCTAGCTAAGACTTTATAAACTTACATGCATGATTAAAATATCAGCATCATCATGTTGCATACATAGCCATAACTTTTGGGATCATGCAAATTACTTATGCATTGTAACATATCATGCATGAAACATATATACTTAAAAAAAATGCTGAGGAAACATTAATAACATGACATGATCCATAACAGGATTAGAACAGGTTACTTACTCTCTTCACAAATCATATATACAATTCAAATTGTATGAAAAACACTGGTTCATCTTATAAAACGTAATACAAGATCTACGATAAGATTAAGACAGATTACTTACATCAATTCGCTTTCCAAATTGCTCAAGTCCAGGTGACAAATCCTTAATCACCTAAAACAACATCATAGGGTTTACATTATTTCCCATTTATTTATTATAAAATCTCTTAGTTCATCATACTATGAACTTACTTGCTTGGGTCCTATCCAAGGATTTAGCCCAAGTCCAATTTGAAGCCTTTGGGGTTCGATTTAAAACCAAATTGGGTCCACATGGGTTGATTGGGTTTTTAATTAAAGGATTGGGCCTCGTTTATAATTGGGTCCAACCTTTTCTAGCCAATTGGATCCTCTGATTTGGTCAATGTGGCTCATTTGGGCCTGAGTCAGGATTAGCCCAAGGTCAATTCGACCTTTTGTCAGTTGAATTGGGCTTGAATTGGGCCTGATTTACAATCAATTAGGTCTGCTGAGACCAACTCAGCTTAATTGGATTCGGACCCAATTTAATTTAGGCTTAATTCGGTTCAGATTTGACCCAATTTGCAGTTTGGGCTCGTCCAGACTTAGCCCAATCTAATTGAGCTCGGATTTAGACTTGCCCAGTCTAATTGAGCTTAGGTTAGTCAAATTTGGCTAACCCCCTCTTTTTATATTATTTTTTTTTCTTTCTTTTTCTTTTTCTTTTCCTTTTTCTTCCCTTTTTCTTCTCTTCTCCTTCTTCTTTTCTTCTCCTTCCCGGAGCTTCCTCTCCTCCCTTCTCTTTCATCCTGATCTCCCCCTTCCTCTCTTCTCCGACGATGGGAGCACAACGAGCGGAAAGGGAGGACGGCGAGCGGAAGAAGGCCGGGCCACAACCGGCGGCGTCCATGGCTAGGCCCCGCGGCGTCCTCGGCCGAGCCTGGGACGACGGTGCTCGCGGCCGAAGCCGGCGGCCGCCGCACACGACGAGGAGGATGAGTCTCCTCTTCCTCTCTTCTTTTCCCTCTTCCTTCCTTTCTTTCATTCTTCTTCTTTTCTTCAACCTCCCTTCCCCAACCCCATATTCTCTCTCTCTCACTCCCAAACCCTCTCTCTTCCTCTCTCCATTCTTCCCCTGTGAAGGAAGAAGGGGGGTTTGGGAGGGCCGAGCCACAGTCGGCGGTGTCACGGCCGGGCTCGCGGCGTCCACAGCCGCGCCTGCGGTTGAGCCCACGGCCGCGCCTGCGGCGGCCTTCTCTTCTCCCACGGGGAAGAGATGCCGGGAGAAGCCGGCGGCACTGCGAGATGTCCGCGGCCGCTCCCTTGGTCTGCCAGCAGCCGACGCCCGCGCCGACGGGATCACGGCTGAAGCCGATGGCCGTCGCCGGTGGCTCTCGGCCTGCCAACAATCCCCTTCCTCCCTTCTTTCTTTGTTTCTTTGTTGTCTTGCACAAAACAGGGGGAGAGAAGGCAGGGGGCTTACCTGGCTTCCGAAGGGGATTGCAGTGCCCCGTGCTCCAGTGCCTCCACTCCATCGCCTTTGCCGATTTAGGGGTTCCTCAGATTTTTGGAGAGAGAGCCAGTAGGGTTTAATAGATACTCTTAAGAAGAAGGGGGGAGGGGACGAGTGTCACGCCCAGCTTCTTCTTGGTGAGGAGCTTGAACAGCTGGGTCCTCCTCTGATCCCCCACCTGTCCCTAGTCACATCCCTGCATAAAGCATGGGGTGGCAGCCATCAACAATGGGCCCCAGTTAGGTCCATTAGGTATCCTGGCCCAATGCTCGAGTACGGGCCCAAAAAGGTATTGGGCCCAGTTAGCCTATTAGATGTCATGGCCCAATGTTCAAATACGGGCCCAAAAAGAAGTAATTGGGCCCAGTTGAATTTTGGGCCCAGGTATTACATCCTACCCCCCTTAAAATAAATTTCGTCCTCGAAATTAAACATACCTCAGGTGGACCGATGTAGCGAGGACTCATTTTGCCGTATTGCCCGAATCGGACAACACTCCTCGAAAAGGACATTTTTAGGTTGACAAAGTTTTCCTCCAAAAATTTCAGTTCTCATAGCTTAACAAGAATCGCCCGGTAGGGGGCCCTGAAGATGGGTCCCTTTCCTAAGATCGATGGTGAATTCGATTTCTCAACCAGGGGTAATTCCTGATAATTCATCAGGGTAAATGTCTGAGTATTCCTTATTTCTTATAGCTACCTAGCAGTCAAGAGTTTAGGATGAAACTGAAATAAATTGCTTTCTTCGACTAAGGTATTATGACAATCTTAACATATTATGATACTCCTAACTACCCATTACCCCAAATTTTTACGGTTATAGTCTTGTTAAACCTAGAGCTCTGATACCACTAGATGTCACGCCCCGGACCCGGATCCGTGACACGACCGTGCTATTGCCGACTACCGCCCACAATAGCACGCAGCCTCATACATGGGTAACAGGGTAGTCAAACCAACCAAACCTTTATATAAGAAAGCATTCTTAGTACAACATGCTGATCAGTACCCAAATACAGAGCTTCTATGTAGTTTATGTATACAAAAATATACTTGCTTTACCCCAAAAGAAAGAAGCCCTAATAGAAAATTAAAGTGTCTCTGGCAGCTTTCAGTGGTGAGGATCTGAAAAAAAATGTAAATAACGGTATGAGCTACATAGCTCAGTAAGTAATCATACATAATCTTACTGGATCGAACATAATGGTAATCATGTTTATGCAGGGTTTGAGAAGTTGACATGCGTATTATCTAATAATCGTCATGGCATAATATGTATGCAATTTAAACAAACAGTAGTGCAAATCACAAAAATTTTCATAAAATATGCATATGAAACCGTGCCCCCGGCATGCCGTGGTCCATTCTCTCGGATGCTACTACGAAGTCAGTCTCGGCCACTGGCGGGGCAGGCCCAGTTACTATTCAGCCACTGGCGGGGCAGGCCCAGTTACTATTCAGCCACTGGCAGGGCAGGCCCAGTTACTATTCAGCCACTGGCGGGGCAGGCCCAGTTACTATTCAGCCACTGGCGGGGCAGGCTCAGTCATTCTCAGTAGCATCTTTGAGCCCATTATAGTGCCTCTGGGCTAGCTAAGACTTTATAAACTTACATGCATGATTAAAATATCAGCATCATCATGTTGCATACATAGCCATAACTTCTGGGATCATGCAAGTTACTTATGCATTGTAACATATCATGCATGAAACATATATACTTAAAAAAAATGCTGAGGAAACATTAATAACATGACATGATCCATAACAGGATTAGAACAGGTTACTTACTCTCTTCACAAATCATGTATACAATTCAAATTGTATGAAAAACACTGGTTCATCTTATAAAACGTAATACAAGATCTACGATAAGATTAAGACAGATTACTTACATCAATTCGCTTTCCAAATTGCTCAAGTCCAGATGACAAATCCTTAATCACCTAAAACAACATCATAGGGTTTACATTATTCCCCATTTATTTATTATAAAATCTCTTAGTTCATCATACTATGAACTTACTTGCTTGGGTCCTATCCAAGGATTTAGCCCAAGTCCAATTTGAAGCCTTTGGGGTTCGATTTAAAACCAAATTGGGTCCACATGGGTTGATTGGGTTTTTAATTAAAGGATTGGGCCTCGTTTATAATTGGGTCCAACCTTTTCTAGCCAATTGGATCCTCTGATTTGGTCAATGTGGCTCATTTGGGCCTGAGTCAGGATTAGCCCAAGGTCAATTCGACCTTCTGTCAGTTGAATTGGGCTTGAATTGGGCCTGATTTACAATCAATTAGGTCTGCTGAGACCAACTCAGCTTAATTGGATTCGGACCCAATTTAATTTGGATTTAATTCGGTTCAGATTTGACCCAATTTGCAGTTTGGGCTCGTCCAGACTTAGCCCAATCTAATTGAGCTCGGATTTAGACTTGCCTAGTCTAATTGAGCTTAGGTTAGTCAAATTTGGCTAACCCCCTCTTTTTATATTATTTTTTTTTCTTTCTTTTTCTTTTTCTTTCCCTTTTTCTTCCCTTTTTCTTCTCTTCTCCTTCTTCTTTTCTTCTCCTTCCCGAAGCTTCCTCTCCTCCCTTCTCTTTCATCCCGATCTCCCCCTTCCTCTCTTCTCCGACGATGGGAGCACGACGAGCGGAAAGGGAGGACGGCGAGCGGAAGAAGGCCGGGCCACAACCGGCGGCGTCCACGGCTAGGCCCCGCGGCGTCCTCGGCCGAGCCTGGGACGACGGTGCTCGCGGCCGAAGCCGGCGGCCGCCGCACACGACGAGGAGGATGAGTCTCCTCTTCCCCGAGCCACAGTCGGCAGTGTCACGGCCGGGCTCGCGGCGTCCACAGCCGCGCCTGCGGCTGAGCCCACGGCCGCGCCTGCGGCGGCCTTCTCTTCTCCCACGGGGAAGAGATGCCGGGAGAAGCCGGCGGCACTGCGGGATGTCCGCGGCCGCTCCCTTGGTCTGCCAGCAGCCGACGCCCGTGCCGACGGGATCACGGCTGAAGCCGATGGCCGTCGCCGGTGGCTCTCGGCCTGCCAACAATCCCCTTCCTCCCTTCTTTCTTTGTTTCTTTGTTGTCTTGCACAAAACAGGGGGAGAGAAGGCAGGGGGCTTACCTGGCTTCCGAAGGGGATTGCAGTGCCCCGTGCTCCAGTGCCTCCACTCCATCGCCTTTGCCGATTTAGGGGTTCCTCAGATTTTTGGAGAGAGAGCCAGTAGGGTTTAATAGATACTCTTAAGAAGAAGGGGGGAGGGGACGAGTGTCACGCCCAGCTTCTTCTTGGTGAGGAGCTTGAACAGCTGGGTCCTCCTCTGATCCCCCACCTGTCCCTAGTCACATCCATGCATAAAGCATGGGGTGGCAGCCATCAACAATGGGCCCCAGTTAGGTCCATTAGGTATCCTGGCCCAATGCTCGAGTACCGGCCCAAAAAGGTATTGGGCCCAGTTAGCCTATTAGATGTCATGGCCCAATGTTCAAATACGGGCCCAAAAAGAAGTAATTGGGCCCAGTTGAATTTTGGGCCCAGGTATTACATAGAATAAGTTATGTTTTTCAGTAATTATAGAGATATGCCTGTTTAGTTCTCCAAGACACAAACTTTCCTAGATATAACGTCAATGTATCACTTTGCAACTTCCTACTATCCATCTACGTTAACATATAGTGAATCTTGCTTGACCTTATGGGTCTTTTGTATTCCTGGGAGTAACCCTTTATATATATTACATCAATAATCAAGGAAGACAGATTTATATTTTTTTTTGAATGTCTTTGTCTCATCTTATTGAGCAATTGAATATAATCTACATGATATATAAAAGTGCCAACAATTTACGTCCATAGCCAGTTATAACCTTTTTTAGATCAAGTTGATTCTATCCTCGCCATCCATACTCTTTCAAATACGTTCTCGACTCATCAAAGATTGTCAGTCTTGAAGATCGTCCCACTCTCTATTTTGAGACCTATGTTCTTGTACTCTCTCTTGCTTTACGACTGTAACTCCCTATCCACATCAAGCGGCGCTCTGGCTGCCATGCTTTGGACCTCAAATGCTATACTCTGGTGGAAGAACTGCTCTCTCAATAGCGCTCTCACGTGTTTTAAGTACACGTGAGAAGGCACGCATCCCTCAGTTGCTGCCCAATCCCGCGCATAAATGGTGTCCTCCAACGCGAAATCCATCGTTGTGCATTCCATCATCTGCCTTGAATACACATCAGACGGATCAAATACATCATCAGTGATCACTTTCCTGCCCTTCCATCTCCTTCTGATGTTCCCCTTGGTCTCCCATACCCAACCTTCATCACATCTGTGTTCATCCGAATCACCTGAATCTCTTGCTCCAAGTTGTCCCTCGCTTCCTCCAATTCCCTCATTCCACGTGCGATCGCCTGTTCTCTTTGCTTCAACTCCACCTGGACTCAAAGATACCCCTCCAACTCTGCCTCCCAGCCGGCGAGGTCCCGTTGCACCTTCTCCAAGATCCATTTCACCTCCATCGGCTCATTCTTAGGCTTGGGCTTAGTGTAGAGGGGTGGATCGAGGATGAAGACGAGGGAGAGGGAGGAGACGAGGTCGAAGAGGTTGGAGGTGGGGAAGCGCCAGGAGCGGAGGTAGGTGGCGTCGACATCACCGGAGGGGTCAATGTGGGCGTGGTCAGGCCTTATAAGCGTCCCCCGAACGGGACGGAGGAAGACGGCGGGGTGGGAGGGGGGGGTCGCCGTTAGGCCTCGAGGAGCCAGATGGAGGCCGGGAGGTGGGGATGGTGCCCTCGGCGTGGAGGAGGGTGGTGGTGCGGTCGTCGTTATAGGTGAAGGCGGCAGCAGAGGGATGGGGGCCTTTCTTTGGGCTGGGGCTTTGGGCAGCCTTCTTGGCCACCTAAAGCTTGGGGGGCCTTGCTGGCCTGGACCCCAACACTGATCTAACCAATGTCAATCTATCCATCATGAAGAGAGAGGCTGTCCTCCATCTCTCCAACCTACTCTGGATGCGCTGCACCAGATCTGAGCACTCCGCCACCCAGAGTCTCCTGCTCGAGATGGGACTCCCATCACTCTAAAATAATTGAGAGAGAGGTTGATGAGATTCAGTGTGGGGATCATCAAACGCTTGCTTCTCTTGAATAAAGCATATGTATCGTGTGTATTACATGCTAATTTTAATACTACCAAGCATGCGAACCCAACAAAAAACAAGAATGATTGTCTAGTCCCTATGAGAAATCAACATTCTATAGTTAACGACTACGCGAGTCTGATGGCGTGAAGGACAACAAAGAGCGGGTGAGAGGAGAGAGAGTGAGTGACTTGGGATGTGTGCCCTGTTGCGCAGATTTTCGTGTGGTGGGTGGGGAATTCTACCAAACGCCTGTTGTGAGCGGGTGAGAGGAGAGAGAGTGAGTGACTTGGGATGTGTGCCCTGTTGCACAGATTTTCGTGCGGTGGGTGGGGAATTCTACCAAACGCCTGTTGTGAGAGAAGGGGGGTCCACGCTGCTTGAGAGGGTGCTTTAGGAATCGTGCTACCAGTGGAGCATTTTAGCAAACAGGAGGGAGTGAGGAGGATGGCATCGTTGGGTGCTGTGGAGAAGGAGAAGATGGAGGCGAGCATGGGTAACAAAGGGGAGCAAACCCACCCAACGTCGCCAGAGAAGGGCAGGACGTGGGCGAATGTGGTAAAGGGCTCGGTGAGGAAGCCGGCCTGGACTAACCACCAAATCACGGCGGCGGAACTGGAAGCCTTGAAACGACGCTTCACGGATGTAGTCGAGATCTCGCCGGAGAAGATGGAGGTGGCCAGGGCGGCGTGGCGTGATACTGCGGTGATCATACGCAGCCTGGGGCGTCGTGTGCCGGCGGAATGGATCAGCCGGGAGCTGCGGGTGGCCGGGAAACTCGACTACGATGTCGAGGACTTTATGATGGCGGATGAGACCTTCGCGTTTCGTTTCCGGTGTGAGAAGGATCGGGAGGCAGCCATGGAAGGTGGACCCTGGTTGGTGGCTGGTCAGCTTCTGGCAACGGAGCGCTGGCGGCCAAACTTTGTTCCGGGGACCAACCAGTTGGGTCGGACAGTAGTTTGGCTCCGGTTGCCAAGTTTGCCGATGGAATACTGGTCGAAGGAGATGATTTGGGGCATCGCGGCGAAGGCTGGTCGACCCTTGGCGCTGGACAAGGTCACTGACCAGGGCCGGAAACTTGGTTTTGCCCGTGTTAAGGTTGAGGTGGATGCGGGTGCTCCGTTCCGACTGGGGACTTTCATCCGGGTAGGATCTGAACTTCACTGGCAGGCTTTCCGCTACGAAAGCCTACCGGGGTTCTGCTTCAAGTGTGCCCGGCTAGGGCACGAATAGGGGGCTTGCCCTTTTCCTTCTATGGATCCGGTGAAGCCCGGAGACCTGGGAGATCAGTGCTCCCAGCAAACTGAGACGGAAGACCCCCCCCCCAGGAGCCGGTATCTGAGTTGAAGAAGGGGGACGTCTCGGAGAGTCGGTTACCTTTTGGCCCGTGGTTGACAACAACCAAGGTATGGCTGCCGAAGGCGAAGCTGTTGAAGAAGGCCACCGTGAAGAAGGATGGCCAAAATGTGCTGGTGCAAGATCACCCCCCTGAGTTGGGACTGAGGTCTCCGATTGTTGCGTCAAATCTCCCAGTGTCACCCACGGACACGGACGGATGGCAAAAACCCACTAAGCTGGCTAGGAGAAGGTCGCCGGAGATGAAGACGATGGGAGCATCGGCGGTGGACACTGAGATGACTCCACTCGGGGTTAGGTTAGGGTCTGACTTGCCCACTAAAGGGTCGGACTCGACCAGGGTACTGGGACAGCAGGGCGGAATTGAGCCGGGATGGGCCATGACAAACTCGGGCCTGGCCCTCACTGACGGGCCGGCCCATGTGGTAAAAAGCCTAGTTGATGCATCCAGTCTGGCCCATGGACAGGGCCAAAGCCCGTTGAAACGAGCCAGAAGCCCAGCCAAGCTGAGCCGTGCACCGGGAGCGGGTAGGGCTGAGGCGACTCAGCTGGCTCGGTCGGCGTCATCGTCTTCCTTCGATGACCCTCGCTCACGCCGGAGGGAGGAAGGTCGGAGACACTTCCGGAGTGCCTCCCTACCGCCGGCAAGAGCCCCCGGCCGACCAACGACGGGCGGTGGCCCAACTATTGAGGGAGCTACAGAGACCCGGTGAGCGGTGGATGGAACACCCGTGGCGAGCGAAACGGCGGTGGTAGGCGAGGCTCCGTCTCCGTGTGTGGCCGTGGCTAGTGGTGGCGGCAAGGCTCCGGCAAAAGGAAAGGAGGTGCTAAGGGACCAGCTCCAGCGGAGGGAGGTGCTCTCGGCAACGATGTCACAGAGGAAGGTGGCTTCCACATCGTGTCAGAGGAATAAGGGGAAGCAGGAAATGGAGGATGTGGAGGGAGCTCTCAGACCTCTAGCAGCCCCGGAAAGGATCCCCCCATCTTGTCCTACGGTGGTGGTGATGAGGGGCATTCTAGGGGGCTCGGGACAGGGCACCACTTCTCCTATTCAAGAGCATGGGAAGATAGCTGATTTGCTGCGTGCGGCAATTCAGGGAGGTGGGGAGTCGGTGAAGGATGACTGCACAGGAAGTGGGAAGCCCACGAAGACAGGGCCACACCTCCTCCCATAGTGTTAAATGAAGATTTTAGCTTGGAATTGCAGGGGGGCTGCCAAGCCCTTATTCATGACTACTTTCAAGAGGTTAGTGCAGCTTCATTGCCCAGAGATTTGCTTTCTTTGTGAAACAAGGGTGTCTGGAGAAGGGTTGCGCCGAGTGCAGCGACGCTTAGCACTTGAGTGGGATTCCTTTGTGGTAGAATCTCAAGGCACTTTTGGAGGCATCTTGATGTTGTGGAGGCGGGGGGTGGCTTCCGTAGATGTTTTTCGCAATTGTGCTCAACAGGTTGTGATGGTCATCTCGAAACCAAATGAACCCCCGTGGGTCCTGTGTGGGGTCTATGCTAGCACCGATTACCGGATGAGGAGAGTCCTTTGGGGCGAGCTGACCAGTTTGTTGACTCAGGGAGTCCCGACTATGGTGGTGGGTGACTTTAACTGCATTCTTAGCTCTGATGAGAAACGAGGTGGTAGGGCCTACTCTGATTCAGTGGACAGGAGGGAGTTTCGAAAGTTTTTGGATGATACCGGCCTAGTGGACCTTGGCTTCTCCGGGCCACGTTTTACTTGGTGTAACAACCAGCTTGGACGAGCGCGAGTATGGGAGCGGCTTGATAGAGCTCTTGCATCTTCGGACTGGACCCATCGTTTCCCATCATATCAGGTTAGTCACCTTGCTCGGGTTGCCTCAGATCATTGTCCTCTTTTGATTTCTACAGTTTCGAGCTCCAGCCACCATAGCCCATTCCGATTCGAGAAGCTGTGGCTGTCATACCTCCAGTCTTGGGAAGTAGTTAGGGGGGCCTGGGGCATGCCAGTGCAGGGAGATGCCATGCAGAGGGTGTCACGCAGATTAGAGCTTACTAAACGTCGCCTTCGTAGATGGAACCGGGAGGTTGTGGGCAACATCTTCCGAAGATTAGAGGAGGTAGAGGGGTTGATTATGGATCTCCAGGGGCGGGAGGACCGAGACGGGGAGCTGGAGGAGGTCGAGATGGCAGACCTGCGACGTCACTTGTCCTCTCATCACTCGCTACTGTATCAGCAGGAGATTTTTTGGAGACAGAAATCGAGAGCACAATGGATCAAGGAGGGGGATCGGAATACTAGCTTCTTTCATCGATCGACGATCATCAGGAGGCAAAGGAACATGATACGATCTCTGAGAGTTGGGGCGAGTCAGAGGGTGGAGGAGGACTCAGCAGTGAGGCAAGTGATGTTCGACTTCTTTAGATCCAGATGGACGGAGGTGGGTGTAGGAAAAATTTCCCGAGTTGTCCGATAAAATCGAACGCCAGGCATGAAAAATCAGTTTTAAATTTTTTTATTTTATTTATAACAATTATAAAATATTAAATTTAACTTTTATGTAAAATTACCTCAAGCCCGTAGCGGAAGTTGGTCGAGGTAATTTGAATCTGAATCTGGATCTAGATCCCTGAAGGTAGCTCTGCAAGGCCTGGATCTGCAAGCCCTCTACTTCGCACGCACGTCAAGCTTCGCAAGAAGGTTGGATGATGTTTTTACTCGTGCAAAACAATCTTTTGCAAAAGGACCCTTGGAAGAAAGGAAAACTAGAAAAAGGACCTTCCTATTTCTTTCTTTCTTCTCTTTCTTTCTTTCTTCGGTTTCTTTCTCCCATTTGTTCACAGCACGCCTAGGCCGAAGAGACACCCGTCTCTTGATCCTGATCACAGAGGAATGGAAGGGAGGAGAGGACGCCGGACCTGGGCCGAACTCCAAACCACCAGAGAGAGAGAGGAACTCCTTCCTCACTCTTCTTCTTCTTCACAGAATCAACCTATCTCTCTGTCTCACGTTTTCTTCCCAAGAAAATTTTCTCTCTCTCTCCATTCGAGAGGAAACGGTGGCCTACAAATAGGCCAACGCTGAGAGGAGTTAAGAGGCGTAAATGGTCTAGTGTTATTGAATTCATTCATTATCAAATATGAATGAATTTGATAACGATTGTTTCAAAAACAACCGTGGAATAAAACAGTGATTAATGTCAATTATTGCTGGATTTCAAAAATCAAACTGGACTGGAATGTTGGCGGTTCAAAACCGCACATTCCGGTCCAGTCGGCCGTTTGGCCGGAGGCCGGTTGGCCGCGCAATCGACGGTCGGAAGGGTTGCGGACGCGTGAAACAGAGAAGCTCTGTTTCATGCGTCCCAGGTGAGTCGCGGCTCACAAAAAAGGTGCTAAGGGTCCATGTGAAGGGAGTGGTCCACGGGTCCATGGGATTTATTCACGGTCAGCAACCACTCTAAATGGGAAAAGTCAACTTGTGATACAAATGGGTTAGCCCATTTGATCATAAGTTAGTCAATTTGGTTCTAAACCAAATTTGCAGCCCATTTGAATGAATTTTTGACCCGAAAAAATTCCACATGAGTCTGACTCATAGGAGATTCAATTGGGTCTAGTTTCGGCTCGATCCAAGTCTGACTTAGATCAGAACAAATACGAAATTAAATCCCAATTAAATTGTGATCGAGCCCAATTACACTAATTTAGACCCAATCAAATCCAATCTCAACAATTGAGTCCTAATCAAGTTCAATTTCATTAATTAAAACTTGATGGACCCGAAATACAGACTTAATTAGTTGTTCATCCACGAAATTTAGCATGTACCTCATGTTCAGTGCTAGCTGAACATAGACAGAACCAAATTCCAAATGACCCACAATTTAATTCTTAATTAAATTGAGTCAAGACCTTCCTACTTAACTTGACTAATGTGCGTGACTCCGATAGGTTCGAACACTAAGCCGGTAGTACATGGACTACTCCATGCACTAATCGAGGTGACCATCTAGCAATGATACCCGACGTCCGGATAGGTCGAATATGCAAAGCAACATTCAAGAACCTAGACGTATGGTTGTTGCATAATTCATCTCTATGACCATCGATGCTCAAGATGACCTCAGAGTGGACTGTCGAACTCTGGGTCCGATCATCCATAGTGTATTTCAATTAATCAAATCAAGTGACCATCACTTGGTTTACCCTGGCCAAGGTTTTACTGAATTGAAATACAGCGAGACATCAACTCCTATAATCTGGAGCGGTCAATCCCATCTTGACTCGTACACAGACTTCGCGAGTACTTGACTGCACCCAGCATCCTTCCGATCCCTGAATTAGAAATTCAGGTCATCCAATGCCTAAGTACAGTGAGTTGCTTGCAAGTCACCGTGACAGTCTCAGGTCTAAGGGGTACTTATGCCCATACGCTTTGCGAGCTAACTCCCGACAGTAGAGTGCTACGCAGGTGAGTCACTGTTCAGTGATGATGTACTCCTACATCTCACCTGTATGCCATACAGTGTCTCCACACTTCTTGGTTTAAGAGGACAATCAACTAAATGACACACAACGACCTATACTTGACATAGCTATTGTCCAATTGACAGCTCATCATTTGGTCGCGAACTGGTTTAAGGACTAAATGATAAAACCTCTTTATCCACTAAATTAGTCCTAAGGACTTCATCACAATACACAGGAGTTCAATTTGAAGATGTAACACTTGTGATGAATAGAAAAAATGCCAGAATAAATTTTTATTCATTTTAATAAAATATATACATAATCCAATTTCTAACAATTAAAAATTGGCTTTGGGACACAATTTCCAACAGTGGGGGGGCCTCGTGTGCTTGGTCAGCTCCCTAGGCCTACAGTTAGGATTGAGGAGGTGGATAATGAAGCATTGATTCAGCCAATGTCAGATAGAGAAGTGCAGGAGGTGGTATGGGCCTTAGCGGAGGATAAGGCTCCTGGATTGGATGGATTCTCACCCCTCTTCTTCCGGAGATATTGGAGCATCATTTGGAGGTCAGTGGTGGAGGCAGTGCAGCTATATTTTAGTAGGGCGGTGATGGCAGACGGCTGGCAGGCTACTTATATCACTCTGATCCCAAAGCGTCAGGATGCGTCGGAGTCGGACCACTACCGGCCTATTAGTTTGTGTACTACTTTGTACAAGATAGTGGCAAGTATTATGGCTGGGAGGATGAGGACTTTGATGCCTAGTATTATCAGCCAGGAGCAGGGTGCGTTTGTGGGAGGGAGGAGTATATCAGATAATATTTTGCTAGCTCAGGAGATGATGGGAGACTTACAGCGGGCCCCGAGGAGGCGATGTTTGATGGCAGTAAAGCTGGACATGGAGCGTGCTTATGACCGGATTCGATGGAACTTTCTTAGATGGGCATTGGAGAGCTTTGGCTTCCATCAGACCTGGATTGACTAGATTTCAGGCTGTGTGCAGGGGCCTAGGTTCTCCATCTTGGTCAATGGTACGCCTTCACCTTTCTTTCGGGCTACTCTAGGGCTTCGCCAAGGATGCCCGCTATCCCCCTTCCTGTTCATCATCTATTCTGATGCACTATCCCGTGCTTTACATGAAGCAAGCGAGAACCGGGAGTTGGCTGCTTACAGCCTAGCCCCGGGTGCTCATCCTATTTCTCACCTCCTTTTTGCAGATGACTGCCTGCTACTAGCCAGGGCGAGGGCGAGGGACGTGCGAGCCCTTATGAGGGTATTGATGGAGTATTGTGCGGCATCTGGGCAGAGGATCAATTGCCAGAAGTCATCCATTCACTTCAGTCCGAGCACGGAGCGGAGAGTCAAACGGGAGATTAGGGGGATATTGGAGATGCGGGAGCAGGAGGGGGCACTGGACTATCTGGGAGTTCCCATCACAGGGAGGAGGCTGCGGATGGCTGAGTGTTCCTCTTTGGTGCAGAGAGTGCGGAGCAGGCTCGAGGGTTGGAGAGCCTCATCACTCTCTATGATGGGCAGGTTGACGTTGGTCAGGTCTGTCCTCTGCTCTATGCCTGTTTACATTATGGCCCATACTATTGTGCCGAAGACGGTGCTGGCGGGGATAGAGCGGAGTATGCGTAGTTTCCTGTGGGGTTCCTCTAGAAGGGGTCACGGGGTACATTTGGTGGCCTGGGAGAGAGTTTGCCTTCCTCTGAGTGAGGGTGGCTTGGGGGTGCAGTCACTTTTGGTGAGGCGTGAGGCACTCTTGGCGCGACGAGCAGTGCAGTTTGTTTTGGAGCCACATGGATTCTGGAGTCAGGTCATGATAGCGAGATATGGGCGGGCAAGCTCAATAGGCTAGGTGGTAGGCGGCCGGAGGGCGTCTTTCATGTGGCGGGAGGTTGGGAGGTATATGGCGCTAGCTTTGGCACATACTAGGTGGTTGATTGGCGATGGACGGAGCATTGATGTGATGGAGGACCCTTGGGTGGATGCACTTCCGCTGAGGCTGTGGCCGACGATGATCAGTGGTGAGGAGACTGCTGGACTCCGAGTGTACGACCTCTTCATGTCTAGGGAGGCAGAGTGGGATAATGACAAGCTGGATCAGTTATTCGGGGAGCACTTAGCAGAGCGGGTACGGGCTCTTCCCGTCCCGGGATCAGCAGGGCCAGATGTTAGGGTATGGAGCACCACTTGTTCGGCCAGCGTCAGGGTTGGTGATGTTTCTCGGGCTATTCAGCAGGAGTCGGAGCTGGGTATGGACTGTGGCTGGGTATGGAGGGTTGGGTTACACCAGAGGGTTGCATTATTTCTCTGGAAGGTAGCCTGGGACCGGCTGCCGACGAGCTTGGCACTGAGCCGACGGGGAGTTAGCATTCCTCCTTTGTGCCAATATTGTGAGGTTGATAAATCGTTGGACCACGCTCTATTCCAGTGTGTCTGGGCGAGGAGGGCTTGGAGACTGTCTGGGATTTCGGAGGTAGCGTGGAGCCGGAGGGATTATTTTCTGGAGGAGGTCCGGATTTGGTCCGGCTCACACCAGATGCGTTCTGTGGCTATTAGGGCGTCCTGCATAGCTTACCAGGTATGGATGGCCAGGAACGCCCGAGTTTTTGGTGAGCCTAGCCTGTCCCCACGTTTCGTGGTGGAGCGGGCGCGGGCACAGGCAGCAGAGATCCTTCATGCAGGTCCGGATCATAGACCTTTGACAGCTAGGGACACCTGGGCCCCCATGCTGCTTCGGCAGCCCATCACACGGTGTTTTTCACCTGGGAGCCCCCACCCCCTAGCTTCCTCAAGGTCAATTTTGATGGCTCGGTCCTGGACGGAGGCAGGAGGGAAGGAGCAGGGTTTGTTATCAGGGGTCCGAGCTCCAGCATGGTGGCGGCAGGGGGTTGTCAGATCTTTGACATCTCGGTCCCAGGGACAGAGCTACGGGCGGCTTGGATGGGATTAGGGTATGCACGACATGTACTTCAGGCGAGCTCCATCCTCCTGGAGGGTGACTCGGCCACGGTGATCAGCTGGGTTCGAAGGGGCTCTCTCAGAGATAGAGGGGTCCATCCTCTACTCCGTGATATATGGTTGATGCTGAGGGAGGGATTTATTTTTCAGGTTATGCATACATATCATGAGGCAAACAAGGCGGCTGACTGGGTGGCGGCGTATGTTGCGAGCCACTCAGGAAGCACCCTATGAGTTGGTGGGGATGACTTGCCTGGTGCCTTCCGGGACCTTTTGTTTGCAGATTCTGCTGGGTGTATTCGTACCCGTGTAGTATGAAATGTCCGTTTTAGCAAAAAAAAAAAAAAAAAAAAAAGAAGAAGAAAAAAGAAGAAGACAACAAAGAGGTTGAAAAAGCCCATGGAAGTAATGGTGCCGGTCAAGTTAACAATTGGTCTTCTCTGCACAAAGTTTCCTATCCTAATTTTGGATGGGTTTTTCCTACGAATTTCTTTGCATGTTTCGAATTGCACCTCATTTTATTCCTTGTTACGGGGCTGCGGGCCTTGGAATCATAAATCCTATACTTCTGAACTCAAATCGAACTGGCATTATAAAGTTCAAGAACAAGCCAACCTTGATCTATGAAAAACCGAAGGACTTGAAATTGAGCAGAACTGAATTCTTGGATCCAAGTTCCAGTGAAAAGAAAAATCTATTCAAATTATCAAACTTGCAACCCTATCGACCTACATCTTTGCATCCTTACGTCGAGTACAATATGATCAAAATGGTCCAATTTATCCGGCTTTCCGGCTTTCCGGCTTTCCTTCCATTTATTTTGCTTACAAGTTTCCGCTACAGCTTCCTTTCCAGCCGTCGCCGCACGTGGGACGCATGATCGATTTGTGCTCGCAAGCGAAACGGCTCCGAAACTTTCAACGACGCATGAAACCCCCCCGTAGGCGCGCAGCGTCGCTGATGCCGACGCGCCACATTCTCAACTCGCAAACCAAACCAAAGCCTAAACAAAACGACCGAAGCCAAATGAGGAGGGACAAAGCCGTGACACCCGTCTCTACCTTCTCCAAGCCAAATGAAGGTCTCCTCTTTCTTCCCCGTTTCGGAGGGCGAACGCCAAGCCTACGAGGAGCAAGAGGCGGCGCTGCTTTAATCTCTCTCACACAATCCCTTTTCTTCTTCTTTGGTTCCAGGTATCGCTTTATCCCTCTCTCTTCTTACCTCGTTCATCGGATAAAATCCCTTTTTTTTTTGTTTGTCCCCTCGGATGGCGAGGAACCCGTGCCCCGACAGTAAAAAGGGCTCCTTTCTTTTCCTTTCTCTTCATTTCCTTTCTTTTCTTCTCCCCCTGCACTTCGTAGAAAGGGAAAGATTTTGATCCTATTTCGATGTTGATGAGGTGAAGGACAGTGATGGGTTCATCCCCCGTTCGTTGAATGGAACTCATGTTGCTTTTTCCTCTATTAGACTTTGTTTTCTTGATGTTTTTCTTTTACGATTTGAGGAGGATTTTGATCGGAGTGAGGAAGCCGAGTGGAGCTTGGAAGATTCAATGGGGATGGCCGTAGGACTCAAGAGGGCCCGCTGCTGGTGCTTCTGTGATGGATTTGGAGGGATTCTGGGATCCATGTTCTGGTCGTCGAGGTTTCTTTGATTGAGGTTCTTTTCAGATTGAAGGATTTGGGGTTGAAGATTTGATCGTTCGGTGGTTGTATTGTTGAGTGGAATTGGAAGAAATGGAGGAAGACTTCAGTTCTTGGGTCAGGAGGGCGAAGTTTTCTCAGACTGTTTATCACCGGTCGAATCCTTCAAGGTCGCCTGTGGTTCGTGATTGTGATTTGGATTTGAAGCCAAGGAGCTTGAGTCTAGAATTGAAGAACAGGAGTTCATGTTTGGAATTGAAACCAAGGAGCTCGAGTTTGGATTCATCTAGCTCTGCGATTCCATCATCGGCACAACTCAATTCTGACCTGGGACTCAAGCCAAAGGTGTCGGTTTTAGAGTCTTCAAATGGGCCTTGGATCCAGTTCTCTGTCCAACCTGATGACGAGCCAGTTTTGAAAGCGAAGAGCTTTAGTTCAGGTCCATCTGTGCTGTCTAATCCATCTCGGGTACGACTGGGACCAAAAACATTGAATACAAGCTTGGAATCTCCTAATTTGCTGTCAGTTCCATTCTCTTTCCAACCAGATGGTAATCCCTTAGATTTACGCTATTCTGATTTCTCTTTCTGTCCCGACAGACAACCTGACTCGAATCTGAAGAACTTGGAGTCTGGTAAGGTTTCTATATCTTCTGGGAGAGCTATAACAAATAATAAGTCTCCAGAATCCAGCTTGTTTACTAATGGCAACAAGCAGAATTCTAAACCCAAGCAGAGGTCATCATCTCCTCTTCCGACTACCATTCTGTCTGATGTTTTTAAAGAAGCTAGATCAATTGGAAAGAGATTCTCCAGCCCACCACCTAGCAGAAAAAATTCTAATAAGCCCCTTCAGAGGTCAATTGGAAAGAGATTCTTAAGCCCACCACCTAGCTGGAAAAATTCTAATGAGTCCCTTCAGAGTCATAGATTCACTTTGCCATCACCTCCAAAAATGAGTGCTTTTCAGCATTTGTCTTCAATTAAAGCCTCTAAGAACTTGAAGACTACTTCGAATTCTAACATTTCAGGTTCAAGCATGGTTTCTATCTATTCCAGGAGGACTAAAACACTTCCTGATTCTCATAATTCTGTTCTATTGACTAATAGTAGGAACACTAAACCCAAGCAGAGGTCAAAATCTCCTTTTCCCACTACTGTCCTCAATGATGTCTTTAAAGAAGCTAGATCCATTGGAAAGAGATTTTCTACTCCACCTCCTAGCAGGAAGAGAGCTGATAAGACCCACGAGCATCATAAGCTCACTTCCTCATCACCTCTCAATCCGAGTCCTCTTTGGCATTTGTCTTCAGTTAAAGCCTCTGAGAAGTTGAAGAGCAGGAAGGACTCTTCTTGGGCAAAATATTTTGATCATGGAGGAGGGAGAGTTGCTGCCTTGGAGACCATGGAGAAATGGACAGTTGATCTCTCCAAATTGTACGTCGGGCTTCGATTTGCCTCTGGAGCTCATAGCAGGCTATACCACGGTATTTATAAGGATCAGTCTGTTGCTGTGAAAATTATCAGGCAACCTGATGATGATGAAAATGGAGTGATGGCTGCACGATTGGAGAAGCAGTTCACTAGGGAAGTCACCTTTCTGTCTCATCTTTATCATCGAAATGTGATCAAGGTACTTGCTCTATTATCTTCATTTTTTTGACATTTTATTGCAGTTTTTTAATAATCTGTAAATAAATTTTGCATCAGCATGTTGAGAAGATAAATGCAATATGACTTAGTTTGCTAGCACCTCCCTGTAGTTGTCCACTGAGTTTCAGTGATCTTCAACCAATCTTGAACTTCATAGAAGGGTGCCAACTAGTGAATCCTTAATAAATTGATTGGTCTAGTCCAATTATTTTTTGTGTTTATTAAAAAGATGCAAACTAGTAAAGTGGGGTGCTAATTAGCCTAGGGTCAGTTGGTTGGCACTCCTCACTTAGGAGAAGGTTTCAGGGTTCAAATCCTGGTGGTGGGGTCCCCACTGTATTTTTCTCTAAAAAATAGAAAAAAAATTCTCCAGATAAATTCCTTGAGCCTAGAGTGAGATTTCACTATATGATTCCTTATGTTATATTTGTTCTGTTTGTATGCTCAAATTTTAGATTGGTTATGTGCACAAAGAAGATTTATCTTTATGCAGTGCTACCTGGACGCTTTAAAATCTGGGTGTTTTTTCTTGCCTTGACACTTGGACACTTCATGACACTCCTTGACACTTCAAGTTGATAAACTACGATACCACCATAGTTGCATATCGATTTTTTGGCTCTTACATCAGGAAATTTTCAAGTCTAGCATAATATTTAGCAAAGAATACGTGATTCTTTTTCCAAACTACTAGGATTGGTCCAACGAACTATTTATTATCCAAGTATATATGGACATATTTATAACCATATCTATATAATATGAACTATAGAAGAAGGGACTCCAAAAACTTCTGAAAAAAGATATTTTAGTACCACGAGACAAAGGTGAGATATAATGCATTGACAAGTTATAAACTAATTATTTTCAGAATATCAGAATTTAGATTTTAGTTATATTATCCTAAATCTAAAATCTTTAGCAATCACGTGCACTCCGCGTGCATCCTAACTGGTACAGGTTAAATATCTATAAGCTATTGGCTAGAAGACTAGAGGACAAAGCACATCCCCACTTTTCAAAATAATAAATGTCATCTCCCATTAAAACCCGGCTCAGCCCTAGTCTGTTTCCGTATAGAACTTTCAGTTAACAATCGCCACTCTTCCACACCTTTAAACTTGGATTTTTGAGATCCCATGATAAAATAGATTTCTCCTTCAAATAGCAGCTCCTTAGTAGGCATCTTATCTCTTTGAACTCTAAATAGTTTTTTTCCTAGAGATTTTTATTTTTCTTTTTCCTGTTCTAAACAACTGAGGAACTGGAAGATAGCAATTAGAGACCGCAAGATCTTTTCCCATATATGACACCCCCTTAGCAGGGGCCTATCTTTTTGGACTCTAATTGGTAACTTTTTAAGTTTTTTCCTTGACTTGTCTATTTTCTCTTCGACCTGGTTCTCTTGAATGCACTGTTATAATCTTGGTGATTGTTTGTTCATTGAGATTATCTCCCATAGTCATGGTCCAAACCTCACTCTGTTACAATTTGCCTTGAAATTGCCCCAAGTTCTTTTGATAGAAATCATGGTCTTTGCTTGGAAAGGTAGGGGCCTCTCCAAGGCATTTCTTTTGAACCTAATAGCTAAAAAATTGATTAGTATCATCAAATACATACTCCTTTGTGCCCTTTACCATGTCTCTCTACTCAAAAAATTGATTATTCTCGAATCTGACATCAGGAGACAAAAGGAATATTTTTCAGAAATAAAAGAATATAATGCAAAAGGCAAAAAAAAAATTCAACTGTTCTAGAAATGACATTATTTCCTCTTAAAGTAACCTGGCACCCCTAAGGAAAAGGAAAGATTTAACTGTGTTACGTTGATAATGAATGATGGAGGATGCATAAGGAAAAAGAAAGATTAGTCATCAGTTTTAGTCTTAAAGTTGTGCCAGGGTTAATATACGTAGCAAGTATTTTGAATTTTACATGGGAAGAGAGAATATCTAGGGATCTAATTATAGCCGCTGGTTATGCATCATAATCCTGCTTCTGAGACAAGGATTAGAGTCATGCATGGTGCCCTTTCCAGTCCATAGCTAGCACATCTTGCATATTGTACCACACAGCCGCATTCAGCAAGGAGCCAAGAACTGCTATCAAGAATATAAGCAAAACTGTTAGAGATATTTAACTAGCATGCCATGACGGACCACTCTTTTTCTCTCTTTCTCATATAGAGTACTTGTGATTCATTCTACTAAAAGCTACACATGTGAACACTCAAACATAGTTTTTGACCTGAACATAACAAGTGTAGCATTCTAAGATGCTAGGAATGTTTGTTGTTGCTCACCTATATGTTCTAAGTGCACACGTGCAAAGAAATCCAACTCATAAACTACGTTGGATGGCACTATATTGGGCTTGAAAAGCAAAAACAAAGATAAAGTACTCATAGGAGATCGAGAAGGTCTGGAAGAGGAATACTATCAATGAAGCACTAAAAGTTCACTTGTATGAATGTGCAGTTAAATCACACCTTTATATTTGTACAAGCTTAACTGTAGCATAATGCAGTAATATGTTATGGTATGGGCTGATACAAAAATGCTATATATCTTTACAAGCTGGTACAGATGCACACTGTAGCCTAGCATGTATAAAATAACATGATATGATGTGGATTAGCACATATGCTGCTGCAACATAGATATTTTCTTCTGTCAGATTGATTTTGCTAATGTTTCTATACTATTGAATAATCAAGTTTGATCGAAAAGACATGGAATTCTATTATAATACAATTACATGTCAAAATGATCTGTGTTATCTTAATCTGATTATTTCTGGTTTGGTGCAGCTGGCAGGGGCATGCAAAAATCCACCAGTCTTTTGCATCATCACAGAATATCTATCGGGAGGTTCTTTGAGAGCATTCTTGCACAAACTTGAGCACAAATCCCTTCCTTTCCCAACGCTGATTGCAATTTCTTTGGATATTGCTCGTGGAATGGAGTATATTCACTCACAAGGGGTCATCCACCGTGATTTGAAACCTGAGAATATTCTATTCGATCAAGACTTTCGTGTAAAAATTGCTGATTTTGGAATAGCATGTGAGGAAGCATATTGTGATGCATTAGCTGAGGACCCTGGCACTTATCGCTGGATGGCACCTGAGATGATCAAACACAAAGCTTATGGGCGGAAAGTTGATGTTTACAGCTTTGGATTACTGTTATGGGAGATGGTGACAGGAACTGTCCCTTATGAAGACATGACGCCTATCCAGGCTGCTTTTGCAGTGGTTAATAAGGTATGATTTTCTAGTATCACACATGTTCCTTTTTAAGATCTTTACTCCAATATCATTTTTGTGGATAGCATTTTGTCTTAGCTACTGTTATGCAATCTCATCGATGGCAATAGACTCATCAAGGTAGCATTTTCTGACATCCACCCATCATATTGCCCAAAAACCTTCTGGTGGTGCGATTGCAAATTTATGTCAGTACTTCGAAAAAGTCACCTCTTTTCAATTATATAGCTGGCCAGTGTTCTGCAAGTAATTATTCTGTATTAATTTTCCTTTCACTACCTGCATTTGCATTGTGAAATCCATTTATTAATATACAGAGATGATGGTACAGGAAGTGATGACTCTGTTCAAAAAGAGAATAGTGCATTGACCTTTCCATCATTGTTTACAAATTGATCAAAATACAAAATCACGACCATTATTCTATTTTGCTATTATGTGGAGTTCAAATGAGCCATCTTTGTAGATGAATTTATTCACATGCCATTTCGATACAGCGTTTAGTTCTGTATCCTTCATTCCTCTATATAACACTTTAGTGTTCCCAGGGAAAAGTTTTTGTAATACCTTTGTATGTTTTAATCACTACTCTCATAGTTCTTTGATACAGTGGAACAAGCTTCACCATGTTTGTATGTCTAGATTTCTCAGTTTAACTTAAAAAAGGAGAACATTGCTGGCAGCTTGCTATGATGCCCTAACAACTGTGAATGCACTTTTCAGAACCTGAGGCCGGTCATTCCTGCAAACTGTCCAGCACCCTTACAAGGCTTAATTGAGCAATGTTGGGCTCTGCATCCAGAGAAGAGGCCTCAGTTTTGGCAGATAGTGAAGGTCTTAGAGCAGTTTCAATCTGCCTTTGCTTGTGATGGAACACTCGACCGGCTTCACAGCTTGACCAACCAGGATGACAAGAAGCCGCCGTTCCATTGGATCCAAAAGCCCGGACCCTTGCACGTTCAAACTGCTGTAGAATCTCTCCCCTGAATCAACTAAGTAGCTTTTCTGCCTTTGTAATTATATTGTCTTTTATTATACCTTCCAACAGAATAGAGCTGCAGGTTGCTTTCAGAAAATTTTTAAGTAAACAGCTGGTTCTGCCGAACAAGCCATCACTGGTTTTGGACACGCAACATATCCATAGTATTTGTGTAAGGAAACAGATTCTGTTTCATGTTAGTTCTCAGTCTGTCTGCCCTCAAGAGGTTTCTAACTTCGTTGTTTGTATATGTCAAAGAATTCATAGTTATGGGGAGTTTGCACGCACTCTGGCACATGCTTTGCATGTAAGCAAGTAGACTAGGCTTTTGTATGATAACTCAAGACCCACTTTTGTCACTACAGGTAACAGAGTTATATAAGTATGTATTCCTCCTGACTTCACATCTCCTTGTTAACTTATTCTCCTTGGGTTATTAACTTGCTTATCATAGGAACAGTGACATCATATGATAAGCCCTGCATGAATAGAGGTACTCGCCTACTTGGAGTCTTTAAACGCCCGTCCAGCCTTTTTGAACAAAAAAGGTGGTCAGCAGAACCCTTAGCGAACCTAATGGCTTTCCATGAACTGGAACTCTTGTGCCGTAGTATAACGTAACCGGTTTCACTCTTTGTCGTCTGCCAAGGTGGGCTGGGAACGCGTCAATAGCCCCTGTAGATCCCATCCCAGTTCATTGCCTCTCTCTCTCTCTCTCATCTTCTAAAGAAAATAAAACGCATTTCCTGGAGAGAAGAACCCAAGCATCAGTCAGTGGAAATGTAGTTGAAATGTATAAAATAATAAGATCTATATCAGCTCAGAACTATCTCAACAAGATTGTCAGTTTGATGATATTAATTATTCTAATGGATAGGAGATGTATTCTTTACCAAAACTTTGTGGAGTCCGTCGATCACCTTTTTTATTGGATTGTCGCTTCCTTTCCTCCATTTGGAGGACCGTTTACGAACTCTTGGAAGTTTTGCAATCCCGTGAGACTTGCAAAGGTTTGTGCTTGGCATAGAGAATGAAGAACTTCTCAACATCAGGTCATCAGGTGATTGTACTATATATGTTGATCGCGGCCATGAGATGGGTCTCTTGGAAAGAAAGGAACGCTAGATTGTTCTTGAACAAGCATTCCTCCATGTATTCAATTGTTCAATCTTTGGTAGAATGTCTGTAATATCAAGGCGTTAGTGGTGGCGCATGGAAAGCTTTGGTTCAAGATTAAAAAAGATTGCCCAGGTTGCTAAATGGAGCTTGACTTCGATATTCGCTGCTTGTGCCCTCCAGTCTCCTCTATCAGCTGATATGCTTCTGGCGACCCACAGAAAATCTCACTTGGACCTCAAAGAGGGAAATTTTGGAAATATCTGACTCAAATCATCAAACAGCCTCTGTTCCGATGTCGATCGCAGTTCTGATCAATCGCTGTGGCCTTTTTGCTGGTTTGTTCTCGTTTGTATTTTGTCTGCCTTGGTTGCTCTATCTCACTGTAACTATCTGTTCTGTCTCTCATGCTTGTGTATCTGCTGTCCCATAGAGCTTTTTGTTGGTCCGTTTGGTTTTTTTTTTTTGACTGGACAAAGCTCCTGAAACTCTTTTGTCTTCTTTGTAACTTGGTTCTTCTCTTCAAATTGATAAAAGCAGGGTGGCTGCGCCTTGCAGCCTCCCTTATCATCTCCAAAAAAAAAAAACAAAAACTAATGGATAATATCTACTAATAGGTACTCTCAGTGGCTGGAACCTGGAAGGTCATGTTTTGGATGCTTTCATAACAGGCCGCACTTTCCACTGATAAAAAGGTCTCATCTAGAGTTAGCGTTGCATCTAGATGAACAGGTCTCATCTACAATTTCATTGTTGAGAAAGAGGTGGGAACCTGCATCATATTTGATTGCTCGCGAGAGGTATAAGGAAACAAAAGAGAGCATTTTGGTTCATAGTAGACTGAATCTACCTCATGCACAACTACTACAGGAAGGGAACTCCAGCTCTCCCAACTGCTCAAGCCATATCTACTTCAAGCAAACATGGTTTCTTGGTCTTCCTTTGCCGTGGAAGCTACATATCGCTGGTATAGTATCAGTCCTGTTAGATGAACATAATTCCTGCCACCCAAATAAAAGGGCACGGTTCTTCCATCTTCCCCATTCAAGTAGGATTAAGATACGAATGCAATGACCAAAACGGGCTGTCGCTTGAAGGCTATGCCTAGCTTCACCCAAGACTTGCACCTCCTGAAACCCATGGGGTCCCCACAACCAGCGTTGCACAGTTGCTCCTCGCCACAAATGCTTCATGTTCGTAAACAAACAATTAAAGCCATTTTTTCTCTTTTTTCAAAAAAAAAAAATCAATTTCAATTCTTACTAGAACTTCTTGCACTGAGAAAAGTGTTAATTTACCTAGAATCGGGCGACCATATTGACCATAATGGGCATTAGTCCCATCACAGCCTTGAAGGTTGGGATCAACGGAATGGAAACCAAGGATACGAGGGCAAGGATGTGGCGCCACGCCACAAGCATATGGTCTCGGGTAAGAGCTGTTGAATGAGAGCACATATAGGCATTGCTCACCACCATCATCACCGATGGCTAGTTTATCCTTGTTCCTTTTCCCATCCTATTTCCAAATACTTTTCCATGGATTGTTGCTCGCAGTTATAGCCACGGAGGTCAGTGGGCGAGTGATCGAGGAGCAGCAGCATGGATATGGGAATCTAAAAGCCAATCCCATGGAAGGACGCCCAAGATTTTCCATCCTAGAAGTCAAACGCGGGTATTCCAGCTCGCCTTCAGAAGCCATCCAAATGTTAGATCGGGGGAATCAAACCGGTAAAGCTAGAATTAATATACGGGAGTCAAGGAACCCCGCCTCGGTGGCGAGGTCAAACGGTTCCTTCCGGCAGCACGGGTTTGTTCCTTCTGTGGGCCTCGTCACCTTCCTTGGAGGGGGAAGAATGCGAACCTCCGCTAGATTCCAAAAATTTAAGACTCGAAGGACTCGGATGTTAACGTCTTCCTAACCATAGATTGACGTGTAACTGTCCTCAAGAGGACCGTTCGGCAGCATTAATTTAACTCTTTGCCGACCGTTCGGCCGCATTGAAGGAAACGCATCGGTGGGGATCCTGGCGAAGACACGAGTCTTTTTTTTTTTATTTTTTTCACTTTTTTCCCCCTTTCCTCCCATCCTCGTTCTCTCCGGCGCTCTAGTCCTAATTACGCTGCACGAACGTGACTTAATCGTGAAAGGCGAGGAAAAAACGTCTTTTTTTGTTGTAATGTTTGGTTCGAGTCCTACTATGACAACGTCATGCTATGTACATTGGATGCAATTTAACATAAAAGTTTAAACCATGATCTTGATATGTACTCCCCAAAAAAAACATATGATCTCAACATTCTTCCCATCGAGTCTACTTGCCATGCCTATTCAGTATACTGCTGTCCACTATGAAGGCGCCAGCTTTCAATGATAAAATTCTTGCTGAAAGCATAGCTACAAGTAATAGCGCTGGCACGTCATTTGATTCTTCGGCTCACTTCAATGTCAATTTCTCTTTAGGCACATGCCGATTCTCAGCAACATAAAATGAGGATTTCACTCGTTATAGAATTTGACCAAACATATCACGGCACGAGCTGTCACGGGCCATAATTTGTATGTTGGAACCTAATTTAGCATAAAAGCTTAGGCCATTAAATTTTAAATCCAGTCATCTATATTAGCCTATCTGTCACTAATTATTTTGTATAGGACTAAACTCACACATGATCCTCAACATTCGTGTTTCAAAATCAACTATATTCAATTAAATGAAAGAGATAAATTTCTAGTTTTGAAGTTGAATGCGCTTTGTAATCAAAATCAGAGTTGACAAGATAATTAATTTGAGAAGGTGCATAATGGATTCAAGGATAAAGGCAAGTTCTTATAGACTGTTTTTTCACCATATTGGGTGGCTTGCGGCTAGCTTCTATTGCATGTTTCATATAATGTTTTCTCCATCTGCAGACCTTCCCAGCTCTATCGATCTTTTCCAAAGTATCCATCTCCGGTCAAAAGTAGTGCTCCAGTTTTAGACTGCAGAGAAGCATCACTTTCCATCCTCTGGGCATGCATTGGCATGGGGCACCCCTAATTAATTCATTAATTTCCTCCTACCAGCTATTGAAAATTTGGTTGCTTCAATAATTTACAGAAAGAAATCCTTCGACCAAAGTATGTATGGATCATTCAATTGCTGTGGTTTTGAGTTCATGGTAGATCCGGAAAGGTTGTTGCTTGATGCAACGGTGAGTTGCCTACAGTTGCACTCAAGGTAATGGAAAGGGACTCGTCCTCTTGGCCAATCTTTCTTGGGCATTCATTTTGCTAGCTCGTGATTTGCAACAAAGAATCGATTTCATTGTTAATGATGCTAACGGACTTGGATCCTTCTGGTTGACGCCCTTCTCTCTTCGGCTTATAGCCTTTAGGTGGCAGAAAAAGAAAATCTAGTAAAAGCAGAAAAAAAATATAATTTTATTCAATATGACTTTGTATGACAACTTCTAACCAACTGATAGGTTGTTTTAATTGCACTGCTGGCCTCATTGCCCCTTTAGCTTGAGTGATGGCACAGAAGATGGGATCTAGTTGGAGAACATTGATAGTAGGGACACTGATGGAAAAAGAGATTGGAAAAAGTTTTTTAATTGAAAAATACATATGTGCAGTTTCTATTTTTTTATAAAACTAGTCAAGAGAATTTATTTAAATTTTAAAATATTATATATAGAGTTATATTGGATGCACTCGAGTGTATTTGATCCCAAATACTTTATAGTGCGCTTCAATGAAACAACTCTTAAAATAAAAATTAACGCTGTTGAGCATTATGCATGCAACGTCTAGAAAACAACAAATCACACAGTTCCAAAATTTTCAATCCATACATCAGATCAATAAAATTAAATGATTTTAATAGTGTGATTGCATGCAATCCTTGATTTAAGCTCTAGAAGCATCTAAATGAGCTGAAATTTGATATGTATATATTTTAAAATATTCCGATCAAGTTTCAATGATTTAGATTTGTAAACTATGCAATCAGGTTCGTCATCTCGAAATGAAGCTCCGTATTAATGCCATACTAATACTATGCCGATTCGATACGATATAAAATCTTTTCAACATATTGAGTATCGATATACCAGCCGTATTGGATACCGATACTGTATGATATGCCTCATATCATCTAGTTCGAGCCGGTATGGCGAACCATGCTATATAATATATAACATAATTTAGCTTACTAGCTATGTTGCTATTATTATTGGAATTTATAATCTATAAAGTTAAATGGTTAATCTTGATCTAAAAATGTTTTAGAAGTTAACCGAGCAAAATGCCATTGGCCCCATCTCCCTCAAAAGCTTGCAGTTTTTGCCATCGATTCTTTTCCCCTCCCTTCAAGCGTAGGCTTTAAGCATGCTTGTGGGTGACTTCTTTAATGTGATTTATTGCACGCACGTATGGACGGGTGCGTTCAATGCACTAACCACCTGCTTGCTTAACTTTCAAAAAAAAAAAAAAAAAAAAAAAAAAATTTTGCATTAATATCCTCCTAGAAATTCAAATTTGTATGAATATTCTCTTAAAATTTATATTTATTTCTGTACCCTCATAAAACACTATTTTTGCACAAATGCCTCTAATATAACGGTTTTTCTAACACCGTTAATAAAAACCATATTTATTTAATTTAAAAATAAAATAAAATTTTGAAATTACTTTTTTGTACTCTATCTTAATCGCTTTATAAATGTTTCTTTTTGCACATCTACTTATTAAGGATATTTTAGTCATTTTAATTTGAAATCGTTATTTTTTTAACAGCATTAGATGGCGTGAGTACATATGCAAAAACAAGAATAAAAAAGGGATAAAATAGAAAAATAAATATTTTACGAGAGTATACATGCAAATATCACTTTTGGATGGGTATTCATGCAAAATTTGATAGTTAGAAGAGTAAAACAACAACAACGTGCGCTTGGTCCAGTGAAGGTACCAAAACTTATACCCACAGTTTCGGGGAGATCCACCAACCAGTGGCATTGTTACCTGGGAGGGAAGTTGCTTTGTATTAGACCCTAATTACTTGCTCAAGGATTATCCTCAAGAGTTGCTTAAGTTGACTCCCCCGTAAAAACCCTGCGTTTTATCCTGGGTTCCAATCAACTCACAAAGTTTCAATCACTTCATTACTTGTTATCCTCTATGTCAAGGAACATCCTCAGAAGTTTCATAACATAATCTAACAAAAAAAAAAAAAAACGTTTTTTTCAAAGATTTGTTGTACGAAGAGTCTGTTGATTTACTCATGTTAGTACTTGACTGCATCTAATCTTTTGTATAGTAAGTATGCTTGCACTAGTAAATGTATATGGTCGTTTCTTCCCTTCCAAAAGCAGCATTCTCGAAGACAACAAAAATGGTAGGCATAAATTTTTCTCTTTTTTTTAATGTAGGTAAGTAATACAATTTTCACCTCTAAGTTGCAGCATACATCTTGAAAGATCAAAATCTCACAAAGTATCAGTTACGTGATAGATTCCAACAGAATGTATGACATTGTTGAGGTCAGATACAGGAGACATAATCCTGCATTAATTAAGTTGGAGGACGATTTCTAGTTCTCCATCTAGAAATGGAATGGCAACCTACAAACCGGCATTCAAAAGCTATGGTTTCAGCTGGGTTGCAGCATGAAATTGCCGCTCTGTTCACAGGTAACTTCTTTTTTCTGCCCTGATGGGAAGCTTATTTCAGAAAGAGCCATCAAATCTTTTGACAGGAGCAATAAGCTGAAGGAATAACAACTTAAGCTTAGCTATCGATATCTCAAGTTTGTCGACGACCCTAAGAGTGTGAATATACGGCTCAAAAAAACTCAAATTTCTTTGAAGTATTTTTCAGTGATAACTCATCTAAAGATAACCCCATAACAGTAACTGAATCACTTCCCTGCCAGAAATTCTAATGTTGGATAGATATTACATGACTTCTGTGACAACCTTGCACTTTACAACAGTCTCAGACAAGTGACATCTAAATCCTTCCCAAATTCTAGTATCATGTAACATTTTGATCTCAGGCTTAATTTTTCACCTTCAAGACCTATAGCTTTCGTCGCTTCATCTAGAATTCTCACAAATAATAACATAATTTTAGAGATCACGTAACAACCTATATCGCCCGTAATATTTTTTTTGTTAGCGCGATTTTGTATCAACCAATATTATTTTTTTATTAACATGAACTTGTTAGAATGATTTTAGGGATCGCATAACAACTTTTATCAGTTAGTAATATTTTCCATTGTTTGTGTGATCCTATATCAATCTATATTATTTTCCTCATATGCAGTTTTTACACAAGCATATATAACCTCTAAGATGTTGACGAAACAAAAAAATAAAATCACTTTTCTCTTTCTTTTTTAATTATTTTTTTCTTCTTCTGCAAATATTTTAACATGGTATCAGAGCCACCGATCACGTAACTTACTGTTATTATCTCTTCCGCCTTATCTATCGATTTCTGTTCCCAGGTGAATCACCATCCAAAAAATCCTCTATTTTTTGGTGCATCCGTAGACCTCAATTTTCTAATAAATCAATATTGATCTTATTAATAGATTTGCAGACCCTCTATTTCTGATAGATTACTATCTACAGATTCTTTGTTTTCTATGGATTCGCAGCTCCTCTTCACCGCTTTTTTCTTCAACTTTAGATTTTCGGTTATCTCTCCTCACCGTCGCTCAGCTCCATTCTCTCCATCTCCGGTTTTATATATTGCCTTTGGCTCCTTCACCATCCAGTTCGTAGTCTCTTACTCCTCTTCCATAGTGCCTTTGCCTACGAATATCATCGACCTTCGGTTTTCTTCTCTCCAAGCTTTGTCCTCGCTACAATTGTCATCTTCTATGTGTCTTCTTGTTGCCGCATCATCAAACAAGCCAATTAGCTACCTCGACAAACATGTCAGTTTGTCACGTCAGTCAGATATATCAGTATGTTATATCGGCTTCTGAGTTGTTATGACAACTCTTAATCAGTTACATTAGCTCTCGTCTTCTGTAGCTGCTATATTAGCTTCTAGTCTAACACGTCAGTTTCTGAGCTAGTACTCTGACTCTTCATCTAGTACATTTGTTTTTCGGTACATTCGTGATACAATTTTCAAACTTAAGTTGGCACCTATAGTACCATCTTGAGTTTGAGGAGGAATGTTAGCATAATTTTAGGGATCATGTAATAACCTGTATCGTCTATAATATTTTTATTTATTAGCGTGATTCTGTATCAACCTATATTATTTTTCTTTATTAGCATGATTTTGTTAGTGCGATTTTAAGGACCACATAACAACTTGTATCAGTCGATAATATTTTTCATTGTTAGGCTGATCCTATATCAACCTCTATTATTTTCTTTATATAAAGCATGTATACAAGTATATATAATCCTTGAGATGTACCGAATATGGTAGAGTGGAGAAATAAAATTACTTCTCTCTCTCTCTCTCTCTCTCTCTCTCTCTCGGTCTCTCCCTCTCTCTTGTTTTTCCCCCTTTCTTCTGTAAACATTTTAATACTTATTTACACTGGTTCAAACCAAACGTCTCTGAGAAAGCTATTTTCTCCATAAGCTTAGCTAGCCTATCAGCCCCAGGTCCAGGCTTGAGCTGTGTTGGATCCCCGATCTCCGAGCACGGCGGACTTCCCACACACCAGCCCCCAGGGACGAAGCTCCCGTTCTTCCGGCCAAGGAGATCTGCGTCGATCTTATCAAGTACCGTCTCATTTCTGCCGAACTTGCGAGCGAAGGGTGCATTGCTGCCAATCGCATTAGGGATATCGGCTAGGGAGAGGACGCGCGGATGCTGCGATGCGGGTACATCCCATGAAATATAGTGGAGGTCATGGTTGACGACGGTGTGTACGAACTCCGGCGAGTTGCAGATGACTGTGTGGAAATAGCCTTCAGGGGAGGAAACAAAGTTTGTGTAGTACATGAGGAGAGTTCTTGGTAGGTTATCCCAGCCCCAGACACAGTACTCAACAAACTCCCGGGTTAAGGCCATCCATGCAGAGCCTGTTGAGAGTAACAACAGCAGCAGAAGCAGCAGCAGAAGCAGTCAGTTTCCAAGAATGAGCGATAGAATTCATGGTTTGCTCTACACAATATAGAAGGGAATTTTCCAGAGGAAACAATAAGAAGGGAACATATTTGTTCATGTAACCTTTAGACTACCATGCGAGCAGTGAACCGCTGCATTGTCGCACTGATTTCTCCTGGCCCTGAATTGCGTTCTTGACGCTAAAAGCAAAGTATTTCGCTACGAGAAGTATAAGATGATTGCAGTTTAGAGGAGACCATTTAAACGTAGTCAGAGGTTTCTAAGCTCCTTTTATTCAGAAAATCCAAGCAAATATGAACGCAAAATGAAATTATGGTACCCAAGTAGGAAGAACAGATTGGGTGGATGACCTGCATTTATGGATATGGAGAAACAGATTTTTTTTTTTTTTCTGAAAGAATGCTTGATTGCTAACTAGAACTAATATCTGACTTGCCTCATAAAGCCAATCAATCTATACTAGCCAAGGTAGGGAAGTAAAACTGATATCTAACTTGCCTTAAAAAGACCATGAATAGTTACTGGTCAAAGAAGGTGCAAGGTCAATCAGATTAAGTTAGTTCATATATTGAATTCTAGTTTTCTGGAAAGAGTGAGTTCTTGCAGAAGATTGCAAAAATGAAAAAGCTCCAATGAGAAAGCTGTCCTTTCCTTATCCCAAAACTAATTAGAATATAGCAAGAAGTTTACCTGTAAACAGCTTAAATGCAGTTGGTAGCTCCCTATTCGGAGTCACCGAGAAGATATCCTTTTTCTGAGACATATATAGCCCAGGGTCTACGATCAATGGCTTTCCCCTATGCTCGCTGCAATAACACCACCAAAACCAAATTCCATTGTTATGCCGCATGATTTCTACAGTTCAAACTGCAAAACGGATACTCATCAGGCCTAAAAGACGGTAGAATGATGTTGCTTACGCCTTCCATCCCAATCGACTCGTATGCTCGACAAAATTCAGATTCCTCGGCAGTGATGAAAAAGTGTGGAGGATATCTACACCCACAAACATAAACCATCACAATTACTGTACAGAACAATCAAACCATCAACAACTCAGAGCAGGGGAGAACCAAAAGGCCTAAACGCACCATCTTGCGTCGCGAGAGGATAATCGGAGGCACTGAGGTTTATGAACCAGTCCCAGTCCTTGCTCTTCTTGAGAAGTATAGCACAAGCGTGAAGAGTATTGGAAACCATGGTCGGCCCTCGATATGTAACCATATTAGCCTTAGTTATCACATGAACGTTACCGACCTTCCGATAAAGTGTATCATTTGCCACCCGGGAAGCCAATTCCAATCTCTCGGCAGCCCCCGATTCCAAGTCCAAGTGGACCACATAGAGGTTCCGAGGGTGATAGAGAGCCTGCAGTGTCCTCCACAGGCGATCCAAGTCACCCTTCGACCCCGAGACCAAGTAGGCCAGCCGAGGAATCGGCGGCCCGGCAGGTGGTGGCGGGTTACTGGAAAATTTGGTTTCCACAAACGCAGGTCCCAAGCTCATCGAATTCCAGGATTTGAAGTTGGAGAAGATGCTGGGGAGGAAGGAGAGGAGGCCCATGTTGAAGGAGGTGACAATGAGAACGATGCAGACAGTAGTGCTCAAGGCCAATGGGCATGCCCATTTCTTCTCCATAACTGGAAGCAGAGTAGCTCTTGCCTTTATAAATTCCATCCTGTATCCCTATATATATATATATATATATATATATATATATAAATATATCCTACCCCTTGAAGCAGCTTATTATGTACGGCTCTAAGTTCTAGCTATATATAGAACAACTTTTACAACGAAAAAGATATAAGCTTCAGTGAACAAGGATTGCTTGGAAACTTTTGATGCTAATATATGGAAACGATGAAACAAAAGAGGGGTAATAAGTACAGAAGAATCCAGAAAACTATGAAGGTAAAAGACAGAGGAGGAGCAGAGTGGCGGTGCTTTTGTGTAATCCTCGAAGGAGATGCTAAAATTTAGAATAAACGAGTGAAAAGAAGAACAATAAAAACAAAAATGAAATTAAAAACAGAAGGTTGAAGGTTTAAAACTTAGAATAAAGAAATGGGAACAACAACAACAAATCGAAGAAAGATATGAAGAACAGGGTTTGAAAGTGAGATTATCTAAGGTGGGAGAATAGAAGCAAGTAACAACAAGAACGACGGAGTAAGCGTGACTTACTTAAAAGGATTTTGTTGAGGAAACAGAAGCGGAACGACAACGGACATGCAACATGAAGCTAGCTAAATACAGAACGGAACCCAACAGGAGAGAGGAAGGTGGAAAGAACCCAAACCAAAAAAACAAGAAGGAAGGGGATCGGATGCATCCAAAATCCAAGGGGCAAAGCCTCGTTCTTATCAGAGGAATAAGAGCTGAAAAAATATCATATATTGTTGGGAAAGAAAAAGGGGGTTGGAGGTAAGATGAGAAACAGAGGAGGAAGTTATTATTTTTCTTTATTAGGCTCATTTCACCTTTGGTTCTTTTAGCACGCGCATTTTTTATTCCCTCTCTCTCTCTATAATGTTCGCAGTTTGGCAATAAAGGGAAGAGGTGTATATAATGGAAGGAGGAGGGTGGAATTAACCTGACCGTCGGTCGTATTCCTGCGAACTAATAAATCGGGAAACAGTTGTATATAATGGCATTTAAATCGCATTCAATCCGCCCAAGACGGCGGCCACGTCGCCGAATTCAACCCTTCGCTCACGTGGTTCCGTACCCATCCCTCTCTTCTCCACCTTTCCGTTGACGGCTTTTTGGAGTCGTGAGGTTGCCGCCCCACATTTCTGTGCCTTTTCCGTCAACTCACATCGACGTTTGAAGAATTAAAATTTACTACATCGTTATAAACAAATCGCATTCAATCCGGCCACGACGGCAGCCGCGTCGCCGAATTCAACCCTTCGCTCACGTGGTTACGTAGCCATCTCTCTCTTCTCACCCTTTCCGCTGACGGCCTTTTGGAGCCGTGAGGTTGCCGCCCCACATTTCCGTGCCTTTTCCTTCGACTCACGTCAACGTTTGAAGAATTAAAATTCTACCACATCGTAACGTTGATAGTATCTAAGTTTTGTCCCCCTCATTTTCCTTGTTCAGCTATATTTGTCCGTCCCATCCAGAAACAATGTTGCACCTCTTTTTTCAAAGAAGATAGAATACACATTCCATTGAGGCACTTGAAGTTAGATAACCAGTTTCAAGTACAAATAGTAACAGATCAGGTATAGACCGAATAGATTATTACCCATCCCCTTCCTACTTACCTTAAGATAGGACGGGGAGAGTTAAATAAAGTTACAAAAATTATTTTTTTATGTACAATTCTTTTTTTATCTCATTAAGAGAATCTGTGAATATATATATATATATATATATATATATATATATATATATATATATATATATATATATATATATAGGGTGGATTTGGAATGGATTTTCTTATTACTCGTATTTGCTCAAATCATCTGCTGGCCCGTTAAACTCTGATCCATTCGAATCGGCTTGGATCATATATCCAATAAGGCAAAGTAAATTACCATCCCTAGTTTTAAGAACCTTCAAAGATCAATTGTAATGCACATTCCATAGAAGATTCAAAATAAACTTGATTTATGAATTTGAGCTATGGTCATACACTATTTTTTCCTCTCAAGCCTCCGACGCAATCATCAAGATACTTCACCAATAAATAAGCCAGCACCTTCCTGATTTAATACAAATTATGTGAAGTCAAGGTCGTACATTTTGCTTCTAGTAATCTTGTGGACCGTACGGCTTCTTTTTATTAAAATTTAGAGGTTAAATGCAATCTGGATTGTTTAATCTTTCATGCTCACTTAACTTGCATCATAGTTCTGCCATAAAACAAGGACAATCAGTTTGTACATGAGGTGGTCTGCCTGTAGGTGAACCTTTAGTGTCCCCACAGCCAGCCTCCACTTCAATAAAAATTGCTGCCTTCGACGGAAGGTGAAGTCTTCCACTTCAAAGTAGAGTCTTTGAGCCAAATGATCTATTGCTTAGACTTTAGAGGGTTAGGAATATTCTGAAAAAGGCTCTACCCATATGGTGCAGCACATCTACATGTGCTTTCTATCAACCAGAAAAATAAAAATTGCAATCTTTTTTATACTAATGCTGCAGGGGCCAAATCTAGGGCCCGATGCATTTTTGCATATTATATATCGATTGGCCATATCACGGTGAATGATAGAATAATGTTAGCTAGATAGCTTGAGCTTCGTGGCCGAGGCCTAACTTGGATGACTAGAAACTTTCATTTCTTTAGTAATAAAATGCCATTGACCTGCTTGAGAAGGAAAAGTAGGTGAGGCCCCTTATCATCATCCATCTTAGCAATGACACAGTCACGTCGACAAATGTTAGTGGGGCACGGCTTGCAACTCTTCTTCGAATTGGCATCGGGGGAAGTCTATTTGACATTTCTGCGGATAAAGTGAATGGTTGGAAACCATATTGCCTAACTTGGGGCCTCGGATAGGTGTAATTCTACGGGTTTTGGGGGGAATTGTTGGTTATTGGAGACCATTTGATGTCATAAACCCATATTGCCTAACCCATTAAAAAGGTCAGTTTCCGGCTCGCACCCAAACAAAATTTTCTTCAACTCTAGAAAGGAAAATTAAAATGTACGAATGTGGATGGTGCGGTTGGGGGCTGCCCGCTAGTTTGGGGTCTTCCACCATCCCCCACAACTCCTTTTTTTTCTTTTTTTCTTTTTTTTTTTAAAGTGCTACAAGTCCTCGAAATGGCCTTAAAGGTTTGAAAATTAGTATTATTATTTTGGTCCTAAATCAACACCCTAGCCTCCTGTCAACTGCAACGAAATAGCTATGTTTCGCCCTAGACTCTGCGATGCTTTTTATCTTGCTGGTCACGTGAGAGATCAAATGAGTACAAGAGCTAGGCACCCAAGCAGGTCCTGATTTCATGGCTCCTCTATTTGTCTCTATTGAGCGGCTTTGTGATATAATAGCCATCCAAAAATATAAGAAAAATATGTACATCCTCCTTTCTACTTAAAAGTAATTTTAATTTTTTATATGAGGTTAAACGGTATCATTAAGGCTATTAATTTAACGAGGTGTAAATGTAGATTTTGTAAACTATTGAATGTAAGTGTAATAAGAGTAAGGAGCAAATAATCAAGATTTGACTTATAGTTTGGGTATACGTAGTTATTCTAGATTTTTGAATTAGTATATTTAATATTTTAACTTTGTTGAGTTAGTTGTTGCAAAATTAATGCTTCTACGATTGCAAAATTAGCATTAATTTCTTATGCTTGACTTGTTATCTACAATCTACGGTTTCTAAGGTTATTCTTAGAATGACTAAACCACATGCACATTGAGGACTAGCTCCATATTTAACTAGGTCACTTTTCGAGGGACCGGGCCATTAGGTATGCATTGATGATAAGCGAAAGCTTTCATTGGAGTGTAATAAAAGTGATTGCCAAGCTGTATTCCAGTTAGTGCAATCTGATAAAGTACTAATTATTAGTTGGACCAAGTTCACCGGCAAGTTGACAGACCGGTCGAACCGTGGAGCATCACCCACAAACGTGCATATATTACACACTTTTCCATCTGATCCAATTTTGTGCATGCTGCTTTGTAGTCGGGCTAGTCCACCAACTGAGCGGTGGACTTGATCCAACTAATAATCATTCCTCATAAAAGGGCTCCTAGTCAGCTTCTAACCCGACAAAAAGCTGGATATCCTTAGAATTTTATTTTGAGATGTTTGTTTCCACCATGTTCCTAGGAAAGCAAATCAAGTCTTGGATTGGTCCGACACTTAGTGCCTGTTTAGATAATCCAGCAGAATTTAGACTAAATTTCCTACTGGATTTATGGACTAAGAAGTTCATTTGAGCATGGCCCACATCGACCCAACACACTCCAACCTAAATCCTTCCTGCAGACCAATAGGTCCATGGGCTAAGATTTAAGCTGAGATTTTGAGGATCCTTTAGAAGATGCAGTCTAGGTGCAATAAATCCCAAAAAATAAACTAGAAGAGAGTTCAACACTGCAACAGTGTGAATGCAACCGAATATGCGAGTTAGGCCCCATTTAAGTCAAGAAGGGAACACCGTCTTGAGTCATTAAGCCACATACAAAACTTGGCATATAGGAAAGGGCCACTACATAATGCCCTCCCTCCCTCACGTCATCCAAGATTTAGTAGCATCAACTAACCCTGTCAAGATATCCATGCTATGGAATAATGGAAGCAGGAGAAAGAAAATAAATTAGACACTACAACTTCAAATGGTAACAACAACATCAGTTGCGCACCTTATCTTGCCCTAGCTATTCAGTTCTTGCTCGCAATGCCATATTGCCATGTGAGTGCGACCTACTTGTTACTTGGTTTGGACCCTACATGAAACTGGTACATTCTTGGACGTGATATCCTTCAGACCTAGCATTCCTCTGAAGGGAGGAATGATGTGCATGATAGAGCTAGGCCTACCTAAAGATGAACCGGTTGGGCTTCCAACAAAAATTCCCAAGGTTGGCCCTCTTCAGGCCTGGAGCATTCTGCCCACTTTCAGACCAGGATGGTCCCATTGGGATTTTAAATTGATGTTGGGTCAAGTAAGTCTGTAAAAACTTAACCCTCAAACCTTAGCCGGGTGGTTCTATATACACCCCCCCCATTGCTGAGGACACCCCCCAAAAATTAAAAAAAAATTAAATACTCTCTACACCCCCCCATTTGCTAAGGACACCCCTAAAAAATTAAAAATTTCTAAATTACCCCCCACCCTCCCCACCCCCTCACCTAAATTGCTCTCTACACCCCCCAAACCCCCCCCCCACCCCGCTCTTCCCCTCCAAAACACCTCGCCAACGCCCAAAACCCCCCCGTTCCCCCTTCTCCCTCTCGTCGCCGGCATTCTCCCGATCTCCGACCACCTCGCCGGCTTCTCCCGGAACCACCTCGCCGGCTTCTCCCGAAATTTTTTTTTTTCACGGTTCGTGCTCCGTTCGGCACTGGATCGCCGAACAAAAGGCTTCTGTTCGGCTGAACAGTGCCGGATAGAAGCCTTCTGTTTGGCACTGTGCAGCCGAACAGATCTGTTCGGTTGAGGGTTGCCGAACAGAAGGCTTCTGTTCGGCACTGTTCAGCCGAACAGAAGCCTTTTGTTCGACGATCCAGTGCCGAACGGAGCACGAACCGTGAAAAAAAAAAATTTCGGAAGAAGCCGGCGAGGTGGTTCCGGGAGAAGCCGGCGAGGTGGTCGGAGATCGGGAGAATGCCGGCGACGAGAGGGAGAAGGGGGAACAGGGGAGGAGGGGTTTAAGGGGGGTTTGAGGGGTGTTTTTTTTTTTTTCTTTTCAAAACGAAACGGAGGAGGAGGAAGGGGGGTGTATGAGAAAATTTCAAGGGCAATATGGTAATTACACTAAAGGTTAGTTTGGGTATTTTTTTTTTTGGTTTTTGGGGGGTGTCCTAAGCAATAGGGGGGGTGTATATAGAACTACCCACCTTAGCCCGAGGCTTGTAGCAAGAAAAAGACGCTTATAGTCCTCTTTTTCATGGTGCCCAATGGGCTAAGTCATGATTTCAAAATCTAGTTTGATGTGGATGCTTGCTTTGGTCATTTTACTTTGCATTAGGTGCCTGATTGCACTTGAAATTTTCAGGCCCATGTAAGGATTTTGCTGCCCAAGATTGGGACTACCTACCCCAACACAAACCTTGAGCATGATCTACTAATCAAATTTTGTGCTCTAGTCTTCTCCTAATCCACTGTGCACCAAGTTATCCAGCTACCTCAGCTGCTTCATTTCTTCTAATACACGAAGCCCAGCAAGTGTCCATGAATCACTGATGAACAAAAGCTAGCACTGAGACACTTCCACTCATTTCATTTTCTCGATCTATTTACAACTCTCACGAAAGCAAGATCATCACTCTAAGTGCGGAACAAGCACGCAGTAGAAAGAGGTGGCGGAGGATGAAGAAGTAGGAAGCTTTTCTTCACAATTTCAAGTCAAACAACTTCCACGGCAGTGCAGTGCAAGTCGAAGGTCAGCATCGAAGCTCTAAGCTTCGGTTGCCGGTCGGACGCCGGGGTTGGAAGGAGCGGCCAAGGAGATATCCTCTCGGGTGTGCCGAGCCATTTCGACTGCATGTACTTGTGCTTCCTCCATGGGCCCATATGCATCTTGTTCTCCTTCATGCACTTCTTCGCCGCGGAACACATGATCTTGATCACACTCTTTAGCTTCTCCGACTTCCCAACGAAGACCTCCGGAAGGCAGTTCACAAGGTTGCTGTACTCCTGACTGGCCCTTGCCATCTCAAACTCTGCACGGAAGTTCAACTCTATGACCACTCTAATTGGGCTTCTTTTGCCATTCTTGGCCTCCATCACTACGTCTACGTAACTGTGTTCTCCTGTGGACATACGACCATAATACGTCATACACCGTCGCATCCGCAGTGCGATACATTGTGAATACGAAAGATATAGCATCTTAGTGGAAAAGGCAATCCGTCATCGATCGGAAAAGTGATAATAACGCAAGGAATTAGACAGCATATCCTGAAAGGCAATGAAGATAATATCCAAAGCTTGGATGTATATATACCAAACCTTAGCCATTTAATCCAAACCTAGCTTTGCTTTTACTAAAGATTCCCCCAACTTGCTCGAAAAAGGTGCAGCTTCGTCGCTTTATATCATGTAGTGGAGATGTCATACATGTGATGTTATATTGACTAGGTTATCTTTTGATGGAACCCTTGGCCAAATCCAAACCTGGCGCGTTAAAAAATCTCCCCCAACTTGTTTGTAAAAGGTGTAACTCTGTCACGTCGTACCATGTAGCTAGTGAGGAACTCGCATCCTTCATCATGTGATGATATAATTTATCATGTCACAACATGGTGTCGACATATAGAGGAAAAGTATTCCCAATTACCTGAAGGAATATTTGGGGAACGCCTCCACTTGGACTTGCAGAGGGCGCTGTTGAATCCTGCTTCCCGGAGCCTTTCGGCGATGTGTCTGCGTGCACAATTCCGACATCCCTCGGCCATTCGATTCGGGCAGATGCAAACAAATCCCGCGGATTGCGTCTTCTTCACGGCATCCTCCGTCGCCATCCGTATCTTTGCTTCCACCGAGCTATTCTTAGACAAGGCCTCCTGTTGCAATCCAATTGTACAACTAGATCTAATTAGATCACCATTAAATTAAAACAAATAACCAAACTTTAAAACAGAGCAGCCGACAGCTTTCAGGAAGGCAATAACAGTCAAACCCCTCCCCCAACCATGGTCTGTCAATTGCAGGCCCCTTCTCTCTCTCTCTCTCTCTCCATAATTTCATTGAGAAAATAAAATGACATGAAAGATCCACAAAAAAGGGATAAATCTCAAAGAAAACTCTCTCCTAAATCACAATTCTAGTTTTTTTTTCCTTTTGTTATATTAACTCTACTCTCAAATTTGATAGACGTCTATATACGTTAACTCAAAAGATGATTAATCATCTGTACGCAGATACATCTTCAGCAAACAAACAGCTGCATCCTTCTTTCATATCTCTTGGAATCTGGTTGGGTGTTCTTCCAATCAAGTGAATAGATAATTCATCAAACATTTCTTTCAAATGATTGATAAATATTTTCATAAAAAATTAATATACATGTGTTGTACTTACTTGGAGGAGCTGGTGTTGCGTCTCCCAAAAAGCCTTGCTTTCTAAAGCACTGCTTTCCGAGCCGTCGCTGCCATCCTCTTCGTCGCTGCATCCACCATGACGGTCCATGGGGTCACGGCCCCATTCCTTTCCTTCCTTTCTTTCCCCTTCTTCAAAGAAGCCCAACACCATGGCAGAAAGGCTCACCATGGCCATCTTCTCCTCCATTGCTCTCCCCTTCAAAAACTATACTATGGAATCCTGTAGCACACCCACCTAGCCACTCCAGCGCTCTCGGATCAAACCCGGATCCTGCCCAAACTCGGAGGCCGCGATGGATTGTCTATATATACGAGGGGACGAGGCAAGGTGGGTCCCGGGGGATGACGTGGACGAACGGGCCGCCGCGAACGTGCGTCGGACAGCTCAGAATCCACGCGGCGTCTCGTCGCTGAGCGGGGGAGGGGAGGGGATCGAGCCAGGAGTTTGGATGGGGGTCAACAACAGCGCAGATCCACGTCAGGTACGCGTGTCCGCTGCTTAATTATTAGCCGTGTAGATATGGTTAACCGTGGGGCCCATCCTCTGTCTGACGAATTTGTCGGAATGTTTTCCCGTCTCCTTGTTCGGTCATTCGGTCCGCTCGTTACGCTCCCTCGCGGATATGCGTTTGGCATCGTAAATCACAGGAAAAGGATATTATCGGGCCCAGAAACTTTACCAAAAATTCCCTGAATTGCTGGCATTCCACGTGGCAAGAAGACGTTCTCTGTGTGATCTGGTTTCATGAGTGATAGGAATAGTTTTGGTGGTAAAGTTGGCCCTGGAGCACCGCTTAAATTATTTTACACGATATCCTAGGAGAATCCATTGGTTTTTTCTGGTGCACGGATGCCGGCGATGGTCGTCACTATCTCAGGGCCTGAGTGGTGACGGGAACGGAGCTCATCCAGACGGAGAGGCTGGCGTAGGAGAAAGGGATTAAAGTTGCTTAAGCTGTGGTCAGCTTGGGCCGCAGGCCACGCCAGCTTTAGTTCGAGGATCATATCTAGAATCTAGAGCTTGAGAGAGCTGGTGATTCTAAAAAGTTAAACCAGTTGTGTGAATTTTCTTATAAAAAAAAGAGAGAATATGTTGAATTTCTGATTTTCATATGCTACTTGAGAAACAACTTTCACATAATATTGTCTCGAGTTTTTAAGAATTCAGTTATTCTTGAGTTCTTCTCAAAAAGTTTTATCTTGAATTTTGATGCTCAGTGCACCTCATCATAAATGTTGGAATAATATATTTTTTTATTAATGTAATTCTGTGTCAATATATATTATTTTTTTTTGTTAACATAATCATATTAGGATGATTTTAGGGATCACATATACCCTGTATATATTACCTATATTATTTTTTATGTATGAAGTCTATACATAAATATATATAACTTTCTGAGTTGTACTGAATGCAATGGAAGAAACAACAAAGAAATAAATTCACATTTTTCTCTCTCTCTTTTCTCTTCTTTTTCTCTTCTTTTCCAAATATTTCAGCAATAAACAAGCTTGAGAGTTTGTGGTTCATCAACTTAGGTTAGTAAAACTGGGATGCAGGACAAAAAGAAATTTACCCTTATCCGGAAGACTAAACGGAGTAGGCTGGCTTTCTTTTTCTTCCTGAAAAAGACACGATCAGTATCCATTAAGCAAATGTGCATCATGGGACTAAAATAAGGACTGATGGCAAAGACGCTGGGGTCTGGTGATGGTGGTTCTTATCCCTAATGGCCGGTGGGGCTCGGACTGCTCTCTCCCATCGGTCCCATTCCTGATAGGTGTACCTCCCGTGGTTTTTTTTTTTTTTCCAAAGACATGGGCCCCTCGTTTACGTCTGATGTCGCGGGCCTCACCTTGCTGGTTTCTAATCGAGATGCGAATCAGGAGGGAAGGGCCACATTTTGTGGAGAAATTATCCGTGTCCGGTGCACTGGCTCGGTGGTGGATCGGACCAATTATTTTTCACCATATAATATACCTGACGACAGCAGAGAGTTCGCAAGCGAAGAAAAAGATGACATCCTTGGCGGCAACGCTGACGACGATATCAAGGCCTTTCTTGATTCAGGTCCAATTTCTCAACCCCCTCATTGATCTTTTTCTCATTTCATTCTTGTTCCTGGATAGGCTGTTCGATCCTTCTTCCGATCTATGGTTCGATCCGACCCTCCTTTAGTTCTTGATTCATGGTGGGAGCGGAGCCGGAGGAGAGTGTTGAAATCACCACGTCCTAAAAGCTTACCATGTTGAAATCACCATTTATCCCAAAAGCTTAAGCTGATAGGATGAGATAGATTTATTTATATATGTTATATTTTTTTAACTTTTTCTCATATGTGGGCCAGACTTTTCTTTAATGGGTGAGCCCAATATGTAAAATTTTTAATAATGGGGTTGAAGAGTGCGAAGACAGGGTTCGAACTCAGGATCTCTACTCTGATACCATGTTGAAATCACCACATGTCTTAAAAGCTTAAGCTTTTAGGAAAAGTGGTGATTTCAACCGAGAGGATAGATCTTCTGTTGACCCAGGTCAAGGGGAAGGACATCATGAAGTTAATCATGGTTAGGAGGAAAGAGTTCGCCTTAGCCCCGTCTGAAGGAGGGACTGACACTATAACCGTCGCTGTGGGCAGCGGAGGTGGCGCCTCCGCCGCTGCACCCACTGCTACAAAGATTAAGGAGTCGGATGAGCTAGCATTCTATTTTTTTAAAAAAATCTTTTTTTGAAATTAATGCTGTTTAATTTTGCAATGCAAGATATGGGCTTTAGCTTGTTCAACTAAGGAGTTTCATGCATCTTGCCTTTGTTTGGAATTCAAACGGTGTTTTTGATTGTGAGGATCAAATAGAACGATTCTGTTTTGATTTTCTTCCTTTTTTATTCAGAAACTGATGCAAATTTTGATTTACAATTCTTTTTTGCTTGAATACGAGAAGGAAAACTGCAGACAAAGAGTGCAGGAGGCGGAGGATGCAAGCTAGGGTTTCGAAAAAGAGCAGAGAGCTAGACGGAGCTTCTCTTCTCGAGGTCAGAACACGAGTGATGCTCATGGAGGGCATCGTAGGCTCGGGAGACGGTCGGAAGATGTAGGCGGTGCGAGCGCTTCGCTGTTTGCTCGAAAGGCCAGAACGCGAGCTATGCTAGCTCTCCATCGTTTGCTCGGGAGAGAGAGGCGGCTAAGATTTCATTCATTTAGGAGAAGGGGCAGAACACTCACTTCCTCTTTTTATCTCTTTGCACTAAGGTGGCTAGCCATGCCACATGGAAAAAAATAATTTGCCCGATGTACCGCTCAGCTAGTACATCGGGCTTAGGGAATAATTTCTCTCCTTTCCAAGTATTATTTAGAAGAGGAAACTAGATTGAGTTAACACTATATCTCTTATTTATAAATTATATTACTTTAATATAATTTTTTACTAATTAAAATAATTTATGCCATAATTGATACATTCTCTTTCAAGTCAAATAAGCATAAACTCAAGCCAAATTTTTGCGAAACACAAGCCACTCATGAATAGCTAGCTCCTTTGACAGCTTTATTTGAGAAATGTACTGTCTAAACGTTGGCATGGGGGACAGTCTAGTATTACATCCCATAAACTACTCAAAAACATGGCAAGATTTTCATGTAATTGGGTGATTTAACTGCAATTAATGGTTTCAACACTTTGCCATTCGAAAGAGTTTCTGCATTCAAACTAAACTGTTTTCGCCTTAGGGTTTGCCATGAGAAATTATCCCAGCATTTCTTCAAAATGATTGATGTTACCACCTCTGTGTTTTTCCAGCATTATTAGGCTTTAAGACATATGTTGTGTCAGGATATATGAGACTCTTTCAGCGTTGTGGATCTCATGCACTTTCATAGATAGGTTTATAATCTTTTGTTAAATTATCTTTAGGTTTCTTACCCTATATATGTTGAAGAAAATATTTAAATAGCTAGCAAGACAACTAAAAACGCATGTAATTTCCCCACTAAAATGCGGCCCATTGTTCTTGAACCCTTTAAACAATGGTCTGACAAGTCAAAACAAGCACCTTTAGCATACTTAAGTGCGAATGTTTAATTGAAGACACAAGTTAACTAGAGGATTATATCTTTCATTCAGCAAAAACAAATGGATTATATTATAAATTTTTTTGCATAAATATCATTCATAAAATTTAAATTTGTGTAAATACTCCCTTTAAATTTATATTTATTTTTATACCCTCATAAAAAACTATTTTTACATAAATTCTCCTAATATAACAATTCTTCTAACACCATTAACAAAAAATATATTTATTTTAATTAAAAATAAAATAAAATTTAAAATTAATTTTTTATCTTTCATCGCGATCGTCTTATAAATATTTTGTTTTGCACATCTACCCATTAAAAATATTTTAGTCATTTTAATTTGAAACGATTAGATAGCATACGTACATATGCAAAAAATATGGATAAAAAGAGAATGGACTAGCAAAATAAGTATTTTACGAAAATATACATACAAATATCAATTTAAGAAGGATATTCATACAAAATTTGATATTTAGAAGAGTATTTATAAAAAAAATTCTATACTATATTATGTGCTGTGAGATCCCTAAGCAGTGGCTGCTCCCATGCAAGAGGAAAGAAGCAGCGGCGATACACCGCGTGAAGGCAACTCGGAGATCGGAAGCTCGCGAATATGACAAAGATGGCATCTAACTCTCCACCGTATAAAGTCAGTAAAGAAAAGGATATAGGCACATGCACTTGAAGACACTAAAAGGCCCACAAGTACTGATTTCCGTGTCTTGCAGCAGCATGACAACTGATCTTGTCTTAAACCAGGACTAGTTTAATTAATGAATGAATAACATAAACCCCATGCATTACCAAAGGCGGTCAAATAAATGTGCATGTTAAAAAACCTGAAGAACTTGAGTAAAAAGGGTTCATTTAATCAACTATGGTGCGTACCTCCAATCAATGATTTACACATAATTCCCCCCGCCTCCCTCTTTTTCTTCCTTCCCTTTACATGTTACATCTGCTTATCAGCTTTCCCTATGCTATAATTATGGAACCACCAGATTCGAGAACTTCACCACAAACACAAATCCATGCTTTCGAATTACCAACTGCCTCTGCTGGACTCTCTGAACTTTTTTTCAAGGATAAACATCATCATGTCGACAAAGTATTTCCCTAGATATGTGACCCACTTCTAATTCTGGAGTCATACCATCTCCAAGATTCTGATATTCCCGCTAGAATTTGCAGCAAGCAAGGTGGAAGATTGGCCACGCCAGCAGACACATGAAATGAACTGCGATGCATCATCAACCTCCTGGCCAGATATGGGGTCTGTCATGTCGAATTTGTACGACAAAACTGGCATAGGAAAGGCTTTGTGATAGATAAAGACCTGATCAAAAAGAAGGAAACACAAGGGATGATTCACATAGAAGGAAACACAAGGGCTGGATTACAGCAGCAAGTAACTGTGAGAATGTATATAACTGATGTCCTCCAAAATGATGCTCATATTTTCAGAAAAGTGGACATATTTTCTGTGTCAGAGCTACCAAATTCCTCTGTTACGGAAGCATGACGCAGTGTGCAGGCCAATCTGAATAACATGAAAGTACAATGAGAAAGCATAAGAGAATCATGAAATATGCTTGTTTCATATGGTAGAAACAAGGAATCTCTTCCAGGCATGTGTTCTTTGAATGTCTTGCTCTCATCATTAGACTAGACCGGCTGTTTCCTACAGACTTCGGCCAAAGTCACAAAATAAGACATCATTTCACTGTCTTGAAGCATGTCGAAACCTACAGTGAACCTTCCATTACTGCCTTTAAATTGCACCTATATAACGCTACTCTTTTTGATCGGTGATCGCTTTGTTTCTTCAAACTTATTTTTTAAAAAATTATTGTACTCCGTGTTTCTAGTAGCCCAGTCATTCATGACAAGCAACTTGGGCAAGACAGTCCTTGCAACACGGCTGTAATTTGCACGGAAGAATTTGGCATCTTTAAATCAAATGACAAGACAAAAGGTCAAGCGACAAAAACAAGAAAAGAAATCATATGAAATGCATATTTCTTGATCACCGAGCTGTTCAAGTAGGTTTTCTATAGTCTACATATTGTACGCTATCTGTGTGGAAATACATATATATTTTCCGACTGTTGTTTTATTAACTCAAAAATTGTCTATTCTAGAATAGTTTTTCCAGTTATTTTTTATGATTTTCGTTGAATTTAATGACAAACTGAAGCAGGCTGCTGTCTTATCTGTTGCAGTTGTATCTTGCTTATCACATGCTATAAAGATCACTAAGTTGCAAAAATAAAAATAAAAAAATCTTATATAGATCTTGCATTTAATGGCATTTATTTAGAACTAGTTTTACCATCTAGCATTTGTTACATCAGGTAAATAGAATAGAAACATAAAATGCATACCTCATTAGTTTCTGAACCTGTAGCAATATAGCCATCAGAAATAGAGAGGCCAACAAAATTCTGGAGGAAGTAAAAAAGAATCAAATGCCAAAGAAAGAAAGAAGAAAAAAAAGCATTGCAAGAAGAATGCTTTAAAGACTGACAAAATAATTATTATATTACCAGCAAACAAATATGGACTATAAGCAAATCAAAAGGTTTGACTTGAAAAAAGATTTATGCAAGTAGTTCAACTGGGAAAAAAATAATGTTGTGTATAAATCAAACCAATATCAGAAAATGCTATGCGTTCGGTCTGGTATTTAGCCAAAACATGTCTCTAATTATACAGAATTTTGTACAGTTGAGGTTTAGCAAATAAAAAGAATATAAAAAATATAGTAAAGCAAGCAAAGTGTGATGAATCAAAGCTTCATGCATCAAACAGAGAAGCTAAGCTAACACAAACTAAGTAATATTGAAGAACATGAAGAAACTTTAAACTTCAACAATATAGTAGAAGTTGTTAGTATGAATCTTTTTTCCTTTTTTCAGCAGCTGAGCTGATAGCAGGAACATTAGCATATAGCATCACTATCTCAAAGGATATCAATAGTAGTGACAAGGAAAATGTTAGCCTGAAAAAATACCTGAAGATTATAAAAGATGTCAACTTGAGAACTGGGTGCTGAGTGAATGCTCCCAATAACTTGAACTTAATCAGCTATATGCACTTATAAAAATACTCAATTCCTTGGATCTAGGAGGGTTCATTTAGAATAGAAACAGCTATTAGATTTTTTTTCTTTTCTGAGGGTCCAGTGGGGAAGGTGGCACGAGCAGTCCAATATTCAGATATATTTAGTATTTCCTGGATCAGAATGCAGCAGTGGCTGGTCGATGCTTTGCATGTAAAATCGGAATTCAATGATTGTTATATTAGAAAGGCCATTATAATGATTTTAACATCTCGTTTATTGTTATATAAATGCATAATAACTTAATAATAGTCATTAAACAGGGGAAGGATTGTTGTAACAACAAACGTAAGAGCAATTAAATCCCCAATAGCATTACTGTTGTCCATCATTAACATATCAATTTTGCATAAAATAAGTTATGTTATATTCATAATACTAATAATAAATGAAAAAATGTACATGATACTGTGATAGGACTGATATAAGTTTTTATCTGTTTCTATAACAGCTATCAACATACATTTGAGCTGAGAAATATTTTAATTAAAATTTTCTGTCAATATTTTTTGATATCAATTTGGTTTTGGAACAACCATTCTGAAGTGCATTAAAGTTCTAGGCCACAACAGTTGAATGCAAATGATGGCATTAAAGAAATCATGTGATGGAGTGGTAATGCCACACATGCAATTTGCCTACAATACTAATGGAAGGGGAACATCTTGAAGATGCTGCACAAGACGAGAAAAGTAGCCCCGTCTCATGCCAAGAGTCTTGAGATGATATAACTCATCCAATGAAGATCAACTTGCATTAGTAAATATTATGAAATATTTGAAAGTCCAAGGGCTCCTAACATAAAAAGCTAAAAGTTTACTGCTAATAGGATAAACGAGAGCGTATCATTATATCAATGCTTAGAAAGAGAAGATAATGATTCTAAGATCCATGAAAAGAAAAGGAACTTGTTGCATCAATGTAAGTCAAGTTTTAGCAAAACAGAGAGCCATGATATATTAGACAATAAATAAATTATTTGAAAGCAATCAAGTTGAATTCTCATCTTTTGGTGCTCAATTATCATGTTGCTAACTATGATAATAAATGTAATAAAATATTCAATCCTTAACAGGTCAGAGCATACCTTTACATTTGTATGCCCACTGAAAGTTCGAAGAGGGTTGTCTAGTATCCTTGATGTACTTGAAGAAAAGTCCCAAAGTTTCAACGAACTGTCAGTGGATGCAGATGCAATATTTGATGAATCTAGATACTTTGTATAGCTCACAGTCTTTGTGTGACCAACTAATGTATAAAAAGGCATTCTCATGTTACGAAGATCATAGCAGTAGACGTTATGATCTGCTGAACCAATTGCTAGCAAGCATGCAGAATCAGGTTGGAACTGCACAGAGCACACATTTGCCTTTGTTCTGATAGTACCAATGCTTCCAGCCTGCAATAACAATTCAATGATGGAAATAACTTATTAGAAATGTCGGTATGAGCTCAGCATGACAATGTTGATTGATGACGGTGATGCTAATAGTTAAAAGCTGACATACACCAAGTGCAAGAATAGAATTGCCTGATTGATATTCCACAGCTTCACTGCACCATCATCGCTTCCACTAGCCAACTTTGTTGGATCTGCAAGCGAAAAGTCAACAGACCATACACGCTTCTCATGCTCCCTCATTTCCATAAAAACATGGCTTCTTGTAACATCCCAAACCTGACAAGACTTGGAGTTTAGCATTATATTAAAAGTCAATTAAAAGACTAAAAGAATTTTAAACACCATGGACAGCCTACCTGCACTCTGCCTTCAAAGTCACTTGAAGCAATCTGGTTCTTAATATAATTATTCCAGCAAATACAGCTTAGTTTTGACCTACTAGCCATTTCAACTACAGGATAATGAATGTCACGATCTTCACTTAGAATCATATCACATTCAAAGATTTTAATTTTCCTATTTACACCGGCAGCCGCAAAAAATTCTTTATCCCGATCAAAACCCAAGGAGCATACTAAATTTGAAGAGCTTAACACATCTCCTTGCTTTAGTTCAGCCTTAACTTTCAACTTGCTAAATGTCATAAATTTGCATAATCCCTCAAGAAATGGATTTATCCATCCATTCTTTCTTCCACCATAATGGCCTTCTTTAGAAATCATATCATCAACTGAACTTCCTTCACTCCTGACAACTACTGATCCTCTCCCACCACCAGTAACTTCATTAATTATGGGTGTGCTTGATGGCTTCACCATCCTGTATCTTGTTGAGAAATAGGCTGCCACCAATTTTTTGAAGTTCTTCATTAATCGAGAACTTTTTGATGGAATATTTTCCTGAATCGGATGGAGTATCTCTGATATGGGACCTGCATCAAGCATATTATTATGCTCCTCTTCATTTAAATTATGAATTCCTGGTCTGAAGCGTTTTCTGGAACTAGAGCAGGATGAGTCCTCATCTATTGCAGGATATTGCAACTGTGAGTCCTCTTTATTTATTGCTGAATGCTCTTCTTTGTCTGATTCTGTATAGGAGCCTCCTTTCTGTTTGAGAATTGACTGCTGGTTTAGAACCTCTTCTATGTCAGCAGAGAGAAAACAGATTGTATCATGCAATCTATCAGCAGCTTCCTGTTTTCTTTGCTGCAACTGCAAAAGAAATTCCAGGAGTAATTCCTGATCTTCTATCTCCTCTCTCAACTTGATTGCTGTTTCACGCTCTTCCAAACTATCTTTAGGTTGATTTAGGAACTCACTTTGCAATATCTCACTGCCATATATCACATGAAAAGGGGTAAACCTTTAATTACTCATATGGCCATCAAAGACCGTATAGTTTAATAAGTGTTTGCTCTGATCTTTTAAAAAGAGAAAAAAAAGATGGCCTAAAGATGCATTAATTAGCTAGCTATATGACAGAACATATTTGTCAAGCATGTGCAAATGATGTAATACACTTCCACCAACTATACATTCCCCAAAAATCTGGAAGTGCTATTGAAAATGCAACTAATCGAAGGAGTTCAGTCGCAATCTGGAAGAAACAAGGGCATGCAAACACATTGCATGTCTGGTGGTAGGGTTACTTAGTTTATTCTTCTATATAACTGTGAAGCTGCAACATACTTAAAGTTCCACTTTCAAAATACAGGTGAATTTTACAGCAAATATTTCATCTCCGCAATGAAATAAATCAACAGATAAATTTCTCACAACACAATGGGAAAGCCATGGCATGCATTTTTAAAGCTACGAATCAATTGTTTCTTGAAATGCACCTAACAAAAGATGTAGCAGAAAGCAATAATGCAACTTATGTTGCACCTGTCACAACCGATGGAACAATGAAAGTAAAGCGAAGAGCAACATAAAATTGTGTACTGTCAATGCTAAACATTATTGGCGTCAGACTGAACTAAATGAACTATAACAAGCCCCTAAAATTAGTTAACATTTAGATTGGAAAAAGAAACAAAAATCAAGGAATAAATCTGGCAGCCACCACTGAGTTGCTCGGCTCCTTAAATATAATATTGTTTATGTGAAATTTCCAGCATATAGTATTGCTTATGTCAAGTTTTATTAACTAATATTACTCTTGACAAGTAAAGGACGTTGTGCAAGAGTTCTCGAAACTCAAAAGTGGAAGAGAATAGAAATAATTTAGAACCTTAAATGTGCAACTGTAACATAGTATTATATCCTTTAAAACAGACATGCACACGCATGCACACGTACATGCACTAGAAGGGCCCTGAGATGAACCATAGTGACCAATTTAGCTAGAGTAAGTTAAGGCAGAGGCATTTTAGAATCATTAAGATGCCATTTGGAAGGGGACAAATGGGGTTTATCCCTGTTTATACTGGGGATACCTCCCAAATACCATGAGCTGTCAGCTGGGATAAGTTATCCCCCTTATCTGGTCAATGCTGCTTTAAACCCATTAAACCGGGCTGAAATTGTGCCTAGGGAACTCTGGTATAATTTTAGACAGGGGTATAAGCCGGTTTAAACCTGTCCTCTTATCCCCGTATTAAAGCTGAAAAATGTCAAATACTGCCCTCCTCCTATATTATATTTTACCATAATTTATAATATTGTAATATATAATATTTATACTATATTATAATATTGTCCTACATTATATAACACAATATTATTAATAATCATGCAAAAATGAAATAATATTATATTGTATGAAATTGTAATATTACACTAGTAACATAATATATTGCGCATTATAACATATTATATTTTACTCTTATTATATTTCAAGGTTCATTTACAACACTGCAATATACAATAAAGATATAGAATATGCATAATAATAAAAAAAATATAGTATGACATACTATATATTTTAATTATATTGCTATAAAAAATATTTCAACACTCACAAAAATATACAAACACATTGTATTACCTAATGAATATTGAATAGTAGGGATTGAGAGGGCCAACTTGTGTAGTTTTGTTAAAAAAATCAACTTTTTCATCTACTTATCCCCAAACAATATCCAAACAATATTTCTCATCCCCTATCAGTACCCAAACACGCATAAGTATAAATGCAATGATTTCTTAGTATAACACTATTTTTACCCAAACAAATAATAAGGTTTATACCCATTTACACCAGTATATATTAATACCTTTGGTTAAGTTTTTGTTATCCCCAAAAAACCCATACCCGATTCACACGCCCAAGGAACAAAACATGACAGAGTAAGACAAAAAGAAATGTATCAACCTTTACCCAAATCTTCTTTAAGATTTAGCTCACTTTCAATTCTCTGTCGAAAGCAATGAATAAGTGAAATAAAACCCATACAACCAAACAATTTCGTAAAGAAAAGCCATGTTTAATTTATACTTGATGCCTCTAGAAAAGTTTTCTGCAGTCTTATCTAATAAATCAGAAGATCTTCTTGCCTTTGGAAACACAAGAATAAATCCCATCCATAGTCATTATAGCATGGGCATGAGAAAGCACATGCATGTATTAAGATTATGATCATTAACCATTATCATGATCAGCAAATAGAATAATCCTACCAAGCCCATGAAAATGATCAACAAAGTTTCTTCTCCAGTAGGACAATTACTACATCCCTTGCAACCTAACAGGCTGATATCTCATAATTCCGAATAAATATTATCCAAATCTTGGAAAAGCAATGAATTGGACTACATATTGGCTAACTGCCATGGAATAATATTCTGATGATATCTGCTGCATGCTAAAACAGTTACTAGTTAGAAATTTTAAAAAGTCTGCATCTGTTAATATTAGCAACAGCTATATCAGTCAATGAAATTGCGCTTTTTGGTTAAGGCATCAGTCACATTAGCTCTTTGCTTGAATATAATTCAAGTTCAACTAGCAAGCACCTTTATTAGCATTGGAGCACTCGACATTTTTATTAGCATTGGAGCACTCAACAGATTCCGTAAAACAATTTATCATAATGCCTCTTGATTGAAAATAAGCATGACATGACTGATTAACAAGACAGTGTCTCCAAGATTTGAACATCTCAACCATTGCATAAAGTGCTTGAAACATACATAACATAGTAACACCCTCAACAACAGGGACGGCAGAACCGTCCTGAACCGGACGGTTCCAACCATTTCGAGCCGTACCGGTGGCTTATTGGTACGGTTCCAGCAACGAAAATGAAATCCATTGCTGGAGCCAGAGAATGAGAAAGAAAGAGAGCGAGCAGGAGAGAGAGAGAAGGCGAGATGCCGCCAGCTGTCCATCGGCCTCTGTCGGCCCTCCGCCGGCATTCTCCACCCGCCGTCACCCTCCCTCTCCCTCTCTCTCTCTCCCTTCTCTCTCTCTTTTCCTCTCTCCCACGATCTGCGTATTGTATCCTCCGTCGGCACAGGCCCAGCATGACCCGTACTGACTCGTGCCATCAACAAAATGGTACGATACCCGGTACCAGTTCCGCCGACCTTGCCCAGCGATATATGCTACAAAATGTCCCTATTGGTCAACAAGCACCCCAATAAGCCAGTAACATTTATGTCTGGCAGCCTTCAAAATAACATCCCAAATTCACTTTTTAAATTAGTCGTTTCTCACATTGCTACAATTTACCACACAAACAAACTTGTTTCCATGCTTTCTGTGACTTGAACCATGCAAGAATCAAATATTCAAGCGTATACAGTACAAAAAAGCCAACAATCGAAACTTCAAACTGGCAGATCAACTATGGCCTCACACTTATACAGGGCCAATTTGAATAAAGGTTTGACAAAATATGAAAAAAACAGCATCAAATTGCATCAAAGTATTCTACTGGACTAGAGTCACCATATGAATGGTCCTGGCTCTTGAAGAAGATGCTCTACATGGTTCTCATATGGCCAACAGAGACAAGCATTGAAAATCAATATTTTCACAATGAAAGAACATATATCTGTCCATCTAAGCTATCATCCCACAATCAACCATTATCAGTTTAAGATCAGCCTTAACATCTCTAGAATACAAAGAAAATAAACTCTCGGGCATGGTAATTAAATACAAGTAGACACTTAGCCATGAGTTGATTAAACTCAAATAGTCAGATCTCATGACTTGTCACAGAATCTCACTGTGGTCCTTCTATGATAGTCTACAAACAAGTAAACCCAAAATGCAGATTTCATAAGAAAAAAAAAATTATTGCACGACTCTGAGGCTTTGCAACATTCATATGACAATTGGTTGGCCCAAAAGGTTGGACTAACTAATAAGACCATTGCTTGTGAAATGGCATCTTTCACTCACCAACCATCCTTGATTTCATGATGTATTTCTAGAATTACTCTTTCAAATGAATTCAGTCAGTCTCTAAGCCAGGTACAGGAAGAGCTTGAATTCAATTATTCCTGTAATAAGAATCATGTAGTACCATAGAAATATCCGTTGGTAATTTTTCATGAAGACAAAGTTATAGGAGAAGATTTTTAAAATGAAATAGAAGGAAAAATTGAGAATGTTGAGAATTGAAAAGATAAAAGGAAATGAAATTGCAAAAGGTGGAGAAATAGAAAAGACAAAGGGTGATAAATTCAAAAGTAAACAAAAATAGTGAGAATAACCGGAAGGGGAGAGGAAGATATGCAGAATGAAAAGGCACAATTTATGATACGGGGAATATAGAAGTTCAAAGAAAAGGAGAATAACAAAATAATTGAAAATATCAAAAAATCCTATGTTATTGAAGTTAGAGAATTTTTTTTAGACACAGGTTGGACGAATATGGAAGCATTCTTTGATTCAATGGAGCAAGAACAAGCAAAGTTCATGTAGTACGAAGATGAATGGTATGTAAGTGCAGAGTGGACGAATGTGCATGTTCAAGATGCTACAAAAGAGAGCAAATTTCACAAGCCCTCCACATCAATGGAGATGTCCCTAACCATTAACTTGTTCAAAAGTATTGGATCTTCCAAAAAGCAGCACGTTTCCAAGCCCCACAAGATTCATACTTCTAAGAAGCTACAATCATGCCTAGATGAAGGAAAATTTAGTTTAGGGTGTTGTATATTAAACCAAATTTTATAAAAGTGTTAATTAAAGTCCTACTGCATCAGTGAAGTCATTATTACTAGAGTGCATGTCCATGAATATGTTTATTGGAGTTTCCAAATAATGTTCTATTAGAGTCCCCTAAATCTATTTAAAGTGGCTCTCAAATATTGTAATGCATTTATGTAAGAGGCATATAAAAGGTCACTATGTACCAATAAAAGTTTTTGTAGTGCCTAATTTTATAAGCAAACAAGTACAAATGATGAAATGAAATATATTAGCATTTTATTCTCCACCTCTCTCTTACTTTGCTCCTTCATGCCCTAATACAGAGATACTCGAGACCTGTGTGGTTCCGCTGCCCCAACACCAATGACCAAAAAAGTTGTGTAATAATTCATTTTTCGCATTTTGATGGCAAAAGTTTTCAAGCATGCCTTGTTCAAAACAATAGATGAACTGCATGAGTAATTTTAATACAAAACAAATAAGATTCATTCTCAAACAATCATGTCAGACATGATCCCAATTCAAAGGAGCAAATATCATCACCTGGCACAAGGGATCACAAACTATTTATCTTGCAAGAAACGAGCACTCGTAGAAGTGAAGCAAATGAAATTTGGAACTCGACCAAGCTTCTGTGGAGTTCAAACTGACCTTATCTTCGGTCTGCTTTCCGACTTAGGGTGCAACAACCACAAGCAAAAAGAAGCTTCCTTTGGCCACTTGAGCAGTAGCTGAGGGGGGAGAACACGATGTCTCAAGTTGGACATGGTCCTGAGCTTCTCATCCAGGGAGTTGAACGTGCAGAACAACTGACAAGAAGATAAATTAACAAATAAACAAACAGACAAACCCGACAAACCCACCTTGCAGGCTATAAAACTGGCAACAACAGGAAACAGAAGGCAAAAACAAGCATAAAAAACCCTAAGGTTGGATCTTGACCTCAAACAGAAGAACACCCAATCGGTAGATATCCGAGGCGAATGTACTTGGACTGCCGCCGGCTTCCTCTGGGCTCGTATACCAATTTAACTCCATAAGCAGTATCTGCTTCAAAGGAAATGCCTTTTTCTCCTCCCCCACCACCTCCACCTCCCTTCCACCGCCGTCCACCTCCTCGGGGTACGCCGAGCCCGAGCGCAGGCAGCTGGTGTCCGACGCCTTTTCGGAGGTGCCCTCCTCGGGAGTCATCTCTTGGTCTACGAGCCGACGGCCTGTGGGCTTTTCATCGGAGCCGCCGCCAGTGTCCTCGCAGGAGTCGGAGCCGGAGGTGGAGCAGGAGGCGGACTCGATGAAGGAGACGCGGTTGACGGACGATAGAACGAAGCAGGAGGGGCGGACGTTGCCGACGACGACACCCTGCGAGTGGGCGAGGCTCACCGCCTCGACGATCTGCCGGAAGACGTGGAGGCTCTCGAGGAGGTCCACCGGCCGCCCCGGCCAGTCCAGCCACTCCCTCAGGCTCACGTCCCCGAGCTCCTCTTCCTCCTCCTCCTCCGCCGCCGCAGACGCCACCGCCGCGCCGGCCGGCCGAAAGCTCCCGTCCTCGGTGCAGGACAGAGGGCGGCCCATCTCCTCCTCCTCCTCCTCTCCCTCTTCCATCGACTTGCCTCCCCAGCCGGCCGCCGCCGCCGCCGCCGCCGCCGCCGCCGCCGCCGCCGCCGCCGCCGCCGGGCCCAAGCTGTCGCTCGAGGCGACGCAGTCGCCGGTGTTGGGGGCCCTGGAAGCGGAGGACCTCTCCCACCCCGACGCCTCCTCCGAGCCCTCCATTCCCCCTACATCCCCCCGAAACACGACCCGGAAGACTCTAGAATCAAGAAACCAAATGCCAAGACCGAACGTTCATGCTTCCACAATCAAGACATATCACAACCAAAAACCTCTCCTCATTACCCCAGAGTGCGAACTTTCTCGCAGAAAACCACCCCCCCTCAGCAACCCACCAGCAAGAAAGCTTCAGAATCCCAAGAAAAGTTGCTACAAGTACTCACCGATCAAGGAGAGACCGCTGGGAGAGACAGAGAGAGAGGAGAAAGAAACAAGGAGTTGGGGTGGTAGAGGGATAAGGATCCGCCGCAGCCTGGAAAGGCAGCCACACAATCCCAGCTTTAATTGCGGCCGTCCTCTCGTATCTTTTTCCACTCTTTGTCCCCTCGACGCACCTCGGCCTCACAAATTCGATACACCATCACTGGCTTCCCCTCCAACTAACGCACGCGGCTCCTCTCGCTCGCCTCTTGGACGAGTTCACCAACTACAGTGCACATAGCCGGTTTGTCAACTAAAAAAGCTCTCACCTGTCCCCCGCTAGAAGCTGTCTTTTGCCGCTAAAAAACGTATTAGAAATGGCAATTTTTCTAGACTTGGGAAAACGGTGACGCCATTCGTAGTAAACTTGGTCGTCACGCCAGAGACAGTTGAAGTTAATTCTTTTTCGGGAGGAGGGGGCCTACGCTTCGGCCCGCGGTCGTCGTCTCCTGTCGCTCTATTGCCTTTAGAACAGGGGGGTTGCAGTTGCCCAAAAAAAAATGAAGGGGTTACGTGGCGGAATGAGATCCACGCAAGAAGGGCTGAAGGGCGTGGGAGGGCTTGTGGACACCGTCGCCCAAAGTGGAATCGTCGGGGCAAAGCTGGCCACCGAGGGTCAGATAGCTCTCATGACAACAACCGTTGGGTCGCGCAATGCAACGGATGAAAAAAAAGTTTGAGAGCTGTGCGAGACGCGATCCAGCGGTTGACGTCGCGAAAGAAGACCAACCCTTCTTTCTCCCGAAAGATAAAGCGTGCACCTTTATTCCAGCACTGGAGGCGCGCGCGCGCGCGCGCGAGAGAGAGAGAGAGAGAGAGAGAGAGCGAGAGAGAGAGAGGGGCTTGGGGTGTTGATACCAGAAGAGGAAACTGAGAGGAACAGAGCTTTCCGAGGAGTGCTTTTTTTAGGTAAAAGGGGAGCCTGGGGATGGGATTTGGAGACGCTGGCCTCGACGTTAGTTGGAGCTGACGAAATTGTTGAGAAAGAATGCAGTAGTTTTAGACTCCATGCCGGGTTTGTTGAGAGAGACTTCGCGCCGTTGATCCTTGCATGCAACGGTTATGCGTTTTTTATAATTCCTTCGGGAATAGTGTTTATGGTTTTCTGAACACGCTCGAGCCACGTAAAACTTCACGTACAAAGGCCAAGGTGCAGGTATGTGTCAATTGCATGGCCGCTTGTTGCATGCGATTAGTCACAGGGTTGTATCTTTCGGGAGAAAGATACTTTTTCGATGCTCTATAGCTGTCCAATGCTGGAGACGTGCATCTACGCAGCTTTCTTTATTGTGAGAGTCGCTAGAGAATATGCGCAAGCACCCGAGTGAGTCTATTCATTACAAGAAAAATTATCTTTTTCGACTTTTGTCTGCCGACACTAAGTAGAAGCGTCGGTAATTTTTTAGAAAGTCTGGCTTCCGCCGACGCTTATAAGCATCGGCGGAAGCAAAAATCCTTTTTTTTTTATTTTTTTCCTCCCAATGACGCTTTAGAAAGCGTCGTCGGAGGCCATTATCCCCCTCTCCCCTCCTCCCTGCAAATTCCTCCCGATCCCTAACCCATCCAGCCGCCCCCCTCCCCTTCTCTCTCCGCCGCTCGCCCCCTCCCCCCTCCTCTCTACAAATCCCCTCCCCTCTCCCGATCCCTCAAACCCCCTCCCTTACAAATCTCTAACCCCCTCCCGATTCTTGATTAGATTCCTTCTAAGAAGCGAGAGAGAGAGAGAGAGAGAGCGGCCACCCAGGCCCCCGATCCCTCTTCTCCGGCGTCGATGGAGTTCGATGGAGCTTCCTCCCTCTTCTCCGGCGTCGGCTTCATGCCTTCTCAGGCCACCCAAGCCCCCAATCCCTCTTCTCCGGCGTCGATGGAGTTCAATGAAGCTTCCTCCCTCTTCTACGGCGTCGGCTTCATGCCTTCTCAGGCCACCCAAGCCCCCGATCCCTCTTCTCCGGCGTCGATGGAGCTTCCTCCCTCTTCTCCGGCGTCGGCTTCATGCCTTCTCAGGCCACCCAAGCCCCCGATCCCTTCTCCTTCTCCCCCGCCAAGGTACCCATCGCCTCTCTCTCTCTCTCTCTCTGTGTAGGAAGTCGAAGTGGGAGAAGAAGCAGCAGCAGCAACAGGGCTCCGCTGCTGCCTCCGACCAGCCCCCGGCCAACCCGCCGCCCAAAGAGGGCGAATGGCCGTGCGATTCCCCGTCAGAAAAGGATGTTGCCCCGGTGACCTGGGCCGATCTTGCCCTGACGCCGGCGGCCACCCAGACACGTCCTCCATCCTCCGCCGAGGAGCAGGCGAAGGCCGCGGCGGATCGGGCGCAGCAGAGGAGGCGACGGCGGCCACGGCGATGGCTTCGGCGGCGGTTTCTTGGGTATTTTTATATTTTTTTTTGTGTAAAAAAGATTTATGACGACGCTTTAAAGCGTCGCTAATTGAACTGGTTGAGGAATTTTAGCGACGCTTAAAAGCGTCGCTAAAAATAACCTTTAGCGACGCTTTTCAAATGCGTCAGCAATTTTTTTTCCACTCCGACATAGCCGACGCTTTGGTGACGCTTTGAAAAGCGTCGGGAAGAAAATTACCGACGCTTATAAGCGTCGGTAAAAGCCTCAAAAAGCGTCGCCAAAGCTCCTTTTTCTTGTAGTGACTCGGAGGCCGAGTTTTGTTAAGATGGACATTATAGTGGCTTACTTAGCCTATCACATATGGCTAGATAGGAACGATTGCCTGTTCGCGGACGGATGGTCGTTCTCATAGATGGCGATGGAGAGAGCCCTACGGCAGGTGGCGGAGGTATCTATGATGGCCACATCGATACCACCTGTGAGGTACAGGGATATCTGAGGTACCTGCAGCTTCAGCATCCAAATTCAGTTACTTCTCTTGGGTACCCCCACCCCTGGTTATCTTAAGGTGAACTTTGATGATGGTACGGCGGAGGATGGCGCCTTCCGAGGCGTTGGTTTTGTGATCAGGGATCATGGGGGTAGTTTTATCGCCGCTAGAGGGCGGAGCACACCAGGCATGACAACTGTGGGAGTGGAGTTGCGGCAGCCTGCGAGGGCGTTTTGTATGCGAGACGGGTGCTAGAGGCCGATAGGCTTGTTCTCGAGGATGATTGTTTCACGGTGATTCTGGATATGAGGAGTGGATTCGTATGGGGACGGCCACCCCCTGATATGGGACACTTATAGTTTGGTGCGGAAGCTGACCTCCTGTCAAATTACTCATGTTTACCAGGAGGCAAACAGTGCAGCAGACTGGATCGCCTCTTATGTTGCCCAGCATACTGGGGAGGTCCTCTGGAATAGCTTAGAGTGCATCCCACGCTCTTTATTTTGTCCTTTGATATGTCTAGCTGTATTCACGTTAGAGGTATATGAAAAGGAATACTGTTTTGACCAAAAAATAATAATAAAAGAAAAAAAAGAATCATCTTCCCCCACACCGGATTGCACGGTGGTTGTTTTGGGATCTGTGCATACATATCTGGAGGGCTGTGCGTGGCGCGATCTGACAGACGGAAGATGATGAGATGAACATGTATGTCCATTTATCTTGTCATTGAGCAGGCAGTGGCAACGAAATGCGCTATACTTGGTGAAAACAAAGCAGAATGGTGGTGAAATCCAAGGTGGGTGATGGTTAAACAAGAAACAGGATTCGCCAGCAGCAAAGCATGTATAACTTTGTAATTACCAGAAAGAAATCAAATGTTCGGGTTCGTTGCATCCGGAGGATATTGGTTGCTACAAATTACTCCAGCAGGTGTATGATTGATCCACCAAAGGGATTGTCTGGAGCTTCTTAAGTATATGCTTCCAAGGACATGCTGTTACAATGACATCTAATTTTATTGGACTGACTCTATATTGAGAAAAATTTACAGGAGCACTAATTTTTTTGTATATCAATGCTTTGTGAAATAAATCAATTTACTCATGACTAAATATAGCCTATTACTACGAGTATCAGCAAAAAATTAATAATAGCTAGAACCTAAAAATTTCATATTATCATTGTTGGGGGAAAACCCAAGTCATGCCATCTCGGAGGCGCTCGACTAAAGAGCGCCGACCAGAGAGGCGCCCGACCAAAGAGCGCCGACCAGAGAGGCGCCCGACCAAAAAACGCCGACCAGAGAGGCGCTCGACTAGAAAGTACCGACCAGAAGCAATCCCGCCACAGGACACTCCGCTGGGTGACCAGCTCGGCTCGGCACCCGTGCCAGGCCCATGCCTTAGCCGAATACCCAATCTCCGTCTAACTCTTTAAAGGATCTGACAACTAAATACATGACTCCACTACAACCTGCCGCCATCCCTAAGCCATCAAGGCACGAGATCTCCGCAGGTATTCGGCACGGCCTATCATTAATGCATGAGACCCCCTCAGGCCTCCGATGCACTCAGTCATTAAATGAACACGGCTCAAGATGATCTCCAGATCACTGAACCATCAAAGCGTATGGCTCTCCCTGACCGCCGGTTCACTCAGCAATTAATGCACTTACCATCTACGAACCCCAGGCCCACCACGGCCGGCGGTTCAACCACCCCAATGGGTCCGATCAACCGCAACAACTCCCTGACTCTGGTCTGATCCGGCCTTATTCTCCACTACGCCATTAATGAGCAAAATCGTACCCAATTATCACAAAAGAGGACAAATCCCCCTGTCACCTCCCAGGTAACATAATATCTTCCTATAAGAGGGAACCTGGGGGGAAGGAGGGAAAGAGAGAGAGAAAAACACCAAACAGACATACACACAACACCAAAGGAGAGAACACAGAACAAACATTCTCCTCTTTTACTCCCCCCACATATTAGCCCCCTCTGACTTAAGCTTCGGAGGGCCGGCGCCGGAAAGCCCGGCTATCGGCTTTTTTGCAGGACTTTTCCGGAGGACGCCATCAGTCGACGCACCGCCATCCACCGCCCCGGCAGCGGAGCTCCTCCCCTCTCGGTTCGCGGCAGCCCCCGGGTCCAATTTCCAGCAACAGTTGGCGCTAGAGGAAGGGCCCGAGTTGCTGCCATGAAACTAAGAAGTAAAGGGGCTTCCAATGCCTCCCGACGTCTTCCACCTAGTCCTGAACACTCTGTCCAGAACTCGCCGCCCCCGGCCGAGTTAACTCCTCAAGTCCGGCCGGAGCAGTTTGATGCCCTGGTGCAATAGGTGCAAGCCTTGGCTACCGCTGTCCAAGGCTTGCAACCCAGGGGCGTCCCGACGGTACCGCTTCCTCCGGCTCCAGCTCAACCGGAGCCCCCTACAAGCGGGCTTCCCCTTCGAGGTCAGGACTCTCAAGTCCAGGCCTCCCTCTGGAGAGAACACCCAGTCAGAGGCCCTAGAGGCTGGCCACAACCTTCGGAGGCTGAGTCGGTTTCAGGGCAATTTGCACCCGAACGAACCGCTGCAGCGATCCTCCAGAATGATGAACTCGACAAGAAGGTCGAGAAGCTGGAGCGCCAGATCCAGGCACTCCACGGAAGGAAATCGGGACGCGATGGCGACTTCGAGTTCACCACGAAGTCCCCCTTTTCCCCGGAGATTGAAGACGAGCCGGTTCCATCGCGGTTCAAGATGCCCCAGGTGGAGCCTTACAACGGCAGGGCCGACCCCCTTGACCACCTGGAAAGTTATCGGGTCTTAATGACCCTACAAGGAGCCTCGGAGGCCATGATGTGCAAAGCTTTCCCAGCGACACTCCGAGGACCGGCCCGGTTTTGGTTTACCGGGCTGAAGCCGAGTACTGTCTCCTCTTTTGAGCAGCTCGGCAGACAATTCGCCGGCAATTTTGCCGCCAGTCAGCCCCAGCGGCGGACATCAGACTCCCTCCTTGATATCAAACAAAAGGAGGGAGAATCCCTCAGGGAGTATTTGGACCGGTTTACCGCCGCAACATGGGAAGTCCGGGAACTTGACCAGTCAATCGCCATGTCGGCACTAAAGACTGGAGCCCGGTCTTACAGGTTCCTCTTCTCCATCGAGAAGAACTTTCCTGCAGACCTCACCGAAATGCTTGTTCGGGCGCGGAAGTACGCCAAGGTCGAGGAAGCCGTGGCTGTTAGGCGGAGCGAGGTCGAGCAGAACCCCAAGAAACAGAAGAGACGCCGCGAGGAGCGTGGCCAGCCTAGAAGCCCGTCCCCGCGTCGAGCTAGAAATCCGCCCCGCCTGAAGAGTCCACCCCGACTACGGGGACCGCCTCAGCAGAGGTCACCATTCCGCCCGAGGTTCCCACCACGGGCCCGTGCACTCGAAGGGAGGTATGAAAACTACACTCCCCTCACTGCTCCTCGGGCCGAAATCCTCATGGAGATTGAGGGGCAGGATTGTATCCAGCTCCCACCTCCGAAACGAGACTCCAAAATCCGGCGTGATCCCCGGAAGTATTGCCGTTTCCATCGGGATCACGGCCATGATACCGAGGACTGCTATCAGCTCCGGAACGAGATCGAAGCACTCATCCGCCGAGGGGTGCTCGATCAATTTGTGCGAGGCCGGCGCGAAGAAAAGAAGCCAGCCGAAGAAGCCGCATAGCCTGAAGGTTCAAATGCCAACAGGCCCATCGTCGGCACCATCAACACCATCCGAGGCGGGCCCCCAGTTGGAGAAGCGTCAAGGGAAGGAACCTCCTCGAAGCGCTTGCGCATCTCGGAAGCCATCTCTTTTTCAGACGATGACTTGGAGGGAGTCGAAACTCCCCACGATGATGCCGTGGTCATCTCCATGATCATAAATAAATTTGATGTAAAACGCATTTTGATCGATAATGGAAGCTCGGCGAATGTTTTGTATTTTGATACCTACTGTAAAATGGGGATGACAGAGGAGCAACTACGGAGGATGAATACTCCGTTGGTTGGATTTACTGGGGATTCAGTCCCAGTAGAGGGCGAGGTCGACCTCCTGGTCACAGTCAGGCTCGCCCCCCGTGAAAGCACCGTGGGGATGAGCTTCCTCGTGATACGCCTGCCCTCGGTCTATAATGCCATTCTGGGAAGACCAGATCTCAACATCCTCCGAGCGGTAGTCTCGACTCGACACCTGCTCATGCGATTCCCCACTAGCCAAGGAGTCGGCGAAGTTCGTGGGGACCAGACGGTAGCAAGGCGATGCTACATGGCGACCCACGAGGCGAAACGACCAGCTGAGGTGCCTGTCCCAACAACTGATCAGCCTTCAACTGAAACTCAGGAGGCACGGGTCAACCCTCAGAAAAAGCGGATGGAGCCTGGTGAGTTATTAATCCAAGTTCCTTTGCGCAAAAACTTCCCCGAGCTAACCGTGCAGGTCGGCTCTGGCCTCGACGAGTGCGAAAGGGATCGCCTCGTCAACTTCTTGCAAGACAACATGGACGTCTTCGCATGGTCGCCCGCGGATATGCCGGGGATAGATCCAGAAATCATGGTCCACCGGCTCCAAGTGAAGCCAACCTGCAAGCCCGTGCGACAAAAAAAGCGAGGCGCCGCCCCTGAACGACAACGAGCAGCAGCCGAGGAGGTTGACAAACTCCTCGAAGCTGGCTTCATCCGGGAGATATCTTACCCGGAGTGGCTCGCCAATGTGGTCCTCGTCAAAAAAGCCAGCGGGAAATGGCGCATGTGCGTGGACTACACCGACCTGAATAAAGCCTGCCCAAAGGACAGCTTCCCACTCCCCAGCATCGACCAGCTCGTGGACTCCACCTCGGATCACGAGCTGCTAGCATTCATGGATGCCTTTTCCGGATACAACCAGATCCGCATGGCGCCAGAAGATGAAGAAAAAACGGCCTTCATCACCGATGGGGGAACCTACTGCTACAGAGTAATGCCATTCGGCTTAAAGAATGCCGGGGCAACTTATCAGAGGCTGGTCAGCCGGATCTTCAAAGATCAAATAGGCCGAAACATGGAGGTCTATGTTGATGACATGCTGGTAAAAAGCAAGGTGGCGCAAGACCATGTGGCCGACCTTGATGAAGCATTCTCCACACTCCGGAAGTACCAAATGAAGCTCAACCCGGCCAAATGCGCATTCGGAGTCACCTCCGGCAAATTCCTCGGCTTCATCATTACACAACGGGGAATCGAGGCCAACCCTGAAAAGATCCGAGCACTCCAGGAGATGACACCTCCAAGGACAGTTAAAGAGGTACAACAGCTTACGGGCCGAGTTGCAGCTCTCGGGAGATTCATCTCCCGCTCGGCCGAGCGCTGCCTCCCATTCTTTGCGGCTCTCAAGAAGCCGAAGAACTTCTTATGGTCGGACGAGTGCCAGCAGTCTTTTGAAGAGCTCAAGCACCTTCTGGCTTCCCCTCCCCTGCTCACAAAGCCTCAACAGGGTGAACTCCTTTACCTGTATTTAGCTGTCTCCCCTGTAGCAGTGAGTTCGGTCCTGGTTCGAGAGGAGGGCAAACTCCAAAAACCAGTATATTACACCAGCCGGGTCTTGAGGGATGCTGAAACCCGATACTCCAAGCTGGAGAAGACTGCTTATGCATTGGTCATCTCAGCTCAGAGGCTCCGGCCCTACTTCCAAGCCCACACAATGGCCGTGTTGACCGATCAACCAGTAAAGCAGATCCTGCAAAGATCAGACCGTGCAGGCCGGATCACTAAATGGGCCATCGAGCTCGAGAAATTTGACCTCGAGTATCGATCCAGACCGGCGATCAAAGCGCAAGCACTCGCTGACTTCATAGTCGAGTGCACCATACCGGACGAGGTCGAGCCCGAACCTGAGCCACCAACGGAGCAGACCCCGAGTTTGGCATGGACTTTGCATGTCGATGGCTCTTCAAACTCGGAGGGTAGCGGAGCAGGTGTTGACCCCCTAATGGATTTTGATGAATACAAAATACTAGAGCATAATTCCATTATATCTTAACAATTTAATTAAGGAATTCATGTGTTTTATCTAGAATATTGTTGAGAAATGTCTAGGCAAGTTCCCATAATTTTTATGAATTCATTGAAGAACATTTTGAGTTAATGAAAAAGTTCAGGGACAGCCGAGACGTCTCCTGATAGTTTCAGAGACGTCTCTGGCACAAACAGGAAGAACTGGCACACTTGGAGACGTCCCCGGCACCTGCCGAGTTGTCTCCGCGTTAGCGGAGTCGACTCTCTCAGTAGCGGAGTCGACTCTCTCAGTGGCGGCAGAAAGGCAGTTTTCAAGAGATATGCGCGAGACGTCCCCACTGTACGCCGAGTCGTCCCCGCAGGTAAAAAGGAGAGTTCCCGAGTCGTCCCCAAGATAGCCGAGACGGCTCTCTCAGGGTTTTCCAGAGAATGGTTTTTTCGGTGATAAGGCAGCGGAGTCGACCCTGAGACAGCGGAGCCGTCCCCATGCATAAAGTGCAGACGAGCCGAGACGTCCCCTGAAAGAGCGGAGTCGACTCTCTCAGGGAATTCCAGAGGACATGTCTTTCGGAGATAAAGAAGCGGAGTCGTCCCCAAGGCAGCGGAGTCGTCCCCACTCAAAAAGTGCAGACAAGCCGAGACATCCCCGTAAAGTGCCGAGTCGACCCCAGACAACATAAAAAGTAAAATCCTGTAGGCGAGACGTCCCTCGTTGTAGCGGAGACGTCCCCGGAGCGTCTGGGACGCGACTGACAGCTTTTCAGGTTTGGTTTGAATTTCAAATCCTTCTCTTTTTGTTTCTAACGGCTATATTTGCTTTTTGGGCTATAAAAAGGGACCTCTTAAGTGGTTCTCAACAACTCTTTACCAACCAAAAAGCTAGATCATTCAAGAGAGAAGTTAGAAAGAAAAGCTCAAGGGAGTGAGTGCATTCAAGGAAGGAAATCAAGTATTCTCAAGTCTCCCAAGCGATTTCAAGCTCAACCACTCTTGTGCGCTCGGGATTCGAAGCTCACACTCAACCCTACGCGCTCCACCTCGGAAGAATCAACATTTTCCACGCTTCCAACGGCAAAAGGATTCTTCCGGGTTACATTATTCATAATTGTTATATTTGCTTCTTAGAGCTTTTATTTCCTTTTGTAAACTCTTTTATTGTGGTGCTTGTTCCAGTCAAGAGACTTGGAACAAGGGAAAGGCGTCCCAAGCCTAAGAGAAATTTGGGATTTTAGGGTTTGTTGTGAGCCCGGTGTAAAACAACGAGTTGGGTAGTGAACTCGCAAAACTACCGTACTGTAATCTTGAATTATAGTGGAAATTCCAAAGGCGCTTTGGGGAGTGGATGTAGGAGCGGTGAAGGCTCCGAACCACTATAAAACCGTGTGTTTGTGGTTGTCTCTTCTTATCTCTTTATCTTTATTTTAGTTCATATATTTGTGTGTTTTATTTTTAATTAGGTAAAAAGTTTTTAAAACACCCAATTCACCCCCCTCTTGGGTGACCATCTCTGGGCAACAAGTGGTATCAGAGCCGGTGCTCTGTGTATTTCTTGAAAGACCTAACCGTCTTAGCCAAAGATCTAGATGGCAACACCCTTTAACAATGTTCCTGCCGAGGGGCAAGCAACCAATAGACCTCCACTCTTCAATGGGACAAATTATACCTATTGGAAGACGAGAATGAGAATTTTCATTCAAGCACAAGACTATGCCTTGTGGAGGGTTATAGTCAAGGGACCACAAGAACCATCACACGTGGTGAATGGCATTCGAGTTCCCAAACCTGAGGAGGATTGGGATGAGAATGATGATAGGATGGCTCAACTCAATTCTAGAGCCATGAACTCATTATTTTGTTCTCTAGATGTAAATGAGTTCAATAGAGTCTCTACATGCAGTTCCGCTAAGAAAATATGGGATAGGCTTGAAGTTACCCACGAGGGTACAAATCAAGTCAAAGAGTCCAAAGTGAACATTCTAGTTCACAAGTACGAATTGTTTAAGATGGAACCTAATGAAACCATCACATGCATGTTTACACGTTTTACCGAAATTATTAATGGTCTAAAAAGCTTGGGCAAATCTTACACTAACCCCGAACTTGTGAGTAAAATTCTCAGGTCACTGCCAAAAGCATGGGAAGCAAAGGTCACGGCGATTGTAGAAGCCAAAGACCTCAACACCTTGGGGCTAGAACAACTCTTGGGCTCATTGATGACACATGAGCTCACGATGAAGCAGCATGAAGAAGAGTTGCCAAAGAAAAAGACAATCGCACTCAAGGCTACCTCAAGTGTATGTGAAGAAGAGAGCAGTGAGAGTGAAGAAGAAAGTCAAGATGAGGACTTGGGTTTGATAGTAAGGAAATTTAAAAAGTTCATGAGAAGAAAGAAACCATTCCCAAGAAAGAAATTTGGAGGGAGAAATGATTGGGAAAAAGAAAAGGAAAAAGAAAGAGACCCAATCGTATGCTATGATTGCAAGAGACCGGGACACATTCGTTCCGAATGCCCTCAACAAAAGAGGTATTTTGGAAAGAAGAAGAAGAAGGCATTGAAGGCAACGTGGGATGATAGTGACACATCATCCTCCGAGGAAGAGAAGGAAGAGACCGCCAATCTATGCTTCATGGCATTCGAAGACGACGAGGTATGTCAAAACCCAACCATAAATTTTACTTTAGAAGAATTATATGAGGCTTTTCAAGAACTTATGGGTGATTGTAGTATGTTAGGAGCAAAGAATAAAGAATTAAAAGCCTCCAATCAAAAACTAAATGAAAATATTGAAAACCTATTAATTGAAAAGGAGAGCGTTAAAAATATGAACACTACTAACCTAAAAATCGAAAATTCAAGACTTAGCACTGAAAATGAAAAGGCAAAAACACTAATCAAGGAATTAAATCTAAAAGTAAATTCCCTACTCAATAGTAATACCTCACTTGCGCAAACTGTTGAATTTCTTAAAAAAGATATGAAAGAACTAGTTAAAGAAAATTTGAATCTTAAGAATGAGGTACATAAGTACAAGCCAATTGTTGAAAAATTCACACAAAGCTCTGAAAAATTAAATCTTATTCTTTCAAATCAAAGAGCTGTTTTCAATAAAGCTGGATTAGGATATAAAACTAATAAGCAACAAAAGTATCTAAAGAATTTCTTTGTAAAAGCAAAAGACGTAAAAACTGAAAAACCAACATGCTTTCTTTGTGGAAAGAACGGACACAAAGCCTACTCTTGTATTCAAAGAAAAATCCAAACTAACAAGGATACATTTGTAAAAGCTAAAAACATAACTAAAGTATGGGTGCCTAAGGGAGTCAACTACACTAACCACGAAGGACCCAAGAAAACTTGGGTACCTAAGAGCTTCACATGATCATTTTGCAGATATGCCTTGCAGCCAGAAATAAAAAGAGAATGTGGTATCTTGATAGTGGTTGCTCAAGGCATATGACCAGTGACAAGAGTCTCTTTGTCACCTTGGAATCAAAAGAAGGAGGAGTAGTCACATTTGGAGACAATGCTAAAGGTCGAATTATTGGTGTTGGTAAAATCTCCATATCACCCTCCTCATTTATAGATAATGTATTGTTAGTTAATGGACTAAAACATAATTTATTAAGTATAAGTCAATTTTGTGACAAGGGCTTTAAAGTGTCATTTGAATCATCACTATGCATAATTAATAGTCCAATTGATAATGAGATCATACTCACAGGACATAGGCATGGAAACGTTTACATGGTAGATCTTGATGATCTCACCATGAGGGATGGCCAATGTCTTGTAGCCATGAATCCCAAAGTCAATGAGACTAGTTGGTTATGGCATCGTAGGTTAGGGCATGCTAGCATGGATTTAATCTCTAAATTGATCACAAAGGATCTAGTCAAAGGACTACCAAAAATAGACTTTGAAAAGAATAAAATTTGTGCGGCATGTCAATTAGGAAAACAAACAAGAAGTTCTTTCAAGTCTAAGAACATAGTCTCAACATCAAAACCCTTAGAACTAATTCACATGGATTTGTTTGGACCCACTAGAACTGCTAGTCTAGGGGGTAAGAAATTTGGTCTTGTCATTGTTGATGATTTTTCACGTTTTACATGGGTTTCATTTCTTGCACACAAAGATGAGTCCTTTCTCGCTTTTGTCAAGTTTCATAATAAGGTTTCGAATGAACTCAATCTTAAACTAAAAGCAATTAGGAGTGATCATGGTACCGAGTTTGAAAATCAACACTTTGAAAAGTTTTGTGACGAAAATGGTATCAATCACAATTTCTCGGCACCTAGGACACCCCAACAAAATGGGGTGGTAGAAAGGAAGAATCGCACACTAGCAGATATGGCTCGTACCATGTTGTGCGAATCGGATCTACCAAAGTATTTCTGGGCTGAAGCAATAAATACCTCATGTTATATCTTAAATCGTGCTTTAGTTAGATCCATCTTAAAGAAAACACCGTATGAATTGATAAAAGGTAAGAAACCAAATATAAGTTATTTTCATGTTTTCGGTTGTCGATGCTTTATTTTGAATAATGGAAAGGACAATCTCAGTAAATTTAGTGCTAAATCAGATGAGGGGATCTTCTTAGGTTATTCCTCATCTAGTAGAGCATACAGGGTCTTCAACAAGAGAACTCTCGTTGTTGAAGAATCCATTCATGTTGTTTTTGATGAAACTAATGGAGATTCTTCTAGAAAAGAAGAAGATGGTGATGCAGGTATACTTGAAGATCGAATAAAGGAATTCTCCATACAAGACAAACAACATGAGGATGAGGTCAAGGAAGATACAAATCAACAAGATGAAGAAGGTCAACCTCCATCAAAAATTCAAGATTTTTCTAAAGAATGGAGGTATGCACATGGTCATCCAAAGGATCTAATCCTTGGTGATCCTTCACAAGGTATAAGAACTAGATCCTCTTTAAGAAACACTAGTAATTACCTTGCTTTCGTATCACAAATAAAGCCTAAATCACTAGAAGAAGCTGAAAAAGATGATAATTGGATGAATGCTATGCAAGAGGAATTAAATCAATTCGAAAGAAATGAAGTTTGGACTCTAATGAAAAGACCCCCTAATGTTTCAATTATAGGTACCAAGTGGGTGTATAGAAATAAACTAGATGAAGATGGAACAGTAATAAGAAACAAAGCTAGGCTAGTGGCCAAAGGATATAATCAGGAGGAAGGAATAGATTTTGACGAAACTTTTGCTCCTGTTGCTAGATTAGAGGCTATTAGACTACTTTTAGCATATGCATGCTTCATGGATTTTAAACTTTATCAAATGGATGTAAAAAGTGCATTTTTAAATGGCTATATAATGGAGGAAGTTTATGTAGGACAACCTCCAGGTTTTGAAAATCACTTACATCCAGATTATGTTTATAAATTGCATAAAGCATTGTATGGACTTAAGCAAGCCCCTAGGGCATGGTATGAAAGGTTAAGTAATTTTCTAATTGAGAACAAATTCAAGAGAGGAAATGTAGACAAAACCCTCTTTATTAAAAGAAAAGAAAATGACTTATTGCTTGTACAAATTTATGTGGATGATATAATTTTTGGTGCTACTAATGATAGTCTTTGTCAAGAGTTTGCCAAGCTTATGCAGGGAGAATTTGAAATGAGCATGATGGGTGAGCTCAACTTCTTCCTTCGGTTACAAATAAAACAATCAGAGGAAGGCATCTTCATCAGTCAGTCCAAATACATCAAGGAAATGCTGGAAAAATTCAAGATGAAGGATGCAAAGGAAATCAGCACACCCATGGGCTCAAGTTGCAAGCTAGACAAAGATGAAAAAGGTAAAAGTATAGACTGCAAATTATACAGAGGTATGATAGGCTCTCTACTTTATCTTACTGCTAGTAGACCAGATATATTATTCAGTGTTTGTATGTGTGCTAGATACCAAGCATGTCCTAAGGAATCACACTTGCAAGCTGTTAAGAGAATTTTTAGATATCTAGTAGGGACATCTAATGTAGGCTTATGGTATTCTAAACAATCTGACATAAACTTAATTGCTTATTCCGATGCTGATTTTGCCGGGTGCAAACTCGACAGAAAAAGCACAAGTGGCACATGTCAATTCTTGGGTGCCAATTTGGTTTCTTGGTTTAGCAAGAAACAAAATTCAGTTGCTTTGTCCACAGCCGAGGCTGAGTACATTGCAGCTGGAAGCTGTTGTGCCCAAGTTCTTTGGATTAAGCAACAACTTGAAGACTTCGGTATCAAAATGGATAATACACCAATTAAATGTGATAATACAAGTGCAATTAATTTAACAAAAAATCCTGTCCAACACTCTAAGTCAAAGCATATAGAGATTAGGCATCATTTTATTAGGGATCATGTGCTGAAAAATGATGTGATGATTGAATATGTATGTACAGAAAATCAATTAGCTGATATCTTTACAAAGCCCCTTTGTAAAGAAAGATTCAATTTCTTAAGGAATGCCTTGAGCTTGTATGATCCTAGCAAATGAGTTGAATTTGTATTGGATTACTTTGCTACTCAAACTAGTAATCAACCTCAAGGTAGACATAAGTGAAAACATGAATTCATCTAAGCTAAATGACGAACTGTTTGACTTTCCGGAGGATGGTTACCCTCCCTTGGACTCTTCATGGAGATATTTTCAGAACCTATTTCGTAGGTATTCGAAATTTGGTCAAACATTCCTCATTTCAATATTAATAATTCAAAAAAAATTATCAAATTATTATAGGTTGTATCATTAAGGGGGAGGATCACAAACAAATTCACTCTAAGTTTATCAAAAGAGATCATATTGATTAGGGTAATTAAACAAAATTGGGAGAAGATAGAATACAGTCTGAAATTTTTCAGTGCCGGAGACGTCTCTGGCAAATCGCAGAGACGTCCCCCCAAGGGGAGACGTCTCGCCTTAGTCGCGGAGATGTCTCGGGGACCGAATGAGGGCTTTTTAAATAGGTCGAAATCGCTCGAGCCGACTCGAGCTTTCTCCCTCATTCCCGACCAAAACGGAAAACCCTAGCCTCCATTTGCTCTCCACCTCAAATCCCAGCCTCCGTTTGCTCTAAATCACAAACCCTAGCATCCATGGCACCAAAGAAAGCTAGGACAACCCGTGGGAGGCGACCTAGAGTAGCGGCCGACGGTGAGGAACGGCGGGAAGAACCCTCCGCGCCTTCTCCTCCGGTTGCTCCGCCGACCACGACGATTTCCTGTGCAAATCGCACAGTCACGACTGGTAGGTACATCGATTTCTCCTTTTTAGATCATGAGGGGTTCTCTATTGGAGAGAGACTCCGAGCTCAAGGGTGGGAGCACCTTTGCACACTAAATACCTCGACCTATCCCGGCCTAGTTAGAGAGTTTTTTAGCAATATGGCATTAGGGGACCAAGGGTACACTGGATGTGTCCGGGGGACATTAGTGGAAGTAAATGAAGATGTCCTATCCACTGTCCTACAAATCCCTAAGGACGGTGAGGCTCCAACCTCACTTCCCCAAAGGGAATTAGCCCTAAATCTGCTGTTAGGACAAGAGGACTGCGGCCCTCTTGATGTTATCAACTCCCAAGACCTAAACGCCGAAATGAGATTACTTTTAAGTATTGTCAACCGGGTCTTGTTTCCCAAAACCGGTCGCTTCGATTTTGTTTCGGAGCGAGACTTAGCTATTATGCATCAGATCCTACAAGGGATCCCTCTAAACCTTCCTAGACTCATGCTAAATTACATTGCCCTATGTCATAGGTATTCTAGGTTTAGTATACCCTATGGCATGATCTTTACCTTAATCTTTAAACACTTCAAGGTTCCCATTCCAACAAATGAACCTGCAAAGGCCTTGAGAAACACCGACTACTATAATGAGGGCACAATGAGAAGAATGGAGTTTCATAAGATAGATGGGTCGTGGGTCAAGGTTCCAAAAAGAAAAGCACAAACCATAGAGCCTGAAATCCCACATCATGAGTCTGACCATCACTCTCCTCCACCTAGCCACATGAACATCCCTGATATTCCCTCCAGCTCAGCTGGACCATCCACGTCCATGCCACCATCTCCTCCAGTCAGTGGGCCCTCCTTCCTATCAGAGGATCAGATGCACACCTTAGCATCTGCCATTTGCCAGCAGATAAGGGAGGAGATGAGATCCATGATCTCCACAGAGTTGGCCCCCATCAGAGCTTCACATGAAGGGCTTCTACAAGAGATGAAGGATATTAGAAGTCAGATTGAAGCTACAACACAAGAGATAATTGGTATGGGTGCCACCCAAACCATCAGATCATTAGAGCTCAAGGACAGCTTGAAGAGCATTTCCAAGAGTCTCAAAGAGCTGACAAAATCAGATGGCAACGTGGGCACCTTGGTTGCCCAACTCAGAGGGAGAATTGAAATGGCAACCATAGAGTTTGAAGCACTTGTGGCAGGTTTCCACAAGTCACAGGGAGATCAATTTAAGACCCTCATGGACTCCATCAATGCATTCATAGATGCAGCTTGTAAGGCTTATGCACAAAGTACATCTAGTAGGCCCCATGAGCAACGTCGCCGATGATGGATATCTTGTAGGATCTTCTTTTTGTAAATCCTAGGCTATTTTGAAACACCTTTTGTATTAGAAATCAATACTTGTAATGATTTCTTCTTTTGACTATGTACTGACTTCAAAGGTTTATGATGACATATGAATGAATACAATCTCTTTTGAACACTTTGTGTACATTGCCAATTCTGCGTATGTGTTTCTGTGATTGTGTATGTGATTGTATGATATGCCATAAAAATCTTACCACATACCTTGAGTGTTCAAATTTGATACAAAGAAACAATGCACATAAAACAGGGGGAGCACATCTTGTGATAACTATGTTAAACTAAAAGATAAGTCTGAAATGAATTCCAAAACAAAGGGGGAGTGATATGAATACATTAATAGAAATGACTTGGACAGGGGGAGCACAACTTGAATATCCTTGAGTAAAATGAATGCTGAATTCCACTATAAATTGAGTCTTAAGCACCTAAGGATAATTTGTCCCCTTCATGTTGCTGACAAAAAGGGGGAGTAGATAGTATATGGAATGCAAAATTTATAATAGATATTGAATATGGAGATATTGAAAGGGGGAGTATGAAAGGGGGAGTAGACATGGATATTGAATATGGAATGCAAAATTTTTTAATCATACTCCAAAGTTGAATTAGGAAAGATAAAATTGAAGAATATTGATTTTAAGATAATTGCCCTTCTGGAAAAGAAAGGGGGAGTCAAAAAGAATCTAGCTTTCAATTATCTTCAGCATCAATATTTCATTTTAACTTGATTCAAACTCAGTTCATATGCCAAAATCATTTAAGAACTATAAAGATCAATCTTATGCACAAGGAAAGAACTGAATTGAGTGATGCACATTGTATCTAGGCCAAAATATTATACTTGTACATCCGATCAAATACTGTGTATATGTTTAAATTTCAAATTTTGCATATACTCAGTGTTTTGTCATCATCAAAAAGGGGGAGATTGTTGACCCCCTAATGGATTTTGATGAATACAAAACACTAGAGCATAATTCCATTATATCTTAACAATTTAATTAAGGAATTCATGTGTTTTATCTAGAATATTGTTGAGAAATGTCTAGGCAAGTTCCCATAATTTTTATGAATTCATTGAAGAACATTTTGAGTTAATGAAAAAGTTCAGGGACAGCCGAGACGTCTCCTGATAGTTTCAGAGACGTCTCTGGCACAAACAGGAAGAACTGGCACACTTGGAGACGTCCCCGGCACCTGCCGAGTCGTCCCCGCGTTAGCGGAGTCGACTCTCTCAGTAGCGGAGTCCACTCTCTCAATGGCGGCAGAAAGGCAGTTTTCAAGAGATATGCGCGAGACGTCCCCACTGTACGCCGAGTCGTCCCCGCAGGTAAAAAGGAGAGTTCCCGAGTCGTCCCCAAGATAGCCGAGACGGCTCTCTCAGGGTTTTCCAGAGAATGGTTTTTTCGGTGATAAGGCAGCGGAGTCGACCCTGAGACAGCGGAGCCGTCCCCATGCATAAAGTGCAGACGAGCCGAGACGTCCCCTGAAAGAGCGGAGTCGACTCTCTCAGGGAATTCCAGAGGACATGTCTTTCGGAGATAAAGAAGCGGAGTCGTCCCCAAGGCAGCGGAGTCGTCCCCACTCAAAAAGTGCAGACAAGCCGAGACGTCCCCGTAAAGTGCCGAGTCGACCCCAGACAACATAAAAAGTAAAATCCTGTAGGCGAGACGTCCCTCGTTGTAGCGGAGACGTCCCCGGAGCGCCTGGGACGCGACTGACAGCTTTTCAGGTTTGGTTTGAATTTCAAATCCTTCTCTTTTTGTTTCTAACGGCTATATTTGCTTTTTGGGCTATAAAAAGGGACCTCTTAAGTGGTTCTCAACAACTCTTTACCAACCAAAAAGCTAGATCATTCAAGAGAGAAGTTAGAAAGAAAAGCTCAAGGGAGTGAGTGCATTCAAGGAAGGAAATCAAGTATTCTCAAGTCTCCCAAGCGATTTCAAGCTCAACCACTCTTGTGCGCTCGGGATTCGAAGCTCACACTCAACCCTACGCGCTCCACCTCGGAAGAATCAACATTTCCCACGCTTCCAACGGCAAAAGGATTCTTCCGGGTTACATTATTCATAATTGTTATATTTGCTTCTTAGAGCTTTTATTTCCTTTTGTAAACTCTTTTATTGTGGTGCTTGTTCCAGTCAAGGGACTTGGAACAAGGGAAAGGCGTCCCAAGCCTAAGAGAAATTTGGGATTTTAGGGTTTGTTGTGAGCCCGGTGTAAAACAACGAGTTGGGTAGTGAACTCGCAAAACTACCGTACTGTAATCTTGGATTATAGTGGAAATTCCCAAAGGCGCTTTGGAGAGTGGATGTAGGAGCGGTGAAGGCTCCGAACCACTATAAAACCGTGTGTTTGTGGTTGTCTCTTCTTATCTCTTTATCTTTATTTTAGTTCATATATTTGTGTGTTTTATTTTTAATTAGGTAAAAAGTTTTTAAAACACCCAATTCACCCCCCTCTTGGGTGACCATCTCTGGGCAACAGCAGGTCTCATCCTTACTAGCCCGGAGGGGGTGGTCGCTGAGCAAGCCCTACGCCTCGAGTTTCCTGCTTCCAACAATATGGCGGAGTACGAAGCACTCGTCGCCGGGCTCAAGCTAGCCAGAGAGCTAGGAGTGAAGGACCTGAAGGCCTTCAGCGATTCTCAGCTCGTCGTCAACCAAATCATGGGTGACTTCGAAGCCAGAGACCCCACAATGCAGAAATATCTTCAGAAGGTACAGAATCTCGCTTCGACCCTGGATTCTTTCCACATCCAACATATCGCCAGGTCGAAGAACCTTAGGGCCGACCAGTTGTCAAAGCTGGCGTCCTCTCGCATGAGCGAGCTTCCCAAAGCGGCAGCACTGGGTATCTCCAAAAACCCAGTACGGAGGAGCCCGAGCAGGCCCTTTGCATTGAGTCCGAGCCCAGCTGGATGGACGAGCTCATCAGCTATCTGCAAGACGAAGTCCTCCCCAGTGATGAACGAGAGGCTCGCCGAATAAAGCGCTCCACCACCTGGTACATATTGCATGAGGAAAAACTTTATCGGAGATCTTTCACCTCTCCCCTCCTCAGATGTCTCCGCCCAACAGAGACTGACTATGCAATGCGCGAAGTCCATGAAGGGATTTGCGGAAACCATCTGGGAGGACGAGCATTGGCCCATAAAATTTTGTGCCAAGGATATTATTGGCTGACACTCCAGAAGGATGCTGTGGACTTTGTCCGAAGATGCGACCGATGCCAGAGAAACGCCAATGTTCAACGCCGACCTTCGGCTCCCTTAACTTCTATCAGCTCCCCTTGGCCTTTTGCCCAGTGGAGAATTGACATTTTAGGGTCGTTTCCTCTGGCTACCGGGCAAAGGAAATTTCTGGTCGTCTCCATCGACTATTTCACAAAGTGGGTGGAAGCCGAGCCTCTTGCCCGGATCACCGAGCAGAAGATGCGGAATTTTGTTTGGAAATCAATAATTTGCAGATTCGGGCTCCCCCGCATCCTCATATCCGACAACGGTCGCCAGTTCGACAACCTCCATTTCAGAGAATTCTGCTCCGAGCTTGGCATCGACTACCGCTTTACCTCGGTCGCACACCCTCAGACGAACGGAGAAACCGAGGTAACAAACCGTACTATTTTGCAGGGACTCAAAGCCAGGCTCGACAAATCCAAAGGACAATGGGTCGAAGACCTATACAATATCCTGTGGGCTTACCGGACCACGTTCCGTGTCCCCACTGGCGAGACTCCCTTCAATCTGACATATGGAACGGAAGCTGTCATCCCGTTGGAGATTGGGCTTCCTTCTCCAAGAGTAGAACATCACGATGCCAGCTCTAACTCTTCACAGCTCAGGAACAACCTTGACCTGATCGAGGAAACAAGGGAGGCCGCCCGAGTTCGTATGGCGAGGTACCAGCAAAAGACAGCTCAGTATTACAACGCCAGGGTCAAGATCAAATTCTTCAAAACAGGGGACCTTGTCCTCAGAAAAGCCGAGGCCTCCCGACCAACTAAGCAAGGGAAATTGGCCCCAAACTGGAAAGGACCCTACCGAGTCACGCGCATCCGCCGGCCCGGAACTTACAAGCTAGAGTCTCTAGATGGGACTTCCATTCCACGAAGATGGAGTTCTGAAAATTTCCGCGTGTATCACTAGTAGGACCCCAAGGGGTCCCCCACTATTCAACCATAAATTTCATTTTATGATGACTTATGATGGTTTGTGTACTTATTCGAACTCACCAATTCTCCTTATTGTCTCATGGTACCAGGCTCGTTCTCCTACCCTGACCACGGTCGGGATGCCCCAATATTTCGGGACGATGGAGTACCTACGTGGACTCCCTGAAGATGTTCGTAGGTTCGTGGTGCATTCTCCATCGACCAACGAGCTCGGCTCGTTCTCCATCGGCTTCAACCAACGAGCTCGGCTCGTTCTCCTATCCCGACCACGGTCGGGATGCCCCGATACTTCGGGATGCGGTCTTCACCGACCAACGAGCTCGGCTCGTTCTCCATCGGCTTCAACCAACGAGCTCGGCTCGTTCTCCTACCCCGACCACGGTCGGGATGCCCCGATACTTCGGGATGCGGTCTTCACTGACCAACGAGCTCGGCTCGTTCTCCATCGGCTTCAACCAACGAGCTCGGCTCGTTCTCCTACCCCGACCACGGTCGGGATGCCCCGATACTTCGGGATGCGGTCTTCACCGACCAACGAGCTCGGCTCGTTCTCCATCGGCTTCAACCAACGAGCTCGGCTCGTTCTCCTACCCCGACCACGGTCGGGATGCCCCGATACTTCGGAATGCGGTCTTCACCGACCAACGAGCTCGGCTCGTTCTCCATCGGCTTCAACCAACGAGCTCGGCTCGTTCTCCATCGACTTCAGCCAACGAGCTCGGCTCGTTCTCCTACCCCGACCATGGTCGGGATGCCCCGATACTTCGGGATGCGGTCTTCACCGACCAACGAGCTCGGCTCGTTCTCCATCGGCTTCAACCAACGAGCTCGGCTCGTTCTCCTACCCCGACCATGGTCGGGATGCCCCGATACTTCGGGATGCGGTCTTCACCGGCTAACGAGCTCGGCTCGTTCTCCATCGATCACGGAGCTCGACTCAATCCCCTGTTTGTGATCAGCGAAAAGTCCGTGATTGGCAACAAACTGGATTCATCTTGCCGGCTTCCCCAAAGAGCGGACTTCGAGCAGAAAAGCGTTTTCAGTCGCCAGGCGAAGTTTACGGCCTCGGCGTAAGAACGCTTACGGTACCAGGTACCCGTTCAATTAACATCTTTACATTATCTCATTTATTTTTACTTGGATTCTTCTCTGCCGACATCCCCAAAGAGCGGACTCCGAGCAGAAAAGCGTTTTCAGTCGCCAGGCAAAGTTTACGGCCTCGGCGTAAGAACGCTTACAGTACCAGGTACCCGTTCAATTAACGTCTTTACATTATCTCATTTATTTTTACTTGGATTCTTCTCTGCCGACATCCCCAAAGAGCGAACTCCGAGCAGAAAAGCGTTTTCAGTCGCCAGGCGAAGTTCACGGCCTCGGCATAAGAGCGCTTACGGTACCAAGTACCCGTTCAATTAACGTCTTTACATTATCTCATTTATTTTTACTTGGATTCTTCTCTGCCGACGTCCCCAAAGAGCGGACTCCGAGCAGAAAAGCGTTTTCAGTCGCGAGGCGAAGTTCACGGCCTCGGCGTAAGAACGCTCACGGTACCAGGTACCCACTCAATGTCTCTACATTCTCAATTTACTTTCATCCTTGGTTAAGTAACTACTTGAATGAACCCCCGACTGACGTCGAGGCACCCGGTCGGGCCAGTCATCGCTCGGCCTCGCCCCTCCTACAGGCACCGTTTAATAGTAAACTTGGTCTATACCGTCAGCTCGATGAATCCTCATCGCGAGCTGACGAGCGATCCAACCCGTTTTGTCGGAAAAAGTCCGATCATCCGCCTCGGTGACTCGAGGTCCGGAGTTCACTAAATTTCAAGTCTTAGTGACAGTCCTAGGGCTCGATCGAATTCTAAGCTAAGCTCGAAAAGATTCCCCCGAGCCCAAACGCGTCCTAGACAAGCGTCACTGTATTACTTGTCTTAGGACCGAGCAATGGAAACTCAAACCTAAGCTCGGTGTACCGAGCCTAAACGAAAGTCCAATTGTGGCGGACGAAGTCAGGACCGTAGAGCCCATGTCCTTGGAGCCTAAAGTGGATCCAAGCAGAGAAACCTAAGTCTACCACAGGCGCTTGCGAGTTGCGGAAAATATGTATATTCATTTTAAAAAAGCCCGCGGGCTAAGTACAAAGCTCGGGCTCGGCCCTTACAAATGTGGGGACCATCCCGACTTACAAAAAAAAAAAACAAAACAAAACACTATACTAAGGCTCGGCCTCGGCAGCTTCGGGAACGGCCGGCTCTGCGGTCAAGGCCTCCTCTTCGGCAGCCTCGGCTGCAACAAGAACAGCCTCGGAGGCCACCTCGTTGACTTCGGGGACGGCCTCGGCCGCCTCGGCCAGACCCTCCTAGTTGGCCTCCGGAGCTTCTGCCTCCGCCTCCGCCTCCGACCTTTCGACCCCTGCTCCTGGTCTGAGCAGGTTCAAGTCGAAGTCGGGAAGGAGCTGCCGCAATTGGTTGCGGAAGTCCTTGAAGCCTTGAATCAGCCCGTTCACGCCCTCCTCTTCTAGGAGGTCACGGAACTCCTCCGACTCGCGGAAGAGCTTCACTGCATCTTGGGCCTGCTCCCGAGCCTCTTGCTCCCGAGCCTCATGGTATGCGGCTTTCCGCTCGAGGTTCTTGACTTCCCGCTCAAGCTCTGAGGTTTTGAGGCGGGCATTCCCCACCTCCTACTCGCGGGTGGCCAATGCCAGCTCGGCCTCGGCCAAACGAGCCTCCACCGCGCGCACTTCGGACCTCGCCAACGTGTGCGCGCCCTTCTCCTCTTCGAGCTCGGCGGTTAGAGCTCGAATCTCATCCTCGGCTGCTCCCACCCTTGCTTGGAGCACCTGGCGCTCGGCCTCGGACGCCTGGCACCTTGCCTCGGCCTCCTCGTGCCCCCGCTGATGCATCCGGGCTCGCTCCCGGTAGTCTTGCACTATGTGCATCAGTGTCTCTGTCTCGTGCAGATGCTGTAAAACAGACGTGAGAAACATGAGACACTAAAAATAATGCTTACATAACTGTACAAACAGGAAGACTGACTTACCCGGACGGCGGAGCAGAGAGTGGAGTCCATGAAGGCGCTGTAGTTCATGGAGAAGTAGCGCGACCCGGAATACTTCGCGCGCCACTTGGGGATTATCGAGAGCCGAATCGCCCTCGAAGACCGACCAGACGGGAGCGTAAGGCACCCGCTCCCATGAGCCCGACGAGCCCGGAAGGCCGACTTCGGCTGGCCCGGGCAGAGCCGACCCCGCAGCTCCCTGGCTGCTCCCCGGCTCGGAATTGGAGGGCTGGGGTCGGACAGGCGGCCGATCTGACTGCCGCAAAATTGGAGCGGGGCGCGCAAGCGCCAGACCCGCGGAACTTCCCCCCTGGTCGGCGACTGGGGCTTCCTGCCGACCAGGAATCTGCGACAATGGCGCCGGGCACGGGAGCGCCACCGTGGCTCCCCTAGAGCCCGCGCCCCTGGGACCCGCGCCCTCCCTCCGACCAGCGTCGGAGTGCGCGGGGCGAGCAGCGCCCACCTCGACCGCTGAGGTCGCCGAGGTCCTCGCCTTCTTCCTCGGCTCGGTTGGTTCTCCCGAGAGCTCGGCCGCCCTCTTCTGAAAACGGGCGTATAGGACCTCGCTCTTGGTCACCATCTTTGCGATATCTGCAAGGGCGAGCAGGATTAGAACTTAGAACTGTAACAAAATGAAAAAGACACCCTACTGTTACTCTTACCATGGGGACGCGCCGAGCTCAGGCCAACGTTCACTAGAGCATCCTCACTTATGAGGCCGCTCAGTAAAATACCGTCCCCGAGGCTGCGGATGGTGTCGATGATCCCCTGCTCACGCGGAGAAAGCTTGGGGGCTTTGTTGACGGACCTGAGCTGGGTCGGCCCCCACCTAGGGTCAAACCCCCATGCCCGTTCAGAACCTAGGAAGAAGAACTTCTTCTTCCAGTCGTGAATGGACGAAGGAGCGCCCTGAAAGAGTGGCCGACCCGCCCGAAGGGCGATGTAGAGCCACTCTCCGTCTTCCGGATTCGACTTCAAAATAAAAAGTCGCCGAAAAACGTTGACAGAGGTCGGAATCCCGTGCAGTAAGCACAATGACAGAAAACCGATCACTGTCCTCCAGGCATTCGGAGCGAGTTGCGCCGGAACCAATTGGTATACCGTCAACAACTCGTTCACGAAGCCGTGAAGAGGGAATCGTAGGCCGGCCCAGAGTGATTCTAGATACACTCCAATCCGGCCTACCGGAGGATCGGTTACCCGATCCCCCCGCCTGGCGGGTTCCAAACGAAACCCTTGAAGAGGGAAAAACCACTCTTCGGTCATTTCGACCTCCAGAACACTCATGGTGGACTCAACTTCACTCACACCGGGACCCATTAGGAGGAAGAAAGAGAGAGAGGTTAGGGGGAAAAGAAAAAGGGACCTGTAAAAAACGCCGGAGAAAGGAAACTTCGGACTGAGAAGCTGGAGGAAGAAGACAATAAGAAAAGAACGGGAGGCCAGGTGGGGATTTATATAGATCCCTCCAACGGCCCAGATCAGCAAGGAAAACGCTGCACCCCGTTCGGATTACGACGCGTGTCGGCTCAAAAGACAAAACGCCACATTTAATTCGGGCTGACGCTTCGAACACAGAAGCGCCCCGTCCGATCGTGTGGCCCCATCATGAGCCCACGACGCGAGGACGCTTCAAAGGCGTCATCCCAATAATGAGGCATTTCGGGAAAGAAGAGACGCCGCCTATTAATGGCGCCTCGAAGCGCCCGATAATTCGAAACGCGCAATAGTTTAAAATTTTCGGAATCCATAATGACCCAACTAAAACTACTTCCCGCGCTCAAGCTGGTAGCCAGCTGGAACTCGGAAGTCGGGGGGTAGTGTTGAGGGAAAACCCAAGTCATGCCATCTCGGAGGCGCTCGACTAAAGAGCGCCGACCAGAGAGGCGCCCGACCACAGAGCGCCGACCAGAGAGGCGCTCGACCAAAGAGCGCCGACCAAAGAGGCGCCCGACCAAAGAACGCCGACCAGAGAGGCGCTCGACTAGAAAGTACCGACCAGAAGCAATCCCGCCACAGGACACTCCGCTGGGTGACCAGCTCGGCTCGGCACCCGTGCCAGGCCCATGCCTTAGCCGAATACCCAATCTCCGTCTAACCCTTTAAAGGATCTGACAACTAAATACATGACTCCACTACAACCTGCCGCCATCCCTAAGCCATCAAGGTACGAGATCTCCGCAGGTATTCGGCACGGCCTATCATTAATGCATGAGACCCCCTCAGGCCTCCGATGCACTCAGTCATTAAATGAACACGGCTCAAGATGATCTCCGGATCACTGAACCATCAAAGCGTATGGCTCTCCCTGATCACCGGTTCACTCAGCAATTAATGCACTTACCATCTACGAACCCCAGGCCCACCACGGCCGGCGGTTCAACCACCCCAATGGGTCCGATCAACCGCGACAACTCCCTGACTCCGGTCTGATCCGGCCTTATTCTCCACTACGCCATTAATGAGCAAAATCGTGCCCAATTATCACAAAAGAGGACAAATCCCCCTGTCACCTCCCAGGTAACATAATATCTTCCTATAAGAGGGAACCTGGGGGGAAGGAGGGAAAGAGAGAGAGAGAAAAACACCAAACAGACATACACACAACACCAAAGGAGAGAACACAGAACAAACATTCTCCTCTTTTACTCCCCCCACATATTAGCCTCCTCTGACTTAAGCTTCGGAGGGCCGGCGCCGGAAAGCCCGGCCAACGGCTTTTTTGCAGGACTTTTCCGGAGGACGCCATCAGTCGACGCACCGCCATCCACCGCCTCGGCAGCGGAGCTCCTCCTCTCTCGGTTCGCGGCAACCCCCGGGTCCAATTTCCAGCAACAATCATATTCTCCATGCATATATACTATATATAAATGCACATGCATAAGAGTCTCAAGCATTTGATCAACATGCTGCTAGATGCATCATGGTCACGAAGCAACCATCCGGATCAATAATATGGGTAATCTCAAAGACCAATTTGGATTGATCGTTTGCAAACTCAATCTAGGTTGATCATACGAAGGCTAGTCTTAAAGATTGAAATATCGAAAACAAAATAAAAATGATGATAATCAGAATAGTTAAAGACGAACATAATTCGGCAAAATTAGTCACATTGAAAGGATGGTTGATGAAAATTAACAAATCAACAAACACCAAGAAAAATAGGAGTAAAATAGGGGAAAATAAAAGGTGGACATCTACTTCCCCACCTAACTTGCTTCTTGATTGATCTACATCTTTTGATATGAACTTGGAACGGCACCTAATAAAAAGGGTTCACATCCAGGTCTAATATTGCCCTAACTACTCTGTGATGAATGATGATATCCTATAACTCTAGATGTAGAGTTAGTATAATATAGGGCCAATGTCTTTTGAATTCAAAGTTTCAAACCCCATCCCTGGCCTAAATAAGTAAAAGATTTCAGAAGAGCTCTATTCATTTCTAATCCTGCTTCAGGCCAAATTTATATAAAATTTGATATTTTTTATGCTCAAATTTGGCTCATTATCATCAGTTCTACTTTAGATCATGATTTAGATGATCTCTAATATTGAATCGAATACACTTAATTTTTATTTTTTTTTAACATAAAAATAGGTGTGGATTTTGGGCTAGGGATGCCGCTAGAATTGGTAGGCAAGGACCTGCCGCCCTAGATCATGGGACCTGTTTCCGCGAGAAACGCTACCTCCCGCACAAGACCGCTGAAGGGATTCGCACTACTACTTAGGCCTATGGGCCTATCCGGTTCATAGGACAAGATAGGCTTTTAGATACGACTCGAAATGACCACACCGAGCCACACCGGCTGGTATCCGGTGATTATCATGTCGTTGGGAGACAGAGAGATGCACAAGGAGGCTTATATAATAGAGAAGTCGGCCACTCTCATCAGGAGCCTACTAATGCTATTGGTTTAGGTGGGTGATGATTTCTGTATTCAGTTCTGCTTTTCCCCTTTAGAAAAATCCTCCATGGAATGAACTTTATTAGGTAGTTTGGAATTGAAAACAGATCATATAAAATAAAAATATTGAGCTTCATATATGTTTGCATGCGTTGCTGTAGAATCGAGAGCTAAGGTCGGAGCGCTACTCAGGCTAACTTTTCAGGTTGGTGAAAATCGAGCTTAACGACATGGCCGATGTGTGGAAAAGCTGATTTCTTCTGCGGATGGCTTGTAAGAAGCCCGCTTGCCAGAAAGTTTTCAGCAGAAAATCTTCTGATGCCTAACTTAGAAGAGAAAGAAAAAGAGAGAATTCTTCGCATATTAGAGTTCTCTGAATGAGCTTACCCAAGAAACCCCAGACTACTCCTTTATATAGGATAGTCAACCATTTGGTTGTCCGATTTGACACGGTGTGCGCTAATGGCCAGGTAATAGCCAAATATACATTCACGACATAGGAAACATTCCGCATGAGTAACATATGGTGATGAGTACGCTAATCGCATGCTGATAGCAATATTGCCATAACTGCCGGCACATGTAGATTGGCTCTTCGGATTTTGCTGAAGTTATTCACCTCGGTTCATACCGTGATCAAGTAGGTCGGTTTGATCCGAAGTCGAGGTGTCCAATATTTCATACATCGGTCGGTAACCAAATTTCATTGTAAAAAAAAAAAAGTTAGAATCCTAAAAGCCAACCTCAAAAAACATATTTGCCTACGTTGGGGTATGATCATATCCAAAACTAGGATAACTAATAATTCAAAAATATTTATGTGAGTACTACAAATTTTGTATGTACGTGTAGAGAGAGAGAGCTAGACTTGTATCTGAAATCACTATTCAGATCGAAGCAACTGGATGAATTGTATGTGCCAATTATCATCTAGCTAATAAGCCCGTGGATATTAAAGTTCTGCAAGCCGTGCTTCCTGATAATGTATTTGAAGTAGTTGTTCGAATCTCTTATGATGGAGGTCCCATATTGATAATCCGAGTTGTTTGATACAATCTATTACCTCTAGATTAATTGCATGCCAAAAAATATATAATTTGGAGATGCTTAGCCTATGCATCAAGAGGTCAATTTAAAGGCATTAGATCACATTCAACATCTCAAATTATTGATATGGAATCTCCGTCGTCCGATCTAGATCTGATCAAATCTAAGTAAAGAACTACGAGTTAGTCCAATCCAACTCTCTCTTTATATATATATATATATATATATATATATATATATATATATATATATATATATATATATATATATATATAAAATTGTGTATGTGTGTTACTTTTGCATCTTTACATTTTGTTTTATTATATATAATCTATTGAATTTAGATAAGAACTAATTTAAGATGATAGTTTGTGCAAAAGGTCATGGACAATCGTCATGTCAGGTGCAAATTTTAGAGTCATAAAAATATATCACAACTATGAACATTGTAGTTATTAAATTAAATTATGTCATAATGTTGTCTGTTAATGAAAGTAAAAAACATCTGGAGCATGATATTTTGCTTGAAAAGAAAATATTATGAATCTATCAAACTTGTAATCTGGTTTAAATTGAAATTGAACTTACAAGTAAATTTCAAAGTTGAATCTAAAAACTTGATTATAACATCAAATTTGTATTTTTGAAACCCAAGGGATTCAAATTTCAACTAGCACCGAACCCAAATAAACTCTAAAAAGAGCATAATAAGACATATATCACGAGGCAACCTAACTAATCAAACTTTAAGATGGGTATACATCAAAATTGAACCAAATAAATAATTTTCAAATATGAATTTAAACTTTTTTTTTTTGTTTTGGTTGCTTTACATAGCTCTTGAGTAGATGCAATCACTGGCATCGGCTACAATAATATCTCGAAAGGTGCTCAATCAATCCAAAGAGTTCTTCTAGAGTACTGAACTACCATGATCAACCATATGGAAAACCATTTAATCTGCCATCCTATTAACTTTTCTAAATACATGCTTACTGCATATGAAGTAGTGTTCACCTTAAGTCTTTGAATATCTATCATTAAAGGATGATTAAGCAAATGGTGCTTTGCTTCTATAGAGATCCATGAAATAACTGCCTTGAAATCTCCTTCTAACACTGCGTGATCCGCTTGAAGGATTGTAATGGCATATATCAACCCTTCCTATGCTCCATTCGATTTAGTCAGTGGCATCATAGTCTCATAAAGAAAATGTCACGCCCCCGTCCCGAGATCGCGAGCCGGGGGTCGCGCCAACCGCCGCACACCCGTAGGAAACTCTTCCCACGAGCATGCAAGGCATCTAAACCAAACACCTCAATTATGTAATACTAAAATAATTTAACTGAATAAATGCAATCTTATTCCATTGACTAACTCAAGTCATAAGGTCTCACAAGTCTAAATACGCAGCAGAATAATCATTTACCAACATGCAGAAACCTAGTTCTTAAATAACAAAAGTCCACCAATCATAATAAATGTCCATAGTAACAAATCAACTTAAATAACCCTAATCTAAGATAACTTGTGCCACAATCCTGCTAGGCACTCTCCCAATTTGAATCCCCAATAGACTAGTTCTCGAAATCTGTAAAACAACAAGAGATGGTATAATGAGCTAGACAGCCCAGTAAGTAATGAACACCCTAGCTAGATAAATCAAGCAATAATATGTGAAAAATAAATAGATATGTAGTTCCAAAGTATAAGTCGAATATTTCTTAAATTCATAAGATTCTTTTCGTGGTTTCAAGATTATTTCACATATTCAATTCATCTTGTCGATCCTGGACTATGACCACATGTTCCCTGTGGCAGGGTCATCAACACCGACTAATCTTCTTGCGGTGAGTCATTCAGGACAATCAATTGCCAACGTATCTGCCCCCATTGGCGGGGACATAGCCAGGTCGATAGTTCAATTAGTTCTCTATTTCATATTTCAGTTATAAAAACATAAAGTGTCAAAACCAAATATCGTTCATATCTTAACCTCTTTCAATTTACCAGATTCAACTCAACAGCCAAGGACTATGACCACATGTTCCCTGTGGCAGGGTCATATCACCGACTATTCTTCTTGCGGTACCAATGTATTAGCCCCCATTGGCAGGATCCTCAACATAGCTCGACTTCTAGTCTGAATCTATCTCCAGTCATTATCTTTTCTTACATTATGTTCAGTGTTTCAAGCCAAAAAATACAATGTCAGAGCAATTAAATACAATTCAACCAGAAGCAAATACGTCCAATCAGAGTCATACAATACTCTAAAAATATACATATAATCCATGCATCAAATTCGTAATCACAAATAATTCGATTCGTAAAACAGATATTTACTTTGCCGATAAATCTAGGAAAGAGGTTACATCACTTACCTTGCGAACGCGATCCGCAACAAATCCAATTAATTCCGCAAATCCCTCGCAGAACCTAATATTCAAAAACCATATTTTCTTTTAAAATTCATCACAATATATATATAAAACCTAATTTTTAACATTCTCCCAGGGCCGACCCTGCCGAAGTGTCTAGCACCCCGGGTTCAGGTTCGGATCCGGATTCATATCCGTAAACCACCCTCCTTTTATTTTTTTTTCTTTTTTTTTTCTTTTTCTTTTCTTCTTTCTTTTCTTTTTCTTCTTTCTTTTTCTTCTTTCTTCTTTCCTCTCCCGACTCCCTTCTTCTCCTTCGGTGGAACAGGGGACCCGTGAGCCCCCGCCCCCCCTTCTTCTTCCCTCTCGATCGGACCCAAGGCGGCCGCGGTGGCTGGCCTTGGCAGCGGCAGGAGGTGGCGGAGCAAGCCCGGCCACCCCCGGCGACTGGCGGCGGCGAACACGCCGACGGCTAGGGCAGCCGTTTTGGACCCAAATCCGGCGATCGGCCGGCCCCAACCCACCACACATCGTGGCCAAGCATCAGAAGAAAAGGAGAAGAAGGTGAGAGATTCTTACCTTAGCCCCGACGAAGACCGGCGCCTCCCCCTTTCCGACGGAAAAGAAGAAGAAGACCACCCGGTGCCGTGGCTCCTCTCACTCTCTCTCCCTCTCTCTCCCTCTCTCTCGGTGGCCACACGAAGAAGAACCCCCCCTGCGTGCGGCGGCTCTCTCTTTCGGTAGGCTCAAAGGAGGAGAGGAAGGAGAAGAAAGCCCTAAAACAGGGCTCCTCCTTCTTCTTCGGGATGGAGGATCCATCCCGCTGCCTCACGTGCGTTGCACGTGAGGCCAAGATTTGGGACTGGGCCGGTCGAGTGGACCGGGCCCAGTTCCGGGTTCTTACATCCCACCCTCCTAAAAAAAAAATTTCGTCCCCGAAATTTCCGTACCTGCAGTTTCAAAAAGTTGAGGATATTTCTGCTTCATCTCATCTTCCAGTTCCCAGGTAGCTTCTCTTTCTGTATGATGGCTCCACTGCACCTTGACATAAGGTATAACACGGTGTCTCAAAACTTGATCTTTTCTGTCCACTATCCGCACTGGACGCTCCTTATATGATAGATCTTCTTTAACTTGTAACGGCTCAAGCTCCGTGACACTACTTGGGTCTGGTATATATTTCTTCAACATTGAGACATGGAAAACATCGTGTACACCAGCCAGAGAAGGCGGCAAGGCAAGTCTATAAGCCACCTTACCAATTCTTTCTAAGATCTCGAACGGACCAACAAATCTGGGATTCAATTTTTCTCGATAACCGAATCTTGCAACTCCCTTTGTAGGTGATATTTTAAGAAATACATGGTCACCAACTTGAAATTCTAATTCTCGTCTTATATTATCCGCATAACTCTTCTGTCTACTTTGTGCAGTCCGAAGGCGATCTCTGATTAGCTGAATTTTCTCAACTATCTGTTGTATAAGTTCAGGGCCCAACAATCTTCGTTCACCAATATCATCCCAACAAATTGGCGAACGACATTTTCTTCCGTATAAGGCTTCATAAGGCGCCATCTGTATGCTACTCTGATAACTGTTGTTATATGCAAACTCTATCAGAGGTAGATGCTCATCCCAAGAACCCTTCATATCTATGACGCAAGCTCTCAACATATCCTCGAGAATCTGAATGGTCCTCTCAGACTGACCATCGGTCTGAGGGTGAAAGGCAGTACTAAAACATAATTTTGTCCCCAAAGCCTTATGCAAGCTTTTCCAAAATTGTGATACAAATCTAGTATCTCGATCCGACACAATGGATACTGGAATACCGTGCAGTCTCACAATTTCTTTAATGTATAATTTAGCTAGCCTTTCCAGACCGAACCCCACTTTGATAGGTAAAAAGTGTGCCGATTTGGTTAGCCTATCCACTATCACCCATACTGCATCATTAGAACTGGGAGTCTTTGGCAGTCCTGTCACAAAATCCATAGAAATTTGTTCCCACTTCCATATTGGAATGTCAAGAGGCTGAAGCGGTCCTGCAGGTCTTTGGTGTTCAGCTTTAACCTGCTGACATACTAGACATTGTGCCACGAATTGAGCAATTTCTCTTTTCATGTTGTTCCACCAATACAATTCCTTTAAATCTCTATACATCTTAGTTCCTCCTGGGTGCACTGTATATCCAGACTGATGGGCTTCTTTAAGAATTTCCTGTTTAATTTCTAAATCCATAGGTACACAAATTCTATTCCGATACCTCAAAGATCCGTCCTCATGAATCCTGAATTCAGATATATCTCCTGCTTCTATCGACTTCCGAATCTTCAATAACTGCTGGTCATTATCCTGAGCTGTCTTGATCCTCTCTATGAGCGTCAGCTGAACCTGCATATAAGCCAGTTGAGTCCTTGTGCCAGGTACTCGGATTTCTAGTTCAAGTTTCCTCACATCTTCCAAAATTTGTAGTTGGCTAGTAATCAAAGTAGCCATATTTCCTATTGACTTTCTGCTCAAGGCATCTGCAACAACGTTAGCTTTTCCATGGTGATAATTTATCGTTAGATCATAGTCCTTCAACAGTTTCAGCCATCTTCTTTGTCTCAAATTCAATTCCTTCTGGGTAAATATATATTTCAAACTTTTGTGATCTGTAAACACCTCGCATCGTACTCCGTAAAGATGATGTCTCCAAATCTTGAGAGCTGCTAACTCCAAATCATGAGTAGGATAATTTTGCTCATAAGATTTTAATTGTCTAGAGGCATAGGCTACTACCTTACCATGCTGCATCAAAACACAGCCGAGTCCCTTCCTTGAAGCATCACTATAAATTGTGAATCCATCATCACCTGTAGGTATAGTAAGAATAGGTGCTGTAACCAATCGCCTCTTTAATTCCTGAAAGCCTCGTTCACATTCTTCAGTCCATTCAAATTTAACTCCTTTTTGAGTTAAACGAGTCAAAGGTATAGCTATAGAGAAAAATCCTTCCATAAATCGTCTGTAATAGCCTGCCATTCCTAGAAAGCTGCGAATCTCAGAAACATTAGTAGGCCTGTTCCATTGTACTACAGCTTCCATTTTTGCTGGATCCACAGAAATCCCATCTCCGGATATGATATGCCCCAAAAACGATATCTCATTCAACCAAAACTCACACTTCTTTAATTTAGCATAGAGCTTCTCCCTTCTTAAGAGTTGAAGTACGCTTCGTAAATGTTCCTCATGTTCTTCTTTTTCTTTTGAATAAATTAAAATGTCATCAATGAACACCACCACAAATCGTTCTAGAAAAGATTTAAATATTCTGTTCATTAAGTCCATGAAAGCTGCTGGGGCATTCGTCAATCCAAAAGGCATCACCAAGAATTCATAATGTCCATAACGAGTTCTGAATGCAGTCTTGGGTACATCTTCCGCTTTGATCTTTAGCTGATGATATCCTGTGCGGAGATCAATCTTAGAGAAAACATGTGCACCTTGCAACTGGTCAAATAAATCATCTATTCGAGGCAAAGGGTACTTGTTCTTTATAGTGACTTTATTCAATTCTCTATAGTCAATGCAGAGTCTCATGCTTCCATCTTTCTTTTTCACAAAGAGCACTGGAGCTCCCCAAGGTGACACACTAGGTCGTATAAAACCCTTGTCCAGTAAATCTTGCAACTGATCTTTCAATTCTTTTAATTCAGCTGGGGCCATTCGATAAGGAGCTTTAGAAATCGGACCTGAACCGGGTACAAGATCAATAGTGAATTCAATTTTTCTGTCCGGTGGCAATCCTGATAACTCCTCGGAAAAGACGTCCGAAAATTCATTCACTATAGGAATATCCTCTATCTTTAATTCATCTTGTTGTATATCAATTACTGGGGCCAGATAACCTGTGCATCCTTTCCTTAACATTCGTCTAGCTTGCAAAGCCGAGATAACATAAGGAAAAGCAGTTCCCTGGTTCCCACAGAAACTGAAGGCCGGTTCCTCCGGAATTTGGAAATTTACCCTCTTGCCATGACAGTCCACTGAGGCATGATAGGTAGCAAGCCAATTCATCCCCAGAATGACATCAAAATCCCGCATATCAAGTACAATTAGATCCACAAGTAACTCCCTATCTATTATTTCAATTTTGCATGCCTTGCATATAACATCAGTGCTCAACATACCACCTACTGGCGTCTCCACATAGAACTTAGTGGTCATAGATTCACACAATATATTATGTGTTTTGATAAAGCTTGAGGATATGAATGAATGTGTGGCACCCGGATCAAATAGGACATAAGCATAAATATCGAATACGGGAATAGTACCTGTCACCACTGCATTAGAAGCTTGTGCATCCTGCTGTGTAAGTGCGAACACCCTTCCTTGAGTCTTTGGCCTCTGGCTTCCTTCCATTGCCTGCGTAGATTTAATCTCGTTTCTTTGTGGGCAATCTGCAATTTTATGACCTTTCTGTCCGCAATGAAAACAAGAACCTGTAACTCAGGGACAATTTGCAAATTCATGATTACCGCCACATCTTGAACACTTTCCATTCTCATTTTTGGGATTTCTATCTTTATTTGGCTTCTGAGCTGGATTCTTGAAATTCTTGTTTCCCCCTTTAAATTCAGCAGGTCTGTTTCTTTTCTTTTGGTTTCTTTCTCTTTCAGCAAAAGCTTCGTTGACTTCCCTTTCAATGATTAAAGCTTTATTCACCACAGCTGCATAGGTAGTCAACTCATAGGGTACCACTTGCTTCCTAATTTCAGTCTTCAATCCCATCTCAAACTTGTGCACTCGGTCTTGCTCATCCTCTACCAATTTCGGAACAAATTTGGCTAGTTCTGTGAATTTGGCTTCATATTCGGCCACTGTCATGCCCCTTTGCTTCAAATGGATAAATTCTTGTTCCTTCTGTGTCCTGACACTCCGAGAAAAATATTTATCATAGAAGGCTTTTCGAAATTTATCCCAAGTGAGAGGTTCCCCATCATGCTCAAATTTATGCTCCAACATCTGCCACCAATTAAATGCTTCTCCCTGCAACATGTATGATGCAAACAAAAGTTTTTCATCGTCCCGGCATCGTAAGACAGCAAATGCTTTTTCTATCTCCGTAAGCCAATTGTCTGCTTCCAAAGGTTCTGTAGTCCTCTGAAAAGCTGGAGGAGCCAGCCTCTTAAATTCAGCTATGCTGCTACGATGTTCACACTGTTCCCCTCGTCCTTGTTGAGGCTGTGTCTGGAGCAACTGTGCTTGTTGTTGGAGCAACTGCTGTTGCACCTGCTGTTGCATTTGCATGAGGCCCACCATGGTCTGCATAACCTGGCTTAAGCCCGGTTCCTGTCCCGTTTGAGGGCTCATGACTCCCTCCTGCTGAGGGATACTTCCAACCCGTTGGGGTGTGCTGTCAGCATGCCGGCTCGGTGTCTCATCTGCAGCACTAACAGTAGTCTTTTTCGCCCGACATTGAGGCATCCTGACCTATATGCATCAAATAACAGCAGACTCATAAAAAGAAAGCTCACCGAATTAAATTATTTTTTTTTTATAAGAATAATCATCACATTCTTCATACCTAACGTCCCAATGTCCCTAGTGTCTACCCACCTACACTCATATCGTGTATGATTCTTTGTCTTAGATTCTATCCAAGTCCGCTCTGATACCACTTAAGTTGTCACGCCCCCGTCCCGAGATCGCGAGCCGGGGGTCGCGCCAACCGCCGCACACCCGTAGGAAACTCTCCCCACGAGCATGCAAGGCATCTAAACCAAACACCTCAATTATGTAATACTAAAATAATTTAACTGAATAAATGCAATCTTATTCCATTGACTAACTCAAGTCATAAGTCTCACAAGTCTAAATACGCAGCGGAATAATCATTTACCAACATGCAGAAACCTAGTTCTTAAATAACAAAAGTCCACCAATCATAATAAATGTCCATAGTAACAAATCAACTTAAATAACCCTAATCTAAGATAACTTGTGCCACAATCCTGCTAGGCGCTCTCCCAATTTGAATCCCCAATAGACTAGTTCTCGAAATCTGTAAAACAACAAGAGATGGTATAATGAGCTAGACAGCCCAGTAAGTAATGAACACCCTAGCTAGATAAATCAAGCAATAATATGTGGAAAATAAATAGATATGCAGTTCCAAAGTATAAGTCAAATATTTCTTAAATTCATAAGATTCTTTTCGCGGTTTCAAGATTCTTTCACATATTCAATTCATCTTGTCGATCCTGGACTATGACCACATGTTCCCTGTGGCAGGGTCATCAACACCGACTAATCTTCTTGCGGTGAGTCCTTCAGGACAATCAATTGCCAAGGTATCTGCCCCCATTGGCGGGGTCCTTAACATAGCCAGGTCGATAGTTCAATTAGTTCTCTATTTCATATTTCAGTTATAAAAACATACAGTGTCAAAACCAAATATCGTTCATATCTTAACCTCTTTCAATTTACCAGATTCAACTCAACAGCCAAGGACTATGACCACATGTTCCCTGTGGCAGGGTCATATCACCGACTATTCTTCTTGCGGTACCAATGTATTAGCCCCCATTGGCAGGGTCCTCAACATAGCTCGACTGCAAGTCTGAATCTATCTCAAGTTATTATCTTTTCTTACATTATGTTCAGTGTTTCAAGCCGAAAAATACAATGTCAGAGCAATTAAATACAATTCAACCAGAAGCAAATACGTCCAATCAGAGTCATACAATATTCTAAAAATATACATATAATCCATGAATCAAATTCGTAATCACAAATAATTCGATTCGTAAAACAGATATTTACTTTGCCGATAAATCTAGGAAAGAGGTTACATCACTTACCTTGCGAACGCGATCCACAACAAATCCAATTAATTCCGCAAATCCCTTGCAGAACCTAATATTCAAAAACCATATTTTCTTTTAAAATTCATCACAATATATATATAAAACCTAATTTTTAACATTCTTCCAGGGCCGACCCTGCCGAAGTGTCTAGCACCCCGGGTTCGGATTCGGATCCGGATTCATATCCGTAAACCACCCTCCTTTTATTTTTTTTTCTTTTTTTTTTCTTTTTTTTTCTTTTCTTTTTCTTTTCTTCTTTCTTTTCTTTTTCTTCTTTCTTTTTCTTCTTTCTTCTTTCCTCTCCCGACTCCCTTCTTCTCCTTCGGTGGAACAGGGGACCCGTGAGCCCCCGCCCCCCCTTCTTCTTCCCTCTCGGTCGGACCCAAGGCGGCCGCGGTGGCTGGCCTTGGCAGCGGCAGGAGGTGGCGGAGCAAGCCCGGCCACCCCCGGGACTGGCGGCGGCGAACACGCCGACGGCTAGGGCAGCCGTTTTGGACCCAAATCCGGCGATCGGCCGGCCCCAACCCACCACACATCGTGGCCAAGCATCAGAAGAAAAGGAGAAGAAGGTGAGAGATTCTTACCTCAGCCCCGACGAAGACCGGCGCCTCCCCCTCTCCGACGGAAAAGAAGAAGAAGACCACCCGGTGCCGTGGCTCCTCTCTCTCTCTCCCTCTCTCTCCCTTTCTCTCGGTGGCCACACGAAGAAGAACCCCCCCTGCGTGCGGCGGCTCTCTCTTTCGGTAGGCTCAAAGGAGGAGAGGAAGGAGAAGGAAGCCCTAAAACAGGGCTCCTCCTTCTTCTTCGGGATGGAGGATCCATCCCGCTGCCTCACGTGCGTTGCACGTGAGGCCAAGATTTGAGACTGGGCCGGTCGAGTGGATCGGGCCCAGTTCCGGGTTCTTACAGAAAAAATCCGCCAGCTACCACAAAGGTTGCTCCATGAATTTAAACTTGATTATCTCATCAACTATGGATTTTTGAACCTCGCAGGATTCGACCTGCACTAGACCCATTTAAACCTCTAAAAAAAGCATGAGATGTATATCACAAGGCAGCATAACTAATCGATTATACTAGAGTAACCTAGTATCACTTTTGCGATTGTTCACCTCTTTTGTTCCGGACCATGCATGAACTCTCTCTCTCTCTCTCTCTCTCTCTCTCTCTCTCTCTCTCTCACACACACACACACACACACACGCACGCACACGCATCTGGCACTTAATGGCTAGAGCCATGTTTGTTATTTGGAAATTCTCCAAAAAGTTTGGGGCGCCTACGCCAACAAATAGCTTATTCAGAAGAGGGTTCATCAAATTACGGTTGATCAGATCATTACTCGTCTCGTGGACCTGTTTCAAACAAAATACTTATGCGTTTACCAAGCTGGTAATGTCCTTGTTGTTGTACCTGGGATCGAATATTGCCTTCATCGAGGTTTGGGAGGCCACTCGCTCACATGTCGCTTCTGGTTTTGACGTCGATAGATGGAAAAAGTGGCTTTAGTTCTTCAAACGGCATGTTTGAGCACTAGCTATTAAAGTCCCAAATGGTGGAATTGAAGTGAATGGCTTTCAAAATTTACAATATAAATTGGCTTTGATATATTACAAGGACCAAGGTGAGAAAAAAGAATATTACATATATATAGTCTTTTCTGTAGTTTTTTTGCTAAAAACGGGTAGTTCGTATATTACGTGAATGAATACCTCCAACAGAACTAAGTCACATAGTGCCCTAGGCAGTTCGCCCTCCCCTACCCACAGGATTCTCCTGAGTGGCACGCTACATACGCCGCCACCCAATCTGCTGCCTCGTTGGCCTCTCGATACACATGTTTGGCCTGAAATGCCACTCCATCACTCACCATATTCCAAATATCTCGAAGTAATGGGTGTACCCCTCCTCCTTCGCTCGGGCCCTTTTGGACCCAGCTGATCACAGTGGCTGAGTCGCCCTCCAATATGATTGAAGTAGCCTGGAGCGCTCGCCTGGCATGGCATAATTTGATCCAGGCCAACCGCAGCTCTGCTCCTGGCATAGAGATGTCAAAGATTTGGCAGCCGCCGGCAGCGACCATCCGGAAGCTCGGGCCTCTGATAACGAAGCATGCTCCTCCCCTCGTGTCGCCCTCCAAAACAGCGCCGTCAAAGTTGACCTTAAGGAAGCTCGGGGATGGGGGCTCCCAGGCGAAATACACCCCGACTGTGTGCTGCCTGAGCAATATAGGGGCTCCAGGTGTTCTGAGCTGTCAAAGGCCCATAATCTAAACCTACCTGAGTAATCTCAGTTGTCTGTGCTCCGGCTCGCTCCACCACGAACCTCAAGGACGAGCCATGCTCTCCAAAGGTCCGAGCGTTCCTCGCTAGCCAAATCTGGTAGGCTAGGCAGGATGCTCCTATGGCCGCTCGACGTATTTGAGGTAGTTCAGTCCAATGCCGGATAGTCTGTAGAAAGGAGTCTCTTTGACTCCAAACCTCCTGCGGTACTGCAGCAAGTATCCAGGCCCTCCTCGCCCATACACACTGGAACAACGCATGATCCGCTCTCTCATCTGTCCGACACTCCGAACATTGTGGGGTAATGCTCAATCCTCGTCTACTCAGCACCGCTCTCGTCGGCAAGTGCTCCCAGGCCACCTTACATAAAAATAAGGCAACCCTGGGGTGGAGTTCAAATCTCTAGATCCAGCCGTAATCCGGGCTCGGCATATGGTCCCACTGGATGGTCCGAGACACGTCCCTAACCCTAACTCTGGCTCTGCATGACGTGCTGCATACTCTAGCATCCAAGCCCGCAGCTCCCGGAACCGGTAGCAAGCAGATCCGATCTGCTAATTGCTCACCAAACTGCTAGTCGAGCTTGGCACCATCCTGCTTCGCCTCCCCAGGGATGAGGAGGTCACACACTCGGAGTCTACCCACCTCTGCACTGATCATAGTCAGCCAAAGTCACAAAGGGAACATATCTAGCCACGGATCCTCATCACGTCAATACTCTGTCCATCGCCAATCAGCCACCTCGTGTTCGCCTCGGCCAGCGGTAAGTACCTCCTGATCTCCCTCCACATGTAAAAACATCGCCGACTGCCCTGGGCTACCCCTCTAGTCCCCCCACGACCATATCTCGCTGCCATGACCTGGTACTAAAATTCCTGTGGCTCCAGAATAAACCTCACCGTGTAGGCGTGTACCGAGCAAGGAGCGTCTCGCGCCTCTCAAGAAGGGACTGCATCTCCAAACCTGCCTCATTAAATGGCATGCAAACTCTCTCCCAGGCCACTAGATGTACTCCATAGCCTTCTCCATGCGAGCTCCACAAAAAACCTCGAAGCAGCTGCTTAATCCCCCCTTTATGTAATTTAACTGTTCGAGGTAAAATGCTGTGGATAATACTACTCAAGACTCAAATCCCGAATCCTGAGGTCATTAATAATTATGCTGATTTATCGCACTCCTTCCGTTTAAGTACATTGTAGCCATCCATATAGCTCAGCTGCCAAAGTAAAAAATGTAGACAGGGAAACATTATTTTACTTTGTAAACCAAGACTTTGAACCAAGCTGTCCAAACATTTGACGTTGCTGGTTGTGAATTAAGATCCAGAACCAACAATCCTATCCTGACCTGTTCCTTCCCTGTAAATGACATGGCATTGAAATCAGACAAATCCACCTAAAAAGCTATATCCCGCCCCATATGCTCCACGTTAGTGATGCACTACAGCAACAAATTGGTCGGGTGCACGGCACGGCAATTCAAAATAAGCGCATGTTAAAAAAAAAAATTTATAGAAATAAAAATGCATGATTGATATGAAGCACCGCCATCAGAAGATGCTAGGATATAATTTTTCAAAGGCACCTAGGATTCAGCAGCCGCCGAGTCCAAATATATCCCATGGATGCTCTCCTCCGGCCCACCTCTCTTTAGGTCCGACGTCTTCTAAGATGGCGGTAGCCCTTTGACCACTATCGCGATCATCGAATAAACAAAAATACACGGTGACGTGGCAGCCACGGGTTCAATCCACAGCTTTGATCTCTTAACCCTCTGTTTCTAATCCAATTTTGAGCATCCGTGCGGTATTTCCTCTGTCTCGGATTTGCATCGCACGTGCACACTTTTCAGACATGCATCCCCACATCGGCACCTTCCTTCCCATTGCCGGGAAAAGAAGTAAAATTACCAAATAGACCCCGTCTCTCAGATATTTTATTTCGAGTAGTAGGGCAAAATGGCCATTTTACGTCCCGAAAGCTCGTCAAAACGCGGTGGCGCTGGCGAGAGCAACCGCGGTTCTGGTGCTCTCTACTCTCATGAGGACACCGCCGATACTCCTCCTATCACTCCTAATCTTAGTCCTTTACTACCCTCCATCCTCGGCCGTCGATTTCGTCTTCAACGGCTTCGAGCCCTCCGACATAAATCTCTATGGCGACGCCACCCTTGAGCCCGGCCCCGGCCGGCGCTACCTCTCCCTCACCAACGACTCCGCCTTCTCCCTCGGCCGCGCCCTCTACAAGTCTGAAGTTCCGGCCAAGTCTTCCACCTCCGCTGGCGGCGTGCTCCCCTTCTCGGCATCCTTCCTCTTCTCCATCGCCCCCATCCCCGGCGTCCTTCCTGGCCACGGCCTCGCCTTCCTCTTCGCCCCCGCCGCCGGCACCCTCGGCGCCATATCCTCCCAGAACCTCGGCCTCTTAAACATGACCGCCGACGGCGACCCCGCCTCCCAAGTCCTCGCGGTCGAGTTCGACGTCTTCGAGAACGAGGAGTTCGCCGACATCAACGCCAACCACGTCGGCGTCGACGTCAACTCCCTCACCTCCGTCGCTGCCTACCCCGCCGGCTACTGGCCCGACAATCCCTCCTCCCCCTTCGTCAAACTAACCCTCAATGACGGTTCAAACTACCAGGCCTGGGTCGACTTCGTCGGCGGACGGCTCAACGTCACCATGGCCCCCGCCGCCCTCGGCCGAAAGCCCCGCCGCCCCCTCATCTCCATCGATCTGAACCTCTCCGCCGTCTTCCTCGACGAGATGTTCGTTGGATTCTGCGCCGCAACCGGGAGGCTCGTGGAGCACCACCGCATCCTGGGCTGGAGCTTCAGCAACTCCAATTTCTCCGCCGGCGATGGCCTCATCACCTCCGATCTCCCCAATTTCAAGCCATCGCAGCCCACATCCAGCACGAAAACCAAAGCCCTCGTCGCCAGCATCTCACTCGCGGCCGCAATCCTCGTGGTCTCCGCCGCGGTTGTGGCTCTGTTGGTGGTTCTTCGCCGCCGTCGCCGGAGAAAAAATAGGATGATAGAAGAGAATGGGCGAGGAGGCGACGAGGCGATGGAGGATTGGGAATTGGAGTACTGGCCGCACCGGATTGGGTATCGGGAGATCCTCGCCGCCACGGAGGGCTTCTCTGCTAAGAACCTGGTCGGCTACGGCGGCAACGGGAGGGTATATAAGGGGTTCTTGGCCGGCGCCGAGGTCGCCGTGAAGGTCCTCTCCCAGAGCGGCGCCGACGAAGCCCGGCAATTCGCGGCGGAGGTTTCCAGCCTCGGCCGGCTCAAGCACCGCAACCTCGTCGGCCTCCGCGGCTGGTGCCGCACCCGCCGAGATCCGGCCGCCGGTGGCGGCAGCGGCGGCGAGATCATGATCCTGGTGTACGATTATATGGAGAATGGGAGCTTAGATAACTGGATCCACGGTGCATCGGAGCCGTTGGATTGGGCATCGAGGGTGAGGATTTTAAAGGATGTCGCGGCGGCGGTGCTATATCTGCACGAGGGGTGGGGGGAGGGGCGTGTGGTTCACCGGGATATAAAGTCGAGTAATGTCCTGCTGGACCGGTGGATGGCCGGCCGGCTCGGGGACTTCGGGTTGGCCCGGGCCCACCCGCACGACCGGGCGCTGGGGACCAGCCGGGTGGTGGGGACTGCCGGGTACCTGGCGCCGGAGGTGTTCCGGAGCGGCCGGGCTACGGCGGCCATGGATGTGTACGCCTACGGGGTTCTGGCGCTGGAGGTGGTCTCCGGCCGGCGGCCTGCAGAGGAGGGGCGGCCGCCGCTGGTGGAGTGGGCGCGGGGGCTGGGGGCGGCGGCGGTGGTGGACCCGAGGGTGAGGGGAATGGTGGGGTTCGACAACGCGGAGGTGGAGCGGGTGGTGGCGCTGGCGCTGGCGTGCACCATCGTCGACCCGGCGGCGAGGCCGACGATGAGGCAGGTGGTGAGGGCGCTGGAGGCCGGTGATGAGAAAGTGGACGGCGAAGATGGGGAGAGCGCAGAGGCGTGGCTGCTGGACGCGAGGTTGGGGTCGGCGATGGTGGAACCCGGTCCAAAATTTTTGGGGCCCACCGGGACCCACCGCCACCTAACGTTCGAGGAACTCCGGCAGTCCATGTCCTGCTCCATGTCGCTCTCCGATTCGGACGTCATCACGGAGGGCCGTTGACACGTGCGGTGAAACACGTCTGCTATGAAATTGTGAGATTATTTTTTTATTTTGTCTAAATTTTAAGATTTTTTTTCTTTTGTAAAGAACAGCGAGGGATTGAGGTGATAATTTAATTTAAGAAAGAGTTTTATGTTCCCCACGTTTTTTCTTTTATAGTTGTAATGGTTTGACACGGAGAATATGCATAGAATTTTTCGCAAGATTAATTTTACTCCGTACTTTTCAATTGCTTTCAAATGATGTTTTCGGGGTAGTCTTTTCCCCTTTCCGTACAATAATTTGTACGGATGGGACTAAGCGAAAAGGACGATAGAGTTGAGAAATTTGTTTCAAGGAGATGGAAAACGGTTGTCCCGCGAGGCCAAGACTAGTTAGAAACTTGGAATTGGCTCCCTTGATTATTTAATGACATGATAAGATGCCTAGATGGATGACTCATAGGTGTTATAAGAAAAATCTTTGAGGATCACCAAGAAGAAATGACCGGACAGAACAGAAATTTCCGGCAATCACAAGATAATGAATTATGAAATTGTACCAACTTCCAACTAAGGTGATGTAATCGGGAAAAAAAAAAAAAGGAAAAAAAAGTGCGCATAGCTTTTCCAGGTTGCTTCATCCACTTGTGTAATCGAAAAGATCTGTCACCAACTTAAATAGACATGATATATTATTTTGATTGCATTCCCAAGCTATGAAGATGACAACTCCACCGTTGGTCCATCTATTCCCTAGCTTCTCTAGTAAATTTTTTTGTTTCTTATGGTTCTTGTTGACCCATCCATAATGGCTTGACTGAAGCCATTTGAGTTCCCACCTTGAACAAGGCTCTGTTAGTATGGGATAGCTTAGAGCCTTCATCTGCTATTTTGAACAAAACAAAAGCAAGATCTATCAATAAAACCAAATTGTTGACTGTTCGACCTTTTACTTTCTTAGAATTTAAAGATCTCTATATCCAAGAAAGCTCATATAATGACCAGTTGCTTTTAAACTACGATAGAAACGAATTGCAATTAGTGCAACTTCTTGCAGGTCAAAGAACTGATAAAATGGATATATCCAGTCCTGTTGCAAAAGGAAGAGAGCAGCCCCAAGCAGCCATAATGCATTCAGCCTAACAAGCATGGGTGGAGTTGGGTCCACTCTTTCCATCAAACCAATAAATAAAGTGACAAATTGTACATAGAATTACTCAAAACCATGAGTGCTAAAATCATCAACCTGAAAATTCATTTGCACTTCGACTGTAGGAGATATTGTTAGTATCTTAAAATTTATGCATGCCCCTTCTTTTATAAAAGGGCTCGCAATCTACTCCCATCAGTAACGCTTCTATTGCGGCGTTCTCACAGAACAGCCCATTCCTTTGGCATTCCTCTTTGACCCCATTCATCCTGATACAAGAGTTGTAACTTGTGGAGCTGGTTTCAGTATCAAATGCAACGACCTTAAGTAATAGACTGAATGCGCGTTGGTGAATCTGGCATGTAAAGCCAAAGTGTTAGAGAAGCTATATTGTCAGCTAGGACAAAAGACATGAGACCTAGTGCATCAGTCAATGTTTTGAGTCCATAACCAAACAATTAATAACAATCACAAGAGAGAGAGAGAGAGAGAGAGAGGGGTGTGGATGAGGAAGAGAAAGTCAAAATGATAACCAGAAAGCTAGCGTATTTTTGGTAGAAGTCTATGCGGATGGCAGAGGGCAAGGCAAAAAAAACAAGTAACACTTAGAACTCAGAGGCAACGGGCCATCACCAATGTCATACTTCAGTGCCAGGGAAAGACAACTACTAGCAGTTTTCCTAAGAAGCAGCAGCAGCAGCATTATTGCCACAGGAAACTGATAGCATCATCATATTATATTAAGGGGAAAATGAAATTTATGATGCAGCCTATTACCAGGAAAAAGATGATGCAGCCGTATAAATATTAACTTGATGACGACTGCATGCCTTTGACGAGAGAGCCAAATAAATAAATGCATTGACAAAGGCCTGATTTTCTGGCCAGAAAGAGAGAAAATGAGAAGGTTCACAATTCAACTCCATATTATCAATGCTTAAAATGATCTTCTGATGGTGACTACTTGATTGCCTATAGGCTGAAAGGAAAATAGATTCTAGCAACCAGCTCGATGTAATAGTTTATCTATTAAACCATCCCTCCAGAGTCATCACAAATGAAACCAAAACCTGTCTGTAGAGAGACTAGAGATAAAGTGGACACAGGAATATCTAGTTTCAGACAATTATTTAATGGTTTGTCAAGGGACTAACGGTTGAAGGGTTACCTCCCTTCATCCCCCAGCCACTCCAAAACATTGGTATTCAGAACATAACCGGACATCAGATCAGCATCACTGAATGGGCACAGTAAAAGCCTGAAGTAGCGACCTTGTCACCTTCAAGCTTTCGCATAACCAAATATGTTGCTACTGAAAAGATGATTTTTCCCAAATCTCCTATCAGGAGGGAAAACTCTGATTAGAGTACTTATAAAATAGAAATTTCTAAATGCAAAGGAGATGCATTTTAATAACTAAGGATCTGTTTCAGTAAATCTGCCAGATCCGGCAGCATAGGCTAGCGAGAGGGAAGGGAAGAGAGCATGAGCGAAGGGAGGGAGAGTATGCGGATGCTGCATGTCCCAATACCTGCTGGAAGGAAAAATAAAAAGATCTCTTGAGTTTATTTTCCCCTTTCCCTTCGCACAAGGATTGGGCCCTGCGACCCCCCATGTGCCCTCTCTCCCTCCCACTCTGTAGCATTCTCTCCCACGCACACTCTTCGTCCACCTATCCTGCCAGATCCTGCAGCAGGATGCTGCCAAAAAAAAGCAGAATTTTGAAAAAAAATGTCATAGACATCTAAATAATGGGGAAAAAAATACATGGAACAGAAGAGGTCAAAATTTAACATGCCCCCTCAACAATAAGCAATATTGCATCAACATAAAATCAAAAGCTTACCAGCCACAGAAAAAAAGAGAACAATAGCAATAGAAGAAGAGAACAATAAATTGTCTCTCAAACTTTTGGAAAGCACAAAAGCAGGAAAACAATGATCAAGTGCAAGTCCTCACAGCAAACAGTGGCACAAAAACTCAACTTCAACAAACTGTATATCCCACTCACCTTGCCTTAGTTATTAAACTAGTGCAACAAAAATTTCTTTTGCTCCCTTCATACAGGTCTTCCATCGACAACACAGTATAATACACCCAACTGTTGAAGATAATTGAAAGAACTCACACAAAATCATTTCTCTTTTTATTTTTTTATTTTCATATATAGTATATCTATGTCCATCACTCTTAATATTCAGGCTCTTCTTTCGCTCCACATTAACGAGTTCTGTCCATGATTATATTTGCCAGACACCTAAGATGTATGTGATGAGTGAATATATGTACCCCTTATTTTGTTTTATTCCAATTCTGGAACTCATACTTGTGCACTAATGCAGCATCCGTGACCGAGTTACCATCTTTTAGTTACACAGCCTATGACAAGAGTAACTTTAATGTTTCAAACTCAATTCATGGAGTTATTGTTAGCCTTTTACTCAACTGTAAAAAACAATTTCCTTTCATTTGCAAAACTTTGGCTTTGACTATATTTTAATATGAAAGAAACCAAAGAAAACCCAAATGACATCAAGAAGCATTTTATTGTCAGACTGTGTGACTCGGAAGCATGCTAGAAAAAAAACTGATAAGCAATTTCTGAATTTCTTAATCAGTTCCATTTTTTAATGGAATTTGGATCGGTTATCCAAGAGACATCCAAAGTAAAATTAGCTAAATATGTTTTCCTTTTGTATTTTATGAATTGTTTTGGCAACTACAGCATAATAACTTCAGCAGAGGAGGATGGATACAATTGCAGATGGCCATGCCATTTGAGCAAAAGAAGATATGAGATGTTGATAGTTGCAGTGCACTCGACCACATTTCTTTTTAATTAATTTGAAATTGTCCAACTCCAATGCAAAATCAGGATCCTCATAATAGTACATCATATCGGAGATCTACATACAAAAATAAGTATGTTGCACTAGCAAATTTGTCTGCTATGGTCTTGCCCAAACAATTTTTCAACATTGAAAGGTTCTTAGTTTAAGACCAGATGCAGATGAGAGAAGATATTGATTTATCACTGCGTTTAAACCTCACAATAAAGTCTCCATTGTGAAGATCTTGGAACAGTGAATCCAAAACAATAGAAACATGTTAATCCTAAAGAAAAGAGCTTAGTTTACCGGTTTCACGAAGGCATCAGCTGGCTCCTCTTCGCCACAGATTCCATCCCTCCAAATGGCCCCGACTTCCGACCACCTCGCCGCCGCCGCCGCCGCATCCATCCGCACCGCAGGCGAGGACTACGGCGTTATCTCGGCGGCATCGGCGGCCGATCGGCGCCGCCACCAGTACGTCCGCTTCGAGAGCCATCAAGATTGAAGGAAAATTTGGCCATCAATTTGGGAGCGATCGAAATGCGGGGAGATCGAAAAGCGAGGATGAAGTGAGAGAGCTAAACCCTAGCGAGGTCGCGTTAAGAAGAAAAAATGGTTTTAGATTGACCGCGCGCCTTCAACTGCGAACGCAGCCAATCTCGATGTATAGCACGTGAACGGTTGTGGAAATCCAACGGCCTCTAGGTGCGTCACGGTTTATTATTAATAAAAACGCTTCGTAACCCTATCATTGTACCAAAGGGCCACTGCTACGTCTCAAAAAATTATTGGCCATTTAAACCGCGTATCCCACCGAGCCAGTAAACTAGGAGTGGTAATCGTGTCCACTCGGATCAGATATTTATTGGGTTGGACGCAGGACGGATCAAAAATTTAACAATCTAAATTTAATTTATTTGTTAAAAAAATTAAATTTGAATTCAAACTATTTATTAAATAAATAATTCAATTCAATCTGTATAATCTATTTGTTAAACAAATTAGATGAGTTAGATAAATTTATTATTAAAATACTTGGAGCCCATCATTGCATCAAAGAGATCCACTGGTGTATCTCAAATTTTATTGGTGATTTAAACCGTGTATTGCACCGAACGCATAAACGTGTTAGATACCAGTTGGATTAGATGCAGTTTGGATAAAAAAATATTAATTTAAATTTAATTATTTATTAAACAAAATAAAATTTAAAATTTATATCAAATCTATTTATTAAATAAATAACTTAATTTGATTTATATAATTTATTTATTAAATAGGTTAAATAAATTAGACAAATATTAACGGCTGTCACGATTTATTATTAACAAAAATGCTTCGTAACCCCATCATTGTACCATAGGGGCCACTGCTACGTCTTAAAAATTATAGGTGATTTAAACCTTCCAATCTCATCGAGCCACATTGATGGAGGCCCCTTCGTACTTGGTGGTTCGGACCCGTAGCGTTGGCCTTTCGTTTCTTTTTTTATTTTTTCTTTTTGAAGCTCGGAGAACTGTTAGGATCCAAAGCAACGCTGTGTTTTTTGTTATATATATATATATATATATATATATATATATATATATAGAGAGAGAGAGAGAGAGAGAGAGAGTAAAAACAAACAGAATAAATATAAATAACTGATTGTTTTACCAGCATCCAAAATGAAAGCCAACTCAGCTGATTGAGGTTGAAAGAATACGCCTCCTTGAAAAATAGCCCGGAAGCTTTCTACTCCGCGAAATCTGACGAATGGTGTTAGTGCAATATTTTTTAGGTAGTGCATGCATATAAAAAAATAAATAGAGCTGCCGATTGAGTCGCCTCCTATGCAGTACAGCATTCTGGAGATCTTCTCCACAGTTTTGACAGATTATTATTTTTGATTCTGTTGATTGTATGTATACTAGAATATGATGAGCAGCTGTTGTATTAAAAAAATATTACTAATAATAATAATAAAAAACTGCAGCATACCGGGCTATTCAGTCTAACGCTTGGTTACCCTCGCAGTATACATGGGCCGCTTTAAAAGCAAAAAGACTCCCCTTTTATTGAAAGATATCCTATAATAATGGATGACGCACATTCCTCCAAGCATTATTCGCATTAATCCAAGATGGTACAGCAGCTGAATCACCTTTTGACCAGACCTGCTGTGCATTGCATTGTTGAATAAATGCAGCAAGACCCAAGCAAGCTACAAGCAGCTCTGCAAAAAGAAACTGAAGAGCTGGTTATCTTCTTACCATAAGTGCATAACATCTTCCCAAACTGATCTCTCTGATCAGAAATCCAGCTGCTGCAGAAGGCCCACAAACTGAACCATGCATCAAAAGTTTATTTTTAGCACACCCAAGAGAAGAGGCAGCCACAAGATATAAGTAGGATTTGAATAGATGTTATATTGATAAAAAGAACCATCCAAGTTACTTCACTGTGCAGAAATTCCTTGTTCATTTATTAAACATAGAACCGTTCTTACCACTTGCTGCGGTGTAGTGGTAAGAATGATTCTATGTTTTAGCTTAACGTTATTTTCTTGAGAAAATCTATCTTGAATTTGTTCCCCTTTAATGGTTTTACTTCCTACAAAATATTAGTTTGTGATCCACATCAAGAAGTCCAAGCAGTTGTTTTTAAGGAAGTCCTGTGCCTGCTAACCAATCAGTAGCAACATTAGTCTGCCTAGAAACATGTTGAACAGTGAAGTTCTGAAGGAAGGAAGTTATCTCCTCTCAGCAGAGGAACCATTAAATGGGATAACTTCTTTAACCATTGAATGACAGCAAGGGAATTTCGAGACAAGGACTACCAAACTTTGTAGTTACCATCACAATATCTTCCCAGGCTGCACGAAGTTCAGTGTAGGAACAAAACTTGAAGAAAAGCATGGAGCACCAACCTCCACAAAGTTTGCTCTGATATCATTTCTATCACAATTCAAGACCTTACCTTACAAGATTAGTCGGAAAGTATTTTTTTTGGCTTCTTAGTCCTGTATAAATATCCAAAAAATTTTCAACGAATAATCGATGTGAAACTAAACACATGCTCGTACGGATTCTCATGAGAAGACTAGAGTTGCAAATGTTCTAGGGCTGAGGGTTAGAAAAAGATTCAAGCCATTCTTTTGCCAGTCTAGTAGAGCAGTTAGCAATGTTATCAAGAGTCAAAACTTGGTCTTCGAAAGTACTTGAATTCCTAGCAGACCATAGAGACCAACTGCAGTAAGCTACAATGGATTTCTATAGATTATCATGGGATTGGGAAAGAAATTGTAGAACACCTTCTAGCGAATCATCAAAAAGCACCGCATTCCCAATAGCACCAGCAATCAAAAACCACATAAGTCAACAAGCCAATTGATCTACATCCAGTAATCAGCGTTGAAGTAAGAAAAACTTGCAAGGCGGTCTTTTTCACAGTATTTTCCACCAAAAATAGTTTGACTCTTGGTGATGTAGCAAGTTTCCAAATGATAGAGAAGTTCACTTGATCTTCCCTCTCTGAAATATTTTGATGTATTAGCTCATTATAAATCTGATGTGCCTTCGCTGAAGTTGAGGCGGATTGATACCAAGTGTCGCAATCCTCGGCAATCTACCTTAATAATGGGAGAGAAGTAATTCTGCTGACCAAATCATGATTGACGCACTCATGGAGAATAGTAAGATCCCACTTAGCAGGCTCAGTAAAGAGAGTACTTGTTTTTACGACATTGATGTCCTTTTTTTTCCTTCTAGTTAGGAAGTGACCAATCCTGCTCAATTCAGGCATCTAGAAAGATGTTAAGATCCCGGTCCATATTTTCAAAATAAAATATTAAAAACTGACCATTGTGATAAATGTGAGATTAAAAACTATATTTAACTATTAATTTGAAATTTATTACTTAAAAACATATCTACCGAAGTCAAAAAGTGATTAAAACTATCTATCGGTATGAACATATAATATCAGCTGATTTCTCATATAAAGACTATTTATCAATTTATATTGGTCAATGTAATAGGATCAAGATTTTTATAATTTTTTATAATGGAAGATGCTCAATTCCTATATTGAACCAAGAATTATTTTCCTTGTTTTTTTCCCCCAAGAAGCAAAGCACCTCACATGTGAGTGACCATCTTCCTTTAGGGCAAATCATGAGAGTATATGGTTAATTTGTTGATACCATATTTCTTCTTTTAATTAGAAAGTAAAAAATAGTGCTCAAGATTACGACTAAAATAATTGCAGTAATTGATCTTTAATACACAAATTATAAATTATAATAATGAAAAAGGGTCTAGGAGTTAGTAGATAAATGATTAAGATCTCATTAGTCATTGATCAACAGTGTGTTTAAAAGTGGACTATTTGTCAATCAGCATCTCTTTTATAGAATAAAATTTTAGGAGGTGAAATCTCATTAGCTGAAAATGAAGGGGAAGAGGACATTTGCAGGGCACTTCACTGTCATGAACCATTTTGTTGCTTGTTTTATAATCTACATAATGGCAATCAAAATAGGGGCGGTATAAAATTATTATAGTTCACATCTACACTGCTCATTTTTTATTATGATTGATAAAGAAGCACTATTTTGTTGTTAAAGGACGAAAGAATTATATAAGGTTTCAATACTGTTCCAAGGTCATTTAACAATTTAATGTTAAAAGGACTGATGCATGTAGGCACACTGACATATTTTTATATTGGTAATGAGACAAGCTAACTGGTGTGAGAATGAATTGTTACAGCACAAAACCTTATCCAAAAATACTGAAAACCTTCTGCTTTGTGCAGCCTTCTTACTAGTGATGTGGCTGTGCTCATGCGAAAGTAGTGTGAATAGCTGATGTATACATGTATACATACATACATACATACATACATATATATATATATATATATATATATATATATGTATATATATATATATATATATGTATATATATATATGTATATATATACATAATATAAACCTTTCAGTTTCTTTCTCTTGTCCTCTACTTGAAACTGCATATCCTTTTCCTTCTCGCTGTCAGCCATTCGACCGACATTTGACACAACCCGGCCTCCTCTCTCCGACTCTCTTTAGCCGCCTCCCTGCAAGTACCCACATTGAGACCGCCGACATTGGCTCTCTCTATTCCATTTTCCTTTCCTGCTCGTCCTTTGCTCCACGATCGTATCTAGTCGTAGGTGTGTTTAGCTTATTTAATTTTGTGGAGTTTGGGTACCCCGTCTCTCCGATCCCCTACCCCCCACCCTCGCTGCATCTGTTCTTCTCGCCCGGATTGATTTATGTGGGGATTGGATCATCTGGACAAGGGTGGATTTAGAGTGGAGTTCCACATTCTAATTCTTTAATTAAGATGAAATCCTAACCTTCTAATTTATTTTATTTTTAGAAATTTAATTTCGATCGAAGTAGATTAGGGTAAACATGGAATTAGGGTAATTTAAGATTTAAAAAGAAATAAATGATTGATTTAAATGCTCAACTGGTGCTTGATCATAGATAGGTGGGTTTCTAGATTTTTACGAGGATAATTAGTTTCCTTAATTATGTTAAATTATTGATATTAATTTGATTGGATATGCTTGCCATTTTGTGGCTCGTGGGCATATCCTGATTTGGGTTCTATTGCCCGTTAAGGGTAAGAATTTTCCTTTGCACACTTTCTTGCATGAATGTACACTTTGATATGCTTATATTTATTATAGAGGATAGAAGAACTTGATAATATTTTTATATTGTTTATTGTAAGTTCGATGTATACATGAAATTGATATAAATGTGGCTTGCATAATTTGATGGTTGATGGTAGTGATGGACTAGCCATATTTATCGTTCCTCATTACAGGCTAGAAACGTAGTATTATCCCCATCAAAGACCGAAAATATGGTACCATCGTTTTTCCGTCATAGGCTAAAAATGTGATCAGGGATGGTCCAAAGTCGAAACTAACTTGAAACACTTGGTATACACTTCTGATACTTATGGATGAGTGAGGTATATGGGCTAAACTCGTTAATATCATTACTCCATCACAAACTATAAATGTGCCATCGTTTTCCCATTCTGAAAATTTTGCACCATCGTTGCCTCATCATGGGCTAGAAACATGGTCCACTCGAAGCTGAATTCAAATTAAACTATATTTGTTAATTGACATCTAAATAATGGGGACACAATACATGGAACAGAAGAGGTCAAAATTTAACATGCCCCCTCAACAATAAGCAATATTGCATCAACATAAAATCAAAAGCTTACCAGCTACAAAGAAAAAGAGAACAAAAGCAATAGAAGAAGAGAACAATAAATTGTCTCTCAAACTTTTGGCAAGCACAAAAGCAGGAAAACAATGATCAGGTGCAAGTCCTCACAGCAAACAATGGCACAAAAACTATCAACTCCAACAAACTGTATATCCCACTCACCTTGCCTTAGTTATTGCATTAGTGCAACAAAAATTTCTTTTGCTCCCTTCATACAGGTCTTCCATGGACAACACAGTATAATACACCCAAGTGTTGAAGATAATTGAAAGAACTCGCACAAAATCATTTCTCTTTTTATTTTTTTATTTTCATATATAGTATATCTATGTCCATCACTCTTAATATTCAGGCTCTTCTTTCGCTCCACATTAATGAGTTCTGTCCATGATTATATTTGCCAGACACCTAAGATGTCTGTGATGTGTGAATAAATGTACCCCCTATTTTGTTTTATTCCAATTCTGGAACTCATACTCGTGCACTAATGCAGCATCCGTGACCGAGTTACCATCTTTTAGTTACAGAGCCTATGACAAGAGTAACTTTAATGCTTCAAACTCAATTCATGGAGTTATTGTTAGCCTTTTACACAACTGTAAAAAACAATTTCCTTTCATTTGCAAAACTTTAGCTTTGACTATATTTTAATATGAAAGAAACCAAATAAAACCCAAATGACATCAAGAAGCATTTTATTGTCAGACTGTGTGACTCAGAAACATGCTAGAGAAAAAACTGATAAGCAATTTCTTAATTTCTTAATCAGTTCCATTTTTTAATGGAGTTTTGATCGGTTATCCAAGAGACATCCAAAGTAAAATTAGCTAAATATGTTTTATATTTTATGAATTGTTTTGGCAACTACAGCATAATAACTTCAGCAGAGGAGGATGGATACAATTGCAGATGGTCATGCCATTTGAGCAAAGAAGAGATGAGATATTGATCGATGCAGTGCACTCGACCACATTTCTTTTTAATTAATTTGATATTGTCCAACTTCAATGCAAGATCAGGATCCTCATAATAGTACATCATATCGGAGATCTACATACAAAAATAAGTCTGTTGCACTTGCAAATTTGTCTGCTACGGTCTTTCCCAAACAATTTTTCAAGATTGAAAGGTTCTTAGTTTAAGACCAGATGCAGATGTGAGAAGATATTGATTTATCACTGCATTTAAACCTCACAATAAAGTCTCCATTGTGAAGATCTCGAAACAGTGAATCCAAAACAATAGAAATATGCCATCTCTATGATTCCATGTTAATCCTAAATCTTTCCAATGGCTGCAAATCATGTTTTGACGGCGTAATATTTGCATGTTTCTTAGCCGCAAGGCCTTGTTATATTTTCAGGATGGAAACAGCATTTATGAAACCAAATCTGCAAGAGTGACGTTATCATGAGGAATAGGATAATCATTTCAATTGTCAAATTCTAGGACCATATTATAAGAGATGCCATGCCAAAGGATGAGGATGCTAGGCTGTTAGAGTTATGACCTTTTGCTTTGATTCTTCCACAGTTCTTCAGAATCTTGATGACTCAGGTACAATTGAAAATATTATTAATTATGTGTTTTTATATGGTCCAAGCCTTTGTGCAGATAGCACTTGTAGGAAAAATACTTGTTAGTGATAGCTAGGCTGTGGGACCACAAATCTGCTCCTCGGGAGGAGTGCTCCTTTGGAGAGAAAGGGATGTACAAATGAAGAAAGACAGACATAGTGTTAAGGAGGGTTGGTGAAGAAAGAAAAAAGGCCCTTAAGAAGATGCATGGAAGTTGCGAGGAACGATTTAAAAGTGCCCAGTCATATGGAATTTATATACCTTGCTAGGAAGGCAATTATACTGACATTCTGTCCCACTTCAATATAGTTAGATCGAACAGACTTAATAAATGAAAAATCCACCCCTGTCTATCTCTAGCAATGTTATGAGGGATAACATGTCTGAGTTTGAATGTGATCAAGAATGTCAGGTTGGGAATATTTTTGCCTTAACATAAGAATATCCTACATTGTATTAATCATACTCCTCGAGATTAACTCTACATACTCAATCAGGATAGCAGTACTTTACGAATTGATTGTCTGTCTTCTATAAAGAGGGTCAGTGTATGCATCAACTATAATCTATATTTCATTCTGCATAGCTTCCATATCATGTCAAGCATGTGCATATTAAACATGTGACAGCATAATCTAATCTTAAAGAAGATCAATTCAAAATCAAAAGAATGGCTCTATCCATTTCTGGGCAACTTTGTCATGGTTTACGGTGACATATGTTCATCCATTAAGAAAAAAAAAAGCAAGCGTACAGGTGAAATTCACAGCGTGAGACATCTGAGAACCATATTAACAGATTCAACAATCAATGGTAGAGTTTTTTTTTTAACTTTAATAAGATTTTTCGATCATGTAAATTGGGTGTTTCATCTTATAATCATTTTCCTTCTACACAAAAATCATTATATTTTTCTTTTATGTACTTTTACAAATATGATTTTTGATTAATGCAATGGATCCTGGTAAATGTTCTCAAGCAAGCATGCGTATTCCTTGATGGACTAAACCATGATAAAGACCGGCATAAAGGGTGCTGTAAACATGCCTAGAAAAGCGTCTGACATGTTAGCTAGATCTATGACACTGTGTTTTCTAATGCCAATAGCTCATCAAAGTTTTCAATTTTATATTTTGGCTTTGCGAATAAGCTGAAATTATCGTGCATTTCAAAATATTTTAAAGCTCTCGGAATATGAACTTTTTAGTTAAACATTAGAAAGGTCCAAAATTTTGAATCACAACAAAGAAAAAACAAAAACTGAGAATAAATGGTCGTGACAAGTTCTGCAAATTGATTCAGACACACTAATGTGTTGATTAATAAAATAAAGAGTTCTATAACTAATTCAATGAATTAGTCTAAGACCCTACAAAATCTCTAAATTTCTTGTATATATACTAAAACTTTCCAAAGCATAACAAGAACTAAAGAAAACAGCTTAGTTTACCGGTTTCACGAAGGCATCAGCTGGCTCCTCTTTGCCACAGATTCCATCCCTCCAAATGGCCACGACGTCCTACCACCTCGCCGCCGCCGCCGCCGCCGCCGCATCCATCCGCACCGCAGGCGAGGACTACGGCGTTATCTCCCCGGCATCGGCGGCCGATCGGCGCCGCCCACCAGCACGTCCGCTTCGAGAGCCATCAAGATCGAAGGAGAATTTGGCCATCAATTCGGGAGCGATCGAAATGCGAGGAGATCGAAAAGCGAGGATGAAGTGAGAGAGCTAAACCCTAGCGAGGTCGCGTTAAGAAGAAAAAGGGGCTTTAGGTTGACCGCGCGCCTTCAACTGCGAACGCAGCCAATCTCGATGTATAGCACGTGAACGGTTGTGGAAATCCAACGGCCTCTAGGTGCGTCACGGTTTATTATTAATAAAAACGCTTCGTACCCTATCATTGTATTGTACAAAAGGGGCCACTGCGACGTCTCAAAAAATTATTGGCCGTTTAAACCGTGTATACCACCGAGCCAGTAAACTAGGAGTGATAATCGTGTCCAATCGGATCAGATATTAATTGGGTTAGACGCAAACCGGACCAAAAATTTATAAATTTAAATCTAACTTATTTATTAAATAAAAAAATTAAATTTAAATTCGATCTATTTATTAATAGATAATTCAATTCAACTTATATAACCTATTTATTAAACAAATTAGATGAGTTAGATAAATTTATTATTAATAAAAATACTTGGAGCCTATCATTGTATCAAAGAGGTCCACTGTTGTGTCTTAAATTTTATTGGTGATTTAAACCGTGTATTGCACCGAGCGCATGAACGTAATTGTGTTAGATACCGGTTTGGATCAAAAAATTATTAATTTAAATTTAATTTATTTATTAAACAAAATAAAATTTAAAATTTATATCCAATCTATTTATTAAATAAATAATTTAATTTGATTTATATAATTTATTTATTAAATAAGTTAAATAAATTAGACAAATTTTAACGGCCGCTGGGTGCATCACGATTTATTATTAATAAAAATGCTTCATAACCCCATCATTGTACCAAAGGGGCCACTGCTACGTGATGCAGAACGACTGCAGAAAGGAGAGGAAAGGGAGAAGAAGAGGAGGAGGAAGAAGAAGAGAAGGGGGAGAAGAGGAGGGGGAAGAAGAAGACAAGAAAGCTAATTTTGATTCATCATTCATCAAAAAACTAAACATGAGGGTTGACCTATATAAATAGGGTCACAAAATAACAAATAGATCCCTACAAATAAAACAATCCCGAAAAGGCCCTAAAATGACAATATGCAAATAAACCCAAATGACAATATGCAAATAAACCCAATCAACATAAAATAAATCGAACTAAAATAAATCAATCTAAAATAAAATTAGGCTGGCTGAATCGGCTAGGACCCACTGAGCTGGCTGGATCCTGTGGCGACCGGCTGACCTGGCACTGGTGTCCGCACCAACTCTCCTCGGGTGGAAAGAAGTCGACCTCGATGAAAGCGGCTCGGTAAAGCCCCGGTAGTACTCCAACAAGTCCGGGTCAATTGGCGATATCTCCTCACGCTGGATCCAAGTGTAGCCGGACCTTGGTCGTCCTCGCCAACGAACCAGAAAATGCTGGATGCCTCCATCACTAGTAAAAACTATTTGCTCGGCTAAAATAGAATCAATATACTCTTTTTGTGCTCGATGGAGGGTAAAAGAAAACGAAGATGGCATGGAATCAATAATAGGATAAACAATGGGCGCAGGAGAGTGTGCAGCAAAAGAGTCATCAGGGATTGCAACCAAATCTTTAATATTAATAGTAAGGCTATGACCAAAATGAAAGTCAATGGCATAGGCATCAGTGCCATCCTTGTGCAACACCCTGAATGGTCCAATACTAAGAGACTGCAATTCCTTAAGACAGATTATTACGTAACCCCAAGTTTGAAATTCTTTAGCACGAAAATCAGCTTGCATCTTATACTGAACAGTACATGCATGAATGCCCTTATGGATTTCCTGATACAACTTATGAATGTGTTGTGTAAATGCATATGCATGCTTAGAAATCCTAACATCAGTTTCGATGGGTTGTGCGAGGGCATATCCAACTACACTCATGGTAGACTGGTCAGACTCGTTATCTGACTGTGCAAGCGAGCTAGGTGGAATGTAGGTGTATCCTAGGGTTTCAGGTTTGTCATCACACTCTTTCTCAATGTCCTGAATGTCATCGAGGTTTGGTTCATAGATTTGCTCCTCTAAGTCATCTATGTCACCTCCCTGCTCTTGCTGAGCAATAACGAAAAATTTGTTAGCACATTGGGAGGTAACGTGACCAAAACCTGTGGTTTGGGAGGCTCACCAAGCATTCCCTTGCCATTAGTGTCTCGGCCTGGGACATGGGCAGTAGGAGGGGGCCTATGAGTAGTGGACCCTACAGAAGGTTTGGACCCTAAGGAATTAAGGCCCGTAGGAGTGCTCCGTGTGTCAGGGCGCTTTACAAATGTGGACTTAGTGTTCCATCGGTTAAGGAGATCATCTTGGCAGTTAAGGGGCAGGTATTTTTCTTTAAGTCTCTCTTTCATCTCTACCCAATCAGTTACTTCATGTTGATGTCTCCTAGCTAACAGATATTCGGTACTTTGCCAGAAAAGTTTAGCTCGACCGATGAGCTTCCTTCTGGCGAACCGAGCCTTCTTCTCTTCAGACAAATTATACCACTCAAAGAAGTTGTCCATTTCATGCAACCAGTCTGAAAAGATCTTTGGGTCATTGCAACCATCAAAGGTAGGGGCTTCAACCCGGATGCCTTTCATCACATCTTCAACATGGTCACGAGGTTCTTTGGGCTCTACGTTATGTCGGTAACCTCTATCAATATTAGGGAAGGGACCAGGTCCTCTAGGGCGAGGGTAGGCATGATGATGACCTGGAACAGACCTATTACTAAAATTGCCCTGCCGAACAGAGCCTTGTTGTTCTAGGATATGTTCTAGGGTTTCGTCTCCTTTAAGACTCGGTAAATGGAAGGTACTAGCTTTCTTGGGTTCAATAACCCTCTGAAGTGAAGCCTCAATTGAATCAAATCGGGCATTAACTTGGGTGGACATTGTGGTTGGGTCATGAATTTGGGCATTGTTGTTTTGGACTTGAGCATTAGTGTCTTGAATAGCTTTTAATAGAGGTTCGATTTTGGAATCCATACCTAATTGGGACTCAGGATGAGATGCGACACGACCACTACGTAGATGCATAAAATGAATGACAAAATGTATGATCCTACCAACTATAGAGGTTCCTAAGTAGACCTAATGCATGAAAGTAATTTAAAATAGCAAGATATATGCTCAATATAATTGGAAGCTAACTCTTGTAATTGAAATTGGCTTTGAATTACGTAATAAATTCAGGTAAGTAGTTGCAGTCAAATAGTACTAGTTTTCAGTGTGTTGCAGGGTTGCACAGAGCCTCAAAGAACTCCCAAAGATTAGGTAGCCCTACAATTAATAACAAAGATAGGCCCCTACTAGGGTTTTGGTGTTGTTTGGAGTGGATGTGTTGAATTTTTAGAAAGCAATATCAATAGAGCATTTAAGAGTTAATTGATTCTAAATTTAGATAAACAAATAGAATTTTCGGTAATAGAAAAATCTGACCTGGGTTGGGCCACTACCAGAAGCGCTGCATAGCAAGTAGGCTCGTCAAACGGCTCCAATCGGGGCTGATCTCAGCAACTCGGCAGGTCGAAATGGGCTCTGCAGTGGCGTTGCAGGCCGACGGGCTTGAGCCTGTGAGGAGGAAATCAGATTGGCCCCGGTGTTTAGGGCCTAAGAGTCGGACCCGGTGGGTTCTTTGGGGGTGCGGGTGCGGGCCCGATGAGAGAACCGGCTCGAGAGAGAAAATGAAGGTGGGGTGGGAGGTGAGATGGGTTCGGCCGTGAAGGAAGAAGAAAGGGGAGGAGAGATGGGGTTACCCTTGATCCCACAGAGGGGAAGGGGGGGTGCGATCAGTGGAGGAAAGAGGAGGGAAGGGTTAAGGGGATCGTAGAGAAGAGGAGAGGTGGGAGAAGGGGTGGAGCTCGGGGAAGGAGTTCGGAGGTGGAGGCGGTCGCGGCACGGGGGCGGTGCTGCGTGTGGGCGGCGGAGGAAGGGGGCGGCGCTGCGGTGGAGGCGGAGGCGGAGGCGGTCGCAGCACGAGGGTGGCACTACGTGTGGGCGGCAGAGGAAGAGAGCGGCGTTGCGTGCGGGTGGAGGGGAAGCGGCATGCGATCGGGGGAGGAGAGGCGGAGGCAGCGGTGGAGTTGCGGACGACCAGAGGAAGAAGATGAAAGGTACTCTTCTCTTTTTTTTTTTCTTTTTTTTGTTTTCTTTCTTTTTTTTTCTTTTTTTTCTTTTTTCTTTTCTTTTTTTCTTTTTTTTAACCCGATTGGGTTCGGGTTAGCGGGCGCACCTGCTCCAGGAACCCACTACGGGTTCGGCTCCATCATGGGGCTTTGAGGGGAGGAGGTTGCAGGTGGTTACCTGCTTCCGCGGAGACCGGTGCATGGGGTGCGGTGGCGGTTGAAGCCTTGAAAGAGATGGGGGCACAGGCGGGCGACCGCTGCGAGGAGTCGAGAATCGCAAAGAAGGGAAGGCAGCGGCGACGATCGGGACGATGGGCGCTCGAGAGTGGCAGTGCCCCTTTCCTCGGATCCATATGAGATCGGCGACCGGGGACGCACGGGAGCGTGTGGAAGCGGGATACGAAGGAGCGACAATGAGTGATCTGGCCACTGACGGCGACGCCGGGACGCAATGGAGCGTGGCGGTTGGCGATGGGGATGCGGGCGGAGCCGAGCGCATCCTCCTCTCTTCCGTGCTCGGGTACCGCCACGGTTGGCCGGTGGCTCAGGGAGATCCTCTTTGTCGGGTTGCAGGGCGCGCGGTCGGTGCTCTCGGCAGCGGACCTCGCGACGGCGTTGGAGGCGTCGGACGTGCGCGGGGTGGGGTGGGGGAATCGTCTTAGGGGCTTTCCCCTAGGGAGGATGATGGCCACGGGAACAAGGATTCTTTGTTTTTTTTTTTTCATCCGTAGCCTGACTCACGGCAGCCAAGAGAAGGAAAGGGTTTTGGCAACAGAGGCAAAACCGGATGCTTTGATACGAAAGCTGATGCAGAACGACTGCAGAAAGGAGAGGAAAGGGAGAAGAAGAGGAGGGAGAAGAAGAGAAGGGGGAGAAGAGGAGGGGGAAGAAGAAGATAAGGAAGCTAATTTTGATTCATCATTCATCAAAAAACTAAACATGAGGGTTGACCCATATAAATAGGGTCACAAAATAACAAATAGATCCCTACAAATAAAACAATCCCGAAAAAGGCCCTAAAATGACAATATGCAAATAAACCCAATCAACATAAAATAAATCGAACTAAAATAAATCAATCTAAAATAAAATCAGGCTGGCTGAATCGGCTGGGACCCGCTGAGCTGGCTGGATCCTGTGTGATGCAGCACCAGTGCGGGGGAAGAGAAGAAGAAGGAAGAACAAGAGAGGAAGAAGGAAGAAGAGGTTCTAGAGACACAGGAAGAAGAGAAGGGGAGGAGGAGGAGGAAGAATAAGATCTGGGGGAAAAGAAATTCTTAATCATTCATTAAACCCTAATCATGAAAATAGTTCCCTATATATAGGGCCCAAATACACAACTTGCATAAACCCCCCTTACACAGAAATAAATCCTAATGAACCCACAAATAACACAAATAAGCCCTAAAATGCAAATAAGCCCAGAAATAAAATAAACCACAAATAAACCCTAGAATGCAAATAAGCCCAAAAATAAAATAATAAAATAAATATGCAAATAAACGAGTCTGGCTCAATCCGGGGGCTCAGGATCATCTGGATGAAGGGCTCTGATGTCCCCATCAACTCCTCCCGGGTGAGAAAAACTCGACCCCGTCGAGTACAGGTCTGGCCGGCTGTCGTACTGCTCCAGAAGATCGGGGTCAATGCGCTGCAACTGTGCTTTGGAAATCCACGTCACATCAGACTTTGGTCGACCTTTCCACCGAACAAGGTAACGTTGGTAACCACCGTTCCTGCTTGAAATAACCTGCTCATCCAATATATGTTCTATTTGTTCTCTGCGTGCATGAAATTTGGGAGGTGGTGGCTCAACAGCAGGTAATAGGGCAGGGTATCCAACATAGGCAGGTATATCAATAAAGGGGTCAGAAGGCAGGAATATTATCTTTTTGTATGGGACTAAATCTTCAATATTAAATGTCGCACTAATCCCATAGTCATCAGGAAGATCCACAACATATGCATTCGAACTGGTTTTCTTTAAGATTTTGAACTGTTCTGCACTACAAATTTGCAATTTCTTAAACGTTTTCGAAGAAAGTCGTGCAAACCTAATTCTTATCATGATGTAATCTCTTTCACTTAACTCATTATAACGTCTGTGTAAATCAGCAAAGGATTTATATTTTAAGTTATTAAAGTGACTACAATTGCTGATTTCTCGATGCAATGAATGTGGATGTGATACAATTGATTGTGCAGACTCAAAGACTCTATACTGATGAGACATGAAAAACAGGTCTATGGGTTGCCTAAGTTTGTAATCATGCACTACTTCGAATGGACTCATACCTATGGACTTGTTAACCGAACTATTACATGCAAACTCAACTGTCGGTAACATTAAATTCCAGGTCCTAGCATATGCATTTGGTCTGAGCCTATGATGTAGAAGGTTGGGCAGAGATGCTCCGGGAACTAGATCGATTGCGCGTTGGATATCATGCATTGGAGAAAGTGCATCCGGAAGATCATCAGGGAGTGCATCAGGAAACTCCTCTAGAAGGGAAACTACTACCGGGGAATATTCAAGGTTGGACTCCGCATGGGTAACTTTAGCTACAAGTGCCAATTCAGATGATTGGCTCTCAATATCTGTCACTACCTCTTCCACAGTTGTGATGTGAAGTGGCTTGGTTGTACTTAGATCACTAGTCTCCCTTTGGGAATCATTTTGGACAAAGTCTAATTCTATAGGTTCGTCTTCAAAGTCTTCTTCATAGTCTTCTATATTTGGTTCATAGACTTCTTCGACATATTCGGCCTCTTGGTTCCTAACTTCTGGTTCAGTAATCGGGTAGGTCTTAGTGGAACATTGGGGCGCTATATAGCCGAATTGTTGACACCTAGAGTATTGAGTTTGGTGCCTAGGAGAGTAGGGAAGGACTACAGGTGGTGCGACCAAACCGATTTTAGGTTGGGCTGTAACAAGGGTTGGCGATTTAGGGGTCCTAGAATGTTGCACGAGCTCACGGATCTCTTGTCTAAATTCTTTGTATCCAGCCCGTATGGCAACGATCTGTTCTAAGACAGACCTCAAAATGTCGGAATCCAAGGTAGCTACAGGGGTTTTAGGTTGATTGAAATAGTACTCCATATCACTACAGGTTGGCATGCAATGATGACACTGGGTGAAGATGTGAAATGCAGTGTCACTAATGAAACCCTAATAAATATGATGCAAGATCAAATTTGATGCAGGACAACCTACTAATGCAATCTATTATGATTTCAGAAATCAGCAAGTCTTCACAATAATAACTTAAAATTTAAATGTTGCTGATTTTTACTTTGGTTATTTAGAATTAAGGATTAAGATTATTCAATTTAAGAAATTAGATTGCAATCAAGTAGTACAGTTGTTCTGATCCTAAATCAATCTGATCGAAGAATGTTGAGAAGCATCCAGTTGTTAGGGTGTGCTAATTTAATATTTAGATTTTAACAAGGCAAATAGGATGGGTTTGAAAGTAGGGGTTCTATGTTCTGAATTTTGACAACAATATAAATTTTCAAGTATATGGCTATCATACAAGAGAACTAGAACATAATTAAATGAACAAATCCAAGAAAAATGGAAACCTATCACCTGTGGCGGATGCAGTCAACCAGAATGGTGCGTTCGAGGTCTGGGGCGACTATCAGAAGCGAAGTGCAGCTGATGGGCTTGAAAAGGGAGGAGGGAGGGGTGGTGTGGCCCCCCTGGAGAAGAAAAGGCCCGTTGAAAGGGGCTCTGCAGTGGCCCGGCCTGCTGACTTGGGCTCGTGAGAGAGAGTCGGGGCAGGCTCCTGCTGCGTGGGCCTGGGTCGGCCCGTGTTGACTTTAGAAGGAGGGTGGGAGGCGCGTGGGATCCGCCAGATAGGAAGGGGTTTGAGGGGAAGAGGGGCGGCGGAAGGTGACAGGGGTTCGAGATGGGGACGGCCGGCGGCGGAGCAGAGGAGGCGGCAGGCAGGTGGCGGCGGTCTGATGCAGCGGCAAACGGAGGGCAAGCCGGAGGCGGCGAGGGGCTTTGGTGGAGGGGACGGCGATGGGAGTTCGGAAGGTGGCGGCGAGGCGGAGGCAGCAGTGGGCGGCGTGCGATCGGAGAAGAAGCGGTGGGGGTGGCAAAGGCGGCCAGGCGGAGCGGCGTGGTGGAAGAAAAACTCGGATCGGCGGTTGCGAGGGTGGCAAGACGAAGGCGGCGCTGCGGTGGAACGGCGACGGCGGTCGCGGCAAGGACGGGCGGCGCTGTGGACGGCCGCGGTGACGAAGGCAGACGAAGGCGGTGGCAAGGCGGCGAGGCGGGCGGCGACGGCGGACGAAGGCGGTGGCGAGGGTGCTCACGGTGAGGAAGATGAACAGGTACCTTCTTTTTTTTTTTTCTTCTTTTTTTTTCTTTTCTTTTTTTTTCTTTTTCCTTTTCTCTTCTTTTTTTTTCTTTTTTTTTTTTTTGCACGCACGTGCGGTCACGTGCGGAGCTGTTTTGGGGACCCGGGTTACCGGATTCGGGTTAACGGGTTTTGTGACTTACCCGTTAATCCTTTCTTCAACTTTCCGATGGTTTCGGGAGAGGGTTTTCCGACCCTTGCGGCGGCGGCTGCGGGGTGGGGCGGCAATCACGGGCGGCGGCCGGTCACGAGCTCCGGCTGGTGGCGGCTGCGGACTTTTGGCGACAGACAACGGCCGGCCACGGGTTGTTCCACGGCGGCAGTCTCTTTTGCGGACCCGGCGCAGGCGGCCGGTGGCAGACGCGGGCGGCTCGGGTGGGGTGCTCGTCGGCAAAGTTTGACGGTGGGGAGGCGGCGCAATGCGGGATGATGGTGGCCTCGGGCACGGTGACGGGTGGAAAGAGGAGGAGCAGCCGCAGGGGTTTCCCCCTTCTTTTTTTTTTTTTTTTTACTTTTGTGCAGGAGCCGAGAGAAGCTCGGTGAACCAAGGTTGTTCCCCTCTGTCCCCTTTTGTGCAAACTGAGAGGACAAGAAATCCTTTTTTTTTTTTTTTTTTTTTTTTTGGTGAGCGGACTGACAGAGGGAAGGGGCCTGTTCTTGTTGTTGATGGTAACCGAGGGAAAGAAAAACTGTTGATGGATCGGGGCTTTGGCAATAGAAGCAAAACCGATTGCTCTGATACCAAGTTGATGCAGCACCAGTGCGGGAGAAGAGAAGAAGAAGGAAGAACAAGAGAGGAAGAAGGAAGAAGAGGTTCTAGAGACACAGGAAGAAGAGAAGGGGAGGAGGAGGAGGAAGAATAAGATCTGGGGGAAAAGAAATTCTTAATCATTCATTAAACCCTAATCATGAAAATAGTTTCCTATATATAGGGCCCAAATACACAACTTGCATAAACCCCCCTTACACAGAAATAAATCCTAATGAACCCACAAATAACACAAATAAGCCCTAAAATGCAAATAAGCCCAGAAATAAAATAAACCACAAATAAACCCTAGAATGCAAATAAGCCCAAAAATAAAATAATAAAATAAATATGCAAATAAACGAGTCTGGCTCAATCCGGGGGCTCAGGATCATCTGGATGAAGGGCTCTGATGTCCCCATCACTGTGGCAACCGGCTGACCTGGCACTGGTGTCCGCACCACTACGTCTTAAAAATTATTGGTGATTTAAACTGTGCACTGTACCGAGCGCATGAACCTGCCAATCTCATCGAGCCACATTGATAGAGGCCCCTTGGTGACCGGTGGTTCGGACCCGTAGCGTTGGCCTTTCATTTTTTTTCTTTTTTTCTTTTTTTCTTTTATAAGCTTGGAGAACTGTTAGGATCAATCGATCAAAAGGCAACGCTGTATTTTTTGTTATAAATAAATAAATAAATAAATATATATATATATATATATATATATATATATATATATATATATATATATATAGAGAGAGAGAGAGAGAGAGAGAGAGAGAGAGAGAGAGAGAAGGGGGGGCGGTGAATTACCAGAAAAAGTTTAAAAAAAATAGAATAAGCTCCCATATAAATGAGAGTGTTTTATTAGCATCCAAAATGAAAGCCAGCTCAGCTGATTGAGGTTGAAAGAATATGTTTCCTTAAAAAGCAGGTCGGGAGCCTTCAACTCGGCGATATCTGATGGATGGTGAGAAATTGCAATATTTTTTAGACAGTGCATGTGTATCGAAAGACGAATAGAACTGCTAACTAAGTCGCCTTCTATGCAGCACAGCATTTCGGAAGGATTCTATAGACCGACTAAGATACTCCTCTTCTACAATTTTGCCAGATTATTATTTTTAATTCTGTTAGTTGTACCTATGTTTGAATAGGATGGGCAGTCGTTGTGTTAAAAAAAAAAAAAAACTACTACAGCATATCGGGCTATCTAGTCTAACGCTTGGTTATCCTGACGGTAAACATGGGTCGCTTTAAGACCAAATAAACTCCCCTTATATCCTGTAATAATGGATGATGCACATTCCTCCAAGATGATTCGCATTATTCCAAGATGGTAGAGCAGCTGCATCACCTTTTGACGAAAACCTGCTGTGCATTGCATTGCTGAATAAATGCTGCAAGACCCAAGCAAGCTACAAGCAACTCTGCAAAAAGAAACTGAAGAGCTGGTTATCTTCTTACCATAAGCGCATAACATCTTCCCAAACTGATCTCTGATCAGAAATCCAGCTGCTGCAGAAGGCCCACAAACCGAACCATGCATCAAAGTTTATTTTTAGCACACCCAAGAGAAGAGGCAGCCACAAGATATAAGTAAGATTTGAATAGATGTTATATTGATAAAAAGAACCATCCAAGTTCCTTCACTGTGCACCATTATGAGCATCAGTAACAGAAAATCCTTGTTCATTTATAAAACATAGAACCGTTCTGACCACTTGCTGCGGTGTAATGGTAAGAATGATTCTATGTTTTAGCTTAACGTTGTTTTCTTGAGAAAATTTATCTTGAATTTGTTGCCCATTAACGGTTTTACTTCCTAAAAAATATTAGTTTGTGATCCACATCAAGAAGTCCAAGCAGTTGTTTTTAAGGAAGTCTACCTAAAAACATGTTGAACAGTGAAGTTCTGAAGGAAGGAAGTTCTCTGAAAGATATCTCTCAGCAAAGGAACCATCGAATGGGATCACTTCTTTAACCATTGAATGACAGCAAGGGAATCTCCTTCAAGGATGAGACAAGGACTACCAAACTTTGGAGTTACCTGTTGAATTAAATTAAATATTTTAAAATTTTTAAAACTAAATTAGTCAACGGCCAAGTGGCAAGCATCCGTGCACAAGTAAGGGAGCAAACATGGAAAAATTCCCAAAGAAAGCAAACCATAACAAGTGTCATGCATCCAGCGCAAGAGAAAGAATGAAAAGGCCCCTCGAAGAAGGAAGGAAGCATGAACGGCCAAGATGCAATAAGCCGAAAAATCAAAGAAGCACAAGAAGACATGTCATCAATCCGCGGGAGGAGAATCTTCTTCTTTTGACATGCCTGAGCCTATATAAAGGGCTCTAGGGATCATTTCAAAGAGAATCAAAAAAATTTTCTCTTCTCCCTATTCTAAGAGTCTAGATAAAAAGGGCTCTAGGGATCATTGGGAAGAAAAAAAATAAAATTTTTTTTTCTTCTCCTCATAATTTTTCTAAGTTTCTTTTGAGGTATCTGCAAGCGTGAACGTGCACTTCTTTCTTCCCTGAAGGCGCACTGACGGGGAAGACGTGGTTCTTTATTGGGTCGTCGTATCTCGAGGAGATTTGTGCCAGCAGACCTGTGCGTGGGGGGCATAAACTTTCCTGGGACAACGAATCAGTGTGCTTCGATCCACAGGCCATCTTCTCTCTCTTTCTTCATTTTATTATTATATTGTCAAGTTAATTATTTGCTAGTTTATTCTTTTTATTTACTGTTTTTGAATATTAGAAATATTTCATTTATCAATTATATTTGTGCATCTAGGCTAACAATCCAGAAAAGTTTATGTACTATTAGCACTAGATTTTAGATTGCAATATTTATTAAATATTTTGCTGCATAATTATAAATTGTTCTATTTTAGCTGTTACACATTTATGCTAGCTTTACTTTAGTACTTAATTTTTCAAGCAAAATATTAGATTGCCTAACCTCCAAGAGGTTTATTAATACCTCCATTTGGACTCCTCACGGAGTAATTTCCAGATTCCATTCAAACGAAAATTCGAAAATTGGTTAATCCATAGGAGATAGCTTAATATTGCACTTAGGATAAAATTGAAGGATATCTAGTGAAATTATCTATTGAATAATGGTGTCTAAGAAAAGCTTGTCAAAAAGGCATACGTGCCCAAGAAAAGCTGGTACTTAAGTAAGCCAAGTGCTCCACCACCGATCTGAAGCTGATCTGGTTGTTATTCTTTGGATTTTCAACTAGACATCTAAAGTTCAAATTAAATATTAGTGCAATAATTTGACATAAACCTTCTCATTTCCACGGGTGTCAAAATTGTGTTAAGCTACAAACTAATGGTTTCCCACACATATGAAAATCTTAGTGTTAAACCTGAAAAATTTGATGGTCAAAACTTTAGAAGGTGGCAGAATTAAATACGGTTCTGGCTCACCACCCTAGGCTTGATCTCCTCCATTGATGGGTCTAACCCATCTGCTTCACGACCTTTCTACTCGCAACAACCCAAACCCTGCTCCTTCTGATGCTGCCTCCTCCACTAAGACTCCAGAAGAAACCAACTACCACTGTCTTCATAGAATCCTAGGAGCCCTTTCTGATAGGCTTTATGATATTTATTATATAGCTAAGAGTGCCAAGGATCTCTGGGATACCCTAGAAAATAAATATGGACTTGATGATGCCGGGGTAAAGAGATTCAAAGCTTCTGACTTTAGCAAGTTTAAATTTGTTGATTCCAAACCTATGAATGATCAAATTCATGAATATGAAATATTGATTCTTCAACTCCAGGCAAATGGAACCCACTTAGATGAGTCTTTCCAAGTTGCCTGTATTATAGACAAACTTTCCTCTACTTGGTCAGACTTTGACAAGACTTTGAGCCACACCCAAGGTGATCTGTCTCTAACCCAAATCCTAAATTCTATTAGGATTGAAGAACAACATCGTCTTAGAGAAAAATCTAACTCCTCCAATCTTTTGCCCAAAGTCAATAATGTTGAATCCAAGCCCAAATCCAAAAATCAGAACTTAAGAAGAATGACAAATGCGAGATTTGTATAGAGGCCAAATTACCTAAAAGACCCTTCCACTCTGTAAGTAGAGATTCTGATCTCCTTGAACTCATACATAGTGATATATGTGACTCAAGAAGAACCTAAAGGGGTAGAAACAAATATTTTATAATTTTCATAGATGATCTTTCTAGATACTGTCACCTTTATCTTATCAAAGCTAAAAATAAGGTCTTAAATAAATTCAAAGTTTATAAAGCAGAGGTTGAAAACCAACTAAATAAAAAGATTAAAATCTTAAGGTTTGATAGAGGAGGTGAATATACCTCATTTGAGCTGATCCAGTTCTGTGAAAAATATGGGATAATTCATGAAGTGGTAACTCCTTATTCACCCCAATCTAATGGAGTAGCTGAGAGAAAGAATAGAACCTTAATGGATATGGTCAACTATATGTTAATTAGTTCAGGTGCACCAGAAAATCTTTGGGGGGAAGCACTAGTAACTACATCTTATATCTTGAACAAAATTCCATTCAAATATAATGATAAAACCCTATATGAAATCTGAAAACATAAAAAACCTAACTTAAAATACTTAAAAGTGTCGGGGTGCTTAGCTAAAGTAAAAATTCAAAAAAAAAAAAAAGATCCAAAACAGTAGATGCAATATTTATAGAACATGCAATTGAGAGTAATGTTAATAGATTTTTAGTGTTTAACTCTCAAATAAATGAAATTAATAACAACACCATAATGGAAGCAAGAGATGCAATCTGCTTTGAAAGTATATTTTCCTTTAAAATAAGGATAAATGATCAAATAAATACCAAAAATAATTTAGGGACTGGTTCTAGCAGAACCAGATTTAGAGAAGAAGAAGAAGAAACTGAACCTAGAAGAAGTAAAAGAACTAGAGTTGAAAAGAACTTTGGAGAAGACTATTACATATTCCTAATAGATACTCTCCTACTTCTTTAGAGGATGCCTTGAAATCTCTAGATTTTCCCTTCTGGAAAGAAACAATAGATGATAAAATGCAATCCATAATTCAAAACCACACTTGGAAATTAGCAGACCTACCCCCAAGAAGTAAATCCATATGGTGTAAATAGATCTTTAAGAAGAAACTTAGGCCAGATGGAACTGTAGACAAATATAAAGCTAGGTTAGTAGCCAAAGGTTTTACTCAAAAATATGGGATAGACTTCTTTGATGTTTATGCCCCTGTAGCTAGAATCACTACCATTAGGATCCTTATTGCCTTGGCTTCCATTCATAAGATGGTTATACATCAAATGGATATCAAAACCGCTTTCTTGAATGGGGACCTAGATGAAGATATCTACATGGACCAACCCGAAGGTTTCATTGTCCCAGGTCAAGAGAAAAAGGTATGTAGATTGATTAGATCTCTTTATGGTCTAAAATAAGCCCCCAAACAATGGCACCTTAAATTTGATGAAATAATCCTAACTAATGGATTTAAAATTAATAATACAGATGAATGTGTATATTATAAAAAGAAGAATAACAAAATCATAATTTTATGTCTATATGTAGATGATATCCTAATTTTTGGAACAGACTTAGAAATTATTAATGAAGTAAAATAATTTTTATCTCTAAAATTTGACATGAAAGATTTAGGAGAAGCAGACCTAATCCTTAATACTAAAATCATGAGGAATGAAGATGGAATAACTTTGTCCCAAAGCCACTATGTGGAGAAGATTCTTAAAAAGTTTGACTACTCTGATTGTCATCCTGTATCTACTCCCTATAATCCATCTCTTCATCTAAAGAAGAACTTAGGTGATTCGGTCAATCAAAGCTTGTATGCTCAGATCATTGGTTCTTTAGGATTTCTTGCAAATTATACTAGACCTGATATTGCATACTCTGTGAATCGACTGAGTAGATATACTCACAATCCTAATAATGATCATTGGACTGCTCTAGAAAGAATTCTCAGGTACCTTAAGGGTACCATATCTCTGGGATTACACTATTGTGGTTATCCTGCTGTTCTGGAAGGCTATAGTGATGCCAACTGGATCAGTGATACAGTTGACACCAAATCCACCACTGGTTTTGTCTTCCTTTGTAGGAGGTGCAGCTGTATCATGGAAGTCTACCAAACAAACTGTAGTGGCTAGGAGCACCATAGAATCTGAAATGATTGCCCTAGATACCACTAGCATTGAAGCCGAGTGGCTTAAAGATTTACTCTTGTGACTTCACCATTACCTTCTATATCTATTCATTATGACTGCAGATCTTCTATATATAAATGCAATCAAGAAAATGCAAATGTGAAAATAAATAGGCACTTGAAAGTGCGTCATAAATCATTGAGATACAAATTAAAGAATAACTTGATTGTACTAAATTTTGTAAGATCCGAAAGGAATCTAGCTGATCAGCTTACCAAAGAATTGTCTAGAACAGTGGTTCCAGAGTTGTCAAGGGGGATGGGGCTAAGCCCATAAGTAAAGTCACCAAGTTGGTAACCCAACCTGAAAAGGTTCAATGGGTAGAAACAAGCTAGATAGGTGACTAATGAGGAGCACTATTTATTTTTCCCATCCCTAGGACAACAGTGCTCATAAAAAGCAAGGGTTAGGTTGAGTTTTTACTCTTAATGAATCCGAGATCCATGAGGCAGGGTACCTACTTGCTCGTACCCTTTTTTAGGATTCACCTATATGCGTGTAGTCGTGAGGCCGCGACTGTGGGAAGTGGGCTGTTCCCTAATAACACACATGAAGAGATACATGTGCATGGCCGTAAAGCGCAAACCCACTTCGAGCATGTTCACGCTATATTATGTGTGCTGTTGATGAAATCTGAGCCATGGACCAAGGTTCAAGGCATAGTCCACCTTGGCTCCACAGAGGTAATCAATTGTCACTAAGTGAAGGTTCAAACCGAAAGGTACCTACACATATTACATAATATAAGATACTCAGCATTTTATTTTGATTTTTTTTTATATTTTGATTTTAAATTTTTAAATATTTAATTTATGTGGGGGATTGTTGAATTAAATTAAATATTTTAAAATTTTGAAAACTAAATTAGTCAACGGCCAAGTGGCAAGCATCCGTGCACAAGCAAGGAAGCAAACATGGAAAAATTTCCAAAGAAAGCAAACTATGACAAGTGTCATGCATCCAGCGCAAGAGCAAGAATGGAAAGGCCCCTCGAAGAAGGAAGGAAGCATGAACGGCCAAGATGCAATAAGCCGAAGAATCAAAGAAGCACAAGAAGACACGTCATCAATCCGCGGGAGGGGAATCTTCTTCTTTTAACATGCCTGAGCCTATATAAAGGGCTCTAAGGATCATTTTAAAGAGAATCAAAAAAATTTTCTCTTCTCCCTATTCTAAGAGTCTAGATAAAAAAAGCTCTAGGGATCATTGGGGAGAAAAGAAATAAAGAAAATTTTTCTTCTCCTCATAATTTTTTTAAGTTTCTTTTGAGGTATCTGCAAGCATGAACGTGCTCTTCTTTCTTCCCTAGAGGCGCATTGACAGGGAAGACGTGGTTTTTTATTGGGTCGTCGTATCTCTAGGAGATCTGTGCCAGCAGACCCGTGCGTGGGGGGCATAAACTTTCCTGGGACAAAGCATCAGCGTGCTTCGATCCACAGGCCATCTTCTCTCTTTTTCTTCATTTTATTATTATATTGTCAAGTTAATTATTTGCTAGTTTATTCTTTTTATTTACTATTTTTGAATATTAGAAATATTTCATTTATCAATTATATTTGTGCATCTACGCTAACATTACCATCATAATAGCTTCCCAGGCTGCCCGAAGTTCAGGGTAGGAACAAAACCTGAAGAAAAGCATGGAGCACCAACCTCCACAAAGTTTGCTCTGATATCATTTCTATCACAATTCAAGACCTCATCTTCAAAGGTTAGTTGGAAAGTATTTTTTTTGGCTCCTTAGTCCTGTATAAATATCCAAAATTTTTTCAACGAATAACCGATGTGAAACTAAACACATGCTTGTACGGGTTCTCATGAGAAGTCTAGAGTTGCAAATGTTCTAGGGCTGAGGGTTAGAAAAAGATTCAAGCCATTCTTTTGCCAGTCTAGTAGAGCAGTTAGCAATGTTATCAAGAGTCAAAACTTGGTCTTCGAAGGAACTTGAATTCCTAGCAGACCAGAGAGACCAACTGCAGTAAGCTACAATGGATTTCTATAAAATATCATGGGATTGGAAAAGAAATTGTAGAACACCTTCTAGCGAATCATCAAAAAGCACCGCATTCCCAATAGCACCAGCAATCAAAAACCACATAAGTCAACAAGCCAATTGATCTACATCCAGTAATCAGCGTTGAAGTAAGAAACACTTGCAAGGCGGTCTTTTTCACAGTATTTTCCACCAAAAATAGTTTGACTCTTGGTGATGTAGCAAGTTTCCAAATGATGGAGAAGCTCACTTGATCTTCCCTCTCTGAAATATTTTGATGTATTAGCTCATTATAAATCTGATGTGCCTTCGCTGAAGTTGAGGCGGATTGATACCAAGTGCCGCAATCCTCGGCAATCTACCTCAATAATGGGAGAGAAGTAATTCTGCCGACCAAATCATTATTGAAGCACTCATGGAGAATAGTAAGATCCCATTTAGCAGGCTAAGTAAAGAGAGTGCTTGTTTTTGCGACATTGATGTTCTTTTTTTTTTCCCCTTCTAGTTAGGAAGTGACCAATCCTGCTCAATTCGGGCATCTAGAAAGATGTTGAGATCAAAACGAGGGGGCTTGGCTTCCAAGTTACACGGCTTGTTTCGTCCATTTTTACTTTCTATGATTTCAATCCCATGATTCTCAAAAAGTCAAGTGTAAAGATTTTTAAATCTCAATATATCAGTTTGTCAATAACTAGCTGAGATCAAGATTAACCAAGACCTCGGCTTATCTTGATTGATATTGTAAGCGAAAAAAATTGGAGATTTTTTAAGATCTCGGTCCACATTTTCAAAATAAAATATTAAAAACTGGCCATTGTGATAAATGTGATATTAAAAACTATATTTAACTATTAATTTGAAATTTATTACTTAAAAACCATATCTACCGAAGTAAAAAAAAAAGGTGATTAAAACTATCGGACGGAATGAACATATAATGTCAGCTGATTTCTCATATTTTATCAATTTATATTGGTCAATGTAATTGGATCAAGATTTTTATAATTATGATAATGGACGTTGCTCAATTCCTATATTGAATCAAGAATTATTTTCCTTGTTTTTTTCCCCTAAGAAACAAATCACATGTGAGTGACCATCTTCCTTTAGGGCAAATCATGAGAGTATATGGTTAATTTATTGATACCATATTTCTTCTTTTAATTAGAAAGTAAAAAATAGTGCTCAAGATTACGACTAAAATAATTGCAGTAATTGATCTTTAATAAACAAATTATAAATTATAATCGTGAAAAAGGGTCTAGGAGTTAGTAGGTAAATGATTAAGATCTCATTAGTCATTAATCAACAGTATGTTTAAAAGTGGACTATTTGTCAATCAGCATCTCATTCATAGAATAAAATTTTAGGTGGTGAAATCTCATTAGCTGAAAATGAAGGGGAAGAGGACATTTGCGGGGCATTTCACTGTCACGAACCATTTTGTTGCTTGTTTTCTTATAATCTACATGATGGCAATCAAAATAGGAGCGCTATAAAATTATTATAGTTCACATCTACACTGCTCATTTTTTATTAAGATTGATAAAGAAACACTAGTTTGTTGTTAAAGGACAAAAGAATTATATCAGGTTGCAATACTGTTACAAGGTCATTTAATAATTTGATGTTAAAAAGACTGATGCATGTAGGCACACTGACATATTTTTTTTATTGGTAATGAGACAAGCCAACTGGTATGAGAATGAATTGTTACAGCCCAAAACCTAATCAAAATATTGAAAACTTTCTGCTTTGTGTAGCCTTTTTGCTATTAATGTAGTTGATTGTGCTCATGCGAAAGCAGTATGAGCAGCTGATGTACCTATATATATATATATATATATATATATATATATATATATTGGAAACCTTTCAGCTGAATTCAAATTAAACTACATTTATCAATTGGCATATGTTGAATTGGATTCCTAATAAGAATTATTAATGCGAATGAACAATTTACTGCATGTATGGAGTTATCAATTTACTGGCTCCATTATTATTATTATTTATTATCTCCTAAAATGAAAAATCGAGAAATTCAAGTACTAGTTATTTTGAATATGTATTTTATAGTGTTAATTTTTTTTATCTCATTCTAATTGCTACACTTATTGTCAAACAATTTATTTCGTCCATTATTTAATATATGCTCTCTTATAGCAAAGAAATTCTTACCAAACTATTATCTTATCACATATTTTTATATCTCGTTTCAGAGCCACATGATGCATTCACCCGAGATTTAGATAAGGCAGTGAGAGACGAAGAATGTGCAGAACATTTCTGATATCATTGGATGCTAGACCTTTCATTTTTCATAAAAATATATAATAGGTTGTTTATTCTGTTTTTGAAAATGGTCATTAAACTTATTTAGTATTTCTTACATATTTCATAAGGTTATATTTTGTGAAATGTGTAATTATATCATGTGCAAATTCGAGTGGCAAATTTGGAGCATGACACATAAAGTTGCTAAATTAAATTTATTTATTTTTTTAAGATGCTAACAATAGAAATCGCCAACAGAAATGAAAAAGGGCAGCAAGTTCCAGCTGGAACCCAATATTCCAATATAATAAAAATTTAATGCACTCTAAGATCGAGGAGGCATTTCAAAATTCCACTTGCTTTGGCACGTGGGTTGGAAACAATCCACTCGGAGCCCAGCAAACTCCACCTCACCGACGAGCCGGCATGTCTGACTAAGCAGCTGTCCGAAACTAAAAACCAAAACTAAAGCTGATCTCAGCGATTTTCCGTTGGGCTCAAAGTAGCTGTCCCCCCCTACAACCACAGTACCATAAGAAACCAGTTTTTTTTTCTTGGACAATATCCACACTGCTGTAAGAAACCGGTTTAGCCAGTTCTGGACCCCGCGAAGAGAGCAATTTTTTTTATTTATTTTAAGCAGATGTCACGTACAAATCAGGTACGAATATATTAAAAAAATTAAAAAATAATAAGTTTCAGGGCATCGAATAATCATCCTTCTTCTAACCACAAGGTCTCTCCAGAATGGTTAGCTTTATACGAGACTACCCAATCTGCTACTCTGTTGGTCTTTTTTTTTTTCTTCCCTTTAACGCATCTTTTGATGACCTTGCACGCTGCAGCCTGACGTTCCCTCATTTCTCTTTAATCAATTTAATTGTCTAATTTCTCTTTAATTAATTCACTTTTCTTTTTTTTCCCCTTAATTTCTCTTTAATTAAGTTTTTCCTCAATTTTTTATAGTATGCTTGCTGGCAAGAAAAATTACAGAGAAAACTTATTTTTTATTTGCTACTTTTTCTTCAATAAAAAAATAACATGTCTAAAAAGTATGTTGCTAGATCTAACGAAAATCTTATTTTTACTTTTCATTAGTTTTATTTCAACCAAACATACTCCTAATTTTAGTAACTAACAAGAATTATCCAACAAAATGATAACGTGTTGGTTGATGCAGTCTGGAGTTACTAAAAGTTTGTTATGCACTAAAAAAATTGATTGAATTTATGTATTTTTTATTGTGAAAATAACACTTATTTTATTAATAATAAAATATAATAGCCACTCTTGCCGGTTGCCATCAATATTATTTAGGGTAACAACTAATTATACTGTTATAATGGTTGTGTAACATTTTTAGGATGGTATCTATTAGATTATATATAAAACTAATAGGCAATACTTTTATTATCATTTTATTATAAGACTGATATATAAAGAAAATACATCATTTTGGGGCATTTGCTTTTTCTAGAAGATTTTCTTTTAAAATTTAATTATTATCAGTTTTTCCTGGAAAATATTTGTGCCATTTTATTTATGCTCCTATCCCATTGTTAGTATCCATTATTTTCATTATAATGCTAAATCCAATTCGCATAGGCCGGAACGATTGAACAAATGTTTGAAGGCTCAAACCTTGCCATTGGCTCCTACGGCGACCGGCTATAGCCGGTAAACACCATGGTGACGTCAGCATATCATCACGGCCTACTGCCGGTCAATACAGTAGAGATCTTTTGCACAGTGGTTGTGGTTATATAGTTCCTAATCCTAATTAATTAATAAGTACGTATTATTAATGATAATTATAAAAGTACGAAAATTCCCGTCCGCTTCCCCCTCCCCTTCCTCTCGTATATAACAACTGCAAGAGTTCCCCACCTTCGTCGTCAAAGAGCCGGCACTCGGAGACGGACAAGGACTCGATCGGCGAGTTCTGTGGAAACCCTAATCCCCAATCCTAACCCTAGAAATCCACCAGCGATAGCAACAGCAACCTCAAGATCCCCTACCCTTCCGATCTCTCGCGCTCGATCGCTCCTCCGAATCCAAGAAGAGGATCCTACTTTCGCCTTGAATTCCGCCAATTCGCGCAGTTCTTTGTCCAACAAGATTTTGATATCTTGGTGTCCGAGGCGCATTAGCGAAGGTTTGATCTGTAAAAGGTTTTTTTTTTTTTGCGAGAAAAAGCTATCTTGGTTCTAGATTTGAGGAGATCCCGTGGGATATAGTTGTACGTGTTTCTTGGACTTAGATCGCCGGATCTAATGAGCAGAACTGGTGGGATCGCTCCGAGTTGGCTTTGAATCGGGTCGGGATCTTGAATTCTTGTTGAATTCGCCCGTGGGATGTAGATCTTCTCTTTTTGGTGGGTTTGGATCTCTGGCATTGGAAGGGGAGGGGGAAATTGTAAGGTTTCGATTCTTCGGTTTTGGGTTTTCTTTGTGCTTTCTTGATCACCGTACATTGGATGAGAGGGATCTGGAAGGGAGAGGGGAGATGAGAGGGAGGCCCGTGGCGGGGGAGGGACAATGACTGGAGGGTCATTGGGACTTCGATCGTCGGGGAGTTATGGATCATTGCAATCGCAGCTACATAACGGTGCCGCATTGCCGATTCAGTCGACTTCTGTCTCCGTCTCCGTCCGCAAGCCACAGAAGACGCTCCTCCAGAGCTCGAGAGAGAAGGAGAGGTTCCTGCTGTGGATCTGCAAGCTCGCTGGCAGGAGGAAGATTGGGATGCTGCTGGTGCTCATCGCTTCAGCTGCAGTCATTCTGTCTTTCATCTCTGCTATGAGTAAAGGTCTGACCTTTCTTTCAATTTTTACCTCTCTTTATCCTGTTTACTGATCTACAAGTAGATGCTTTGATCTTTGAATTAAGTACGGCGACATCGCTGACAGACATGTTGGACGGGATTTTCTGTAGCTATCTGTGAGTATAAATGTCAGCGCAAGCAGAGATTTTCCAATGTTCTATAATTTTGTTGCAGTTTCAAGTGAAGTTTTACCTGCTATTCAAATTCTGGAAGGTTTCATGCTATGTTTCTTGGATGTGGATGGATCATGTGTTGATTCTTGTTCATTTCATTGTTGTTAGGTTATATTTTGCTCTTTCAAGAATCCAGATGGTAAAGAACATAAACGCTTATCCTCATTTATTGGTGTCTTCAGGGGTAGTACAATATAACTCTGTAACTATTTGTCGCCCATAATTTGAATTTGCTCCTGGTTATGGGCACCGCCCACGATATTGCTTTGATTCCTAATTTAAGGTTCTCCAGGTATCAGAAGTGTGGATGGAAGTTTAGGATAAATAAATCATTCGTTTCTGTTGCTTGAGATTATCAAACTTCAACCAAGTTGCCCTCTGCTATTCTGCCAACTGTGACTAGTTATTTACAAATACCTATTATCATCATGAAAAGAATTCTGCTTATGTATTATGTCCAAATATTACTGCATCAAAGTTGAAGTGCTTAATGCTCTTTGTTTCTTTTCGATTATGATTTATTGTGCCAGCAATTTATCATAACATGTAATCTTGTCTGTCATGGCTGCTTTCAGATGAAGATGGATCAGAAGGTCCTCAGACTAACCTGGGTTCTTCATATCATGTCTGGGGTCTTGTAAGCACTGGCGGGACAGCATTGCATAATTTGACACCTCCCTTGACTTCAATAAAGGAGTCCAAGACAGAGATAACAGCAATTCTGAACCAACAATCTGCAAGTGGTGATAATGAAACCCAGCATCCTGTTCCGGTTCTTCCACCCAGAGCAATTTTTACATGGCATCCTTGTGAAAATTTCTCCTTTTCTCCCCCACCAACTGATAGGAAACGTACTGGCCCACGCCGTAAGTTTGATTTGATTATCAAAACTTTTAATTCATTTCCCTCTTAATAATTTTATCATGGCTCTGATGGTTTCATTATTTTAACCTCTTTTTTCTGTAGCATGCCCTGTGTGCTATATACCTGTAGAGCAGGCCGTGGCCTTCATGCCAGCTTTGCCATCAGTATCACCTGTCCTTAAGAGCTTAACTTATGTTTCCGAAGAAAACTTAATAGTGAATGAGACAAATGGTGGTACTATATTTGGAGGACATCCTTCTCTGCAGCAGAGAAATGAATCTTTTGATATTAGAGAGTCGATGTCTGTGCATTGTGGGTATGTTAACTCTAACTTGTTGCATTTGATAACTTTTACTTTCAATCCGTGTACATAGTTGGATCAATGAACGGAATATTTTTTTTAGCTGATGTTATCATCTCAGTCAACATATTTTGTTATTGTCAGATTTGTTAGAGGTAAGAAACCTGGTCAAGGGACTGGGTTTGACATAGATGACGCTGATCTTATTGAGATGGAGCAATGCCGTGGGGTAGTTGTAGCCTCTGCTATTTTTGGTATCTACACTCTACTACGTGCTACTGCTGCTGTTGTTTTCTTTGGATTTTTTTTTTAATCCTTTGCTTCTATTTATCCAACTGAAAGAAAAACGTTACTTTAACATGATGACCAGGAAATTATGATATGATGCAACAACCAAGAAACATTAGTGAATATGCAAAGAGAAATGCATGCTTTTATATATTTGTGGATGAGGAAACAGAAGCCTACATAAAGAACACCACTAATCTGGACAGCATTCAGAGAGTTGGGTTATGGAGAGTGGTGGTAGTTCGAAACCTTCCTTATGTAGATGCAAGACGTAATGGAAAGGTACCCTTTTTCTTTTACTCTATAAGATTTTCTTTCTTAGATTTTAAACAATAAGGTGCAGTTATTGTCAGCCTTCTTTTGGCACACCTTTATTTTTCTTTAGAATTTGCATGTGCAAATATGTTCATTTATTGTTTGAAATTAATTGTTTCTGTTAGATTACATATTTCATTATTTTGAAAATGATTTTCCTTAGTCTTATACAGGATTAGGGGTAAGTTGGTATTTTGTGTTTTAAGAGTTTTACATATCATATTTTAGTAAAATAATGAGCGGAAATGAGAGACTGGAGATGTAAAAGGTTCATGAGCCCTGATAACTAAGAAACAAATATGTAAGCGTTCTTAAGGGCCTAAATCCTACACCCACAGATAGTACCAACACTAAATAGCGGAGGGCGTCATTTTTAAAGATACCAAATCCACAATGTTTATTTCTTTCAAGCACATCTTCAGCGATTTTTGAATATATCTGAGAGAAACAGGCAGCTCTTTAAGGTAGAGCAAGACTATTTATCAGTGTGGCTCATCTATCATATCCATTTGTCTAAAGAAAATTCCTCGACAATGAGTTGATCTCATCAAAAGTCCTGTCCCGAAGTCATTTGCTAAGTGTTGGCTTGGTCCTTGCGACTGTAAAAGAGGCAACTTGAATTTGTACCTTTGGGCCTATGCTTTGTCAAAAGCATCCAAAGTTTAAACATGTGTTACAGGTCATATTCTTTGATATGGGGATTGATTGGCGGAAAGGACTAAACAGAAGTAGGGAAGAACTTTTTATTGTTGAAGAAACACTTGTGGTCATTGGAAGCAATCTTAATGCCTCACAAATGATAAAATTGTGTAACTCTTGAATTTGTAAATTTGTCACTATTAAAAGTGTAAAACGTGTACATTGCTATCCATGCAAGATAGAGGAGATTGTGAGGAGGCTAAAATGACATATTATGGCTTGGCTAGTTGTAGGATTTTGTTTTGGTTAATTAAGTATTTTTTTGCCATATAATATAATTTCTGTGGTGATATGTGAACAGAATTACAATTTTGCTAATGGATAATGAGGGTTGGGGATATGTCCATGATTTCATGCACATATGACTGTTGCTATTATGTTCCTTATATATGTTATGGGCTTATGGAAACAGAGTATTTGGCTAGACTTGACCACGGTTCTGGAACTACCGGTTCCGGTTTCACAAAAATCTAGAACCTTAACCGTAACCGAAAATAGTCGATTCGGTTCCGGTTCTAGAACCGCCGGTTCCAGTTCCGGTTCTAGACAGTTTCGATTCCAATTTTTCAACATAAATTATAAAATTTTGAAAAAAAATAGATTGTGTAATTAATTTGGAAAAAAATTATAAATACAAATAGATTGTGTAATTAATACAAAATGATAATTTGTACCTCATTTTATTATTTACTATCAAAGTAAATTTTAATAATACAACTAGATAACATTATAAAAAAAATAAGTTACATTAAATAAATTTGGAACTAGTTTATTTTATTATAAATGGAAAAAAAGGAAAAAATTGGGCTTGAACTTAATTAAAATTAAGCTGCCTACGTATCCTCTTGGGGTTTAGAAGAATCAAAGCCCTCGTAGTTCACTTACCTTCATGGTTGTGCAATTAACCTCCTTACCTCAATGATCAATCACTACCATTGCTGCCGGCTGTAGACGATCCGCTAGTTCCAATGTCAAATAAGTCTTCATTGTCCTCAAATATGTTATCTTGTAATCTACGTTCTGCCTTTCTCCAATCGTCAACACATGCTTGGGCTTCCAAGTTATTCGACCTTAAACAAGATCGTCGCTCATCTAAGATTTGACCTCCAGCACTGAATGTTTACTCAACAGCAACGATTGAGCACGGGCAAGCTAAAATCTCCTTAGCAGCTGCTGAGAGGACTGGAAATTGGTTTGAATGCTCCTTCCACCATTTTAATATTGAAAATTGCTGATCTGAAATGCTATCACCAAACTCAAAAGAAGTGGTTAGATAATAATCAAGTTCCACACTGGAATCTGATGAACTCCTCGGGCGCTTTTGGCGTTGCAAAATCATTTGCTGTGCAGTATTAAGATTTGCAACATCTCCAATGCCTCCAATATTACTGGATTGTTGAGGGATGACATTCTTACCATATTTTGCATTGTACTCATTATATAAATTAATAATATTATTTTTAACGGTAAAAATAATATTTAAAACATCAATATCTTCTTCAAAAGGACCTAAACAACTATAATATGCATGCAAATAATCTGTCAAATCATCTAATTTACTACGTGGATCAAAAATAGATGCAACAAGATTAAGAGGTGGAATATTTTATAATAATTAAGCCATTTCACTTTCGTCACAGAAATAGGAGCTTGCAAATCATTATATTTCTCAAAAGTTTTAATAGTATCAGCAATATTAACACTTTCTAAAACAAGTAAATGAGCAGTAGGATAATAAATACTAGATAAATTATTAGTAGCATCATTAAAAACTTTTAAAATGGTCATATTTTTTTTGCAAACATCCCACTGATGGAGAATTAAAACCACACTAGAAACATTATTTGCAATAAAAGTACATAATAATTCTTTGTAAGAAAAAGTTTCATTTAAAAGTTCATATGTGGAATTCCAACGATTTGGAACATCTTTAGAAAATTTTTTTGGCCTCATATTATGAAACCGACAAAAAGAAAACCACTCCTTCATAATTTGTGGACGAAACCATTTATACTCTAACGCATTTTTAATTGGCTGAAGATCTTGATCAAGGGATTTTAAAGCATCTTGAACATATAAATTTAAAACGTGACATGCACATCGTATATGAAAATATTTACCACCAAATGAGGGTTTGCAATATTTTTCAAGATGAGAAATTGAAGCAGTATTTGATGGTGCATTATCATAAGAAATTAAAAATACTTTATAAACTAAATTATACTCGTCCAAAACACATTTTTTTAGTTTTCAAATATTTTCAGCAGTGTGTCTTTCATCAAAACCTCTAAAAGCAATAAGTCTTTTTTGCATTTGCCATTCATCATCGATCCAATGACATGTGATATCCATGTATGAATGGATTTACCAATGATCACTCCATATATCTAAACACAAAGAAATATTTCCATTAAAAGATGAAAAAAATTCAGATAAATCTTGCTTGCCTTTTTTATATAATTTGACTATGACACGTACGAATGTAGTCCTAGAAATTCGTTTAGCAGCAGGTTTGAAAGCTTCTTGAGTCATAGCAACATATTCAAGATGTTCAGAAAATAAAAATGATAAATGCATTGTTGAAATTATTTTTGCTAATGAATCCCTATATTTTGCATCATTATATTGAAATAATTGAAGAGAAGGACTAGATGCAGTGTACCCGGTCATTTGTGTTTGTGAGCAATCGATGCCTACTTCTGCTGCATGCTTGCTATTAAGGTGCTTGGTGAACGATCCATATCCACCATCGAGTTTAAATTTGAATATGTGACTGCAATAGTTGCAAATTACTTGCCATGAACCATCTGGAAGTTGCACTTTCTTGAAATGCTTGACAAATATGTCGGATTTTGGAGCCCTTCCTTTTGATTGTGGATTTGATGGTGGAACTGTAGAATGACTTTCTTGAGTAGCTGCATTTGGATGTAATTCTTGTGGATTTGCCTCATAATTTGGATCAATATCTTCGAAAGATTGAGTTAAATCGAACTCATCAATAGAGGGGGGTTGGTAATTTGGCTCGAAAGTATTGGACATGTTATAGCACTCAACATTAAGGGGAAGATCTGATTCGAGAATTAATGGAGGAATGTAATTTGGATCCCAAGAATTTGAGTTTGGAACATATTTTTCCTTGCCTTTATTTGAGCGGGAGGAAGACAATTTTGATAATTGGATTGGAAAAAATGAAAATATGGGAAGGAATTTTATATGACAAAATTATGTGGAAGGTAATTATTTTTTTCTCAAAATTTGATTGAATTTTGAGAGAAAAATCATTAAGTTATGGAATTTGTAGAGAATTGGAATAGATTGAATAATTGAGAGAGTGAAAAATTGAGAGAGAGAGATTGGAAGATTGAATGGTGTGGTGAAAAAATTGATTTGGAGAGGTATATACAGTGTTGGGGGTAATTTTCGTTTTCCAAAATGCTCCTCAAACTAGCCATTTTTTAGTTGTTAGGAGGGGTAAAATTGTCTTTTGGATAAAAAAGTAAAAAAATTTTTGGGGGCCATATAGAAATTTTTCATATGGCCGTTGGCCATTTGGAAATTCAAATAGTCATGTGACTGTTTGAATTTTAAGGGAGATGGCGCCATTCTTTTCATTTCATTTCTTTTTTTTTTCCGGTTTGAACCGGAACCGAACCGCCGATTCCGGTTCCAGTTCAGTTCCATCAAACCTGTAACCTTAACCAAACCGTATTTCTTAAGGTTCCGATTCGGTTAAGAAACGTGAGACACGGTTCGGGTTTCGGTCCGGTTTCCGGTTAGAACCGGATCGTGGTCAGGTCTATATTTGGCCATTGACAAGGAAAAAGAAAAGCATATGGGCGTAGAATTGAAGCTGGCTGCAAGTAGACCTGACCACGGTCCGAAACCGGAACTGTGTCTCACGGTTCTTAACCGAACCGAAACCTTGAAGAATACAGTTCGGTTAAGGTTCCAGGTTTGATGGAACCGAACCGGAATCGGAATTGGCGGTTCGGATCCGGTTCGAACCGGAAAAAAAAAGAAAAGAAATGAAAAGAATGGCACCATCTCCTTTAAAGTTCAAACGGTCACATGACCATTTGAATTTCCAAGCGGCCAACAGCCATATAAAAAATTTCCATATGGCCCCTAAATTTTTTTTTACTTTTTCATCCAAAAGATAATTTTATCCCTCCTAACAACTAAAAAACGGCCAGTTTGAGGGGCATTTTGGGAAACGAAAATTACCTCCAACACTATATATACCTCTCCAAATCAATTTTTTCACCACACCACTCAATCTTCCAATCTCTCTCTCAATTTTTCACTCTCTCAATTATTCAATCTATTCCAATTCTCTACACATTCCATAATTAATTATTTTTCTCTCAAAATTCAATCAAATTTTGAGAAAAAAATATTTACCTTCCACATAATTTTGTGATATAAAATTTCTTTCCATTTTTTCATTTTTTCCAATCCAATTATCAAAAATGTCTTCCTCCCGCTCAAATCAAAAATATGTTTCAAACCCAAATTCTTGGGATCCAAATTACATTCCCTCATCAATTTCCGAATCAGATCTTTTCTTTAATGTTGAGCGCTATAATATGCCCAATGCTTTCGATCCAAATTACCGACCCTCATCAATAATGCCCAATACTTTCGATCCAAATTACCGACCCCCCTCTATTAATGAGTTCAATTTAACTCAATCTTCCGAAGATATTGATCCAAATTACGAGGCAAATCCACAAGAATTGCATCCAAATGCAGCTAGCTACTCAAGAAAGTCATTCTACAGTTCTGCCATCAAATTCACAATCAAAAGGAAGGGCTCCAAAATCTGACATATTTGTTAAGCATTTCAAGAAAGTGCAACTTCTAGATGGTTCATGGCAAGTTAATTTGCAACTACTGCAGTCACACGTTCAAATTTAAACTCGGTGGTGGATATGGATCGTTCACCAAGCACCTTAACAGCAAGCATGCAGCAGAAGTAGGCATCGATCGCTCACAAACACAAATGACCGGGTACACTGCATCTAGTCCTTCTCCTCAATTATTTCAATATAATGATGCAAAATATAGGGATTCATTAACAAAAATGGTTCCAACAATGCATTTGTCATTTTTATTTTCTGAACATCCTGAATATGTTGCTATGACTCAAGAAGCTTTGCAACCTGCTGCTAAATGAATTCCTAGGACTACATTCATACGTGCCATAGTCAAATTATATAAAAAAGGCAAGCATGATTTATCTGAATTTTTTTTCATCTTTTAATGGAAATGTTTCTTTGTGTTCTGATATATGGAGTGATCATTGGCAAGTTTATTCATACATGGGTATCACATGTCATTGGATCGATGAAGAATGACAAATGCAAAAAAGACTTATTGCTTTTAGAGGTTTTGTTGAAAGACACACTGCTGAAAATATTTGGAAACTAATAAAGTATGTTTTGGACGAGTATAATTTAGTTTATAAAGTATTTTCAATTTTTTATGATAATGCTTCATCAAATACTGCTTCAATTCCTCATCTTGAAAAACTATGCAAACCCTCATTTGGTGGTAAATATTTTCATATACGATGTGCATGTCACGTTTTAAATTTATGTGTTCAAGATGCTTTAAAATCCCTTGATCAGTATCTTCAGCCAATTAAAAATGTGTTAGAGTATATATAGTTTCGTCCACAAATTATGAAGGGGTCGTTTTCTTTTTGTCGGCTTCATAATATGAGGCCAAAAAAATTTCCGAAAGATGTTCCAAATCATTGGAATTCCACATATGAACTTTTAAATGAAACTTTTCCTTACAAAGAATTATTATGTACTTTTATTGCAAATAATATTTCTAGTGTGGTTTTATTTCCCCACCAGTGGGATGTTTGCAAAAAAAATTATGACCATTTTAAAAGTTTTTAATGATGTTGCTAATAATTTATCTGGTATTTATTATCCTACTGCTCATTTACTTGTTTTAGAATGTGTTAATATTGCTGATGCTATTAAAACTTTTGAGAAAGATAATGATTTGCAAGCTCCTATTTCTGCGATGAAAGTGAAATGACTTAATTATTATAAAAATATTCGACCTCTTAATCTTGTTGCATCTATTTTTGATCCACATAGTAAATTAGATGTTTTGACAGATTATTTGCATGGATATTATAGTTGTTTAGGTCCTTTTGAAGAAGATATTGATGTTTTAAATATTATTTTTACTGTTAAAAATAATATTATTAATTTATATAATGAGTACAATGCAAAATATGGTAAGAATGTCACCTCTCAACAATCCAATAATATTGGAGGCATTGGTTGCAAATCTTAGTGCTGCACAGCAAATGATTTTGCAACGCTAAAAACGCCCAAGGAGTTCATCAGGTTCCAGTGTGGAACTTGATTATTATCTAACCACTTCTTTTGAGTTTGGTGATAGCATTTCAGATCAGCAATTTCCAATATTAAAGTGGTGGAAGGAACATTCAAACCAATTCCCAGCCCTCTCAGCAATTGCTAAGGAGATTTTAGCTTGCCCGTGCTCAACCGTTGCTGTTGAGCAAACATTCAGTGCTGGAGGTCAAATCTTAGATGAACGACGATCTTGTTTAAGGCCGAATAACTCGGAAGCCCAAGCATGTGTTGACGATTGGAGAAAGGCAGAACGTAGATTACAAGATAACACATTTGAGGACAATGAAGACTTATTTGACATTGGAACTAGTGGATCGTCTATAGCCGATAGCAATGGTAGTGATTGATCATTAAGGTAAGGGGGTTAATTGCTCAACCATGAAGATAAGTGAACTACGAGGGCTTTGATTCCTCTAAACCCCAAGAGGATACGTAGGCAGCTTAATTTTAATTAAGTTCAAGCCCAATTTTTTTCTTTTTTTTCCATTTTAATTTTTTCTTTTTTTTCTTAATTAATGTAACTTATTTTTTTTATAATGTTATCTAGTTGTATTATTAAAATTTACTTTGATAGTAAATAATAAAATGAGGTACAAATTATTATTTTGTATTAATTACAAAATCTATTTGTATTTATTATTTTTTTCCAAATTAATTACACAATCTATTTTTTTTTAAAATTTTATAATTTATGTTAAAAAATCGGAATCGAAACCGTTTAGAACCGGAACCAGAGCCGTCTAGACTGGAACTAGAACCGGAACCGAACCGACTATTTTCGGTTACGATTAAGGTTCTAGGTTTTTGTGGAACCGGAACCGGCGGTTCCAGAACCGTGTTCAGGTCTAACTGCAAGTCTCTCTCTCTCTCTCTCAAAAAAAAAAAAGAGGATGCCTGGAAGCCTTTTCTAAAGGTTTTAGATTATGGCTAACAACCTAAATTAGCCATTTTAGGCCAATGGCATATTCAAGCACTGCCCTAGGGAGGTGGCAATATGAATAAGATATGGATATCATGTCATTAATTTCTTTTAGCTTCTCCGATCACATTAAGGGCTTTTTTTGTTAAAAATTGTAAGGGCCTCTTTGGGTATTCCTGCAGGAATATCCTGCAGGAATCGGCTAGTGGGGTGTACGAGGGAGGGAAGGAGGGAGGAGAGGGAGAGGATGGAGAGTTGGTGACTACAAGGAGATAGGGATGCCTGATAATCTCTATCACTAATGATGCCGGATGAGATGGATTTCCTACTGGATTACCCAAACAGGACCTAACACTTCAATTGATGGTGAGGATTTGCTGTTTGGAACATCATTCATCTCATCTTTTTGACTTGTTAGGATTGAATTATATATTATCGATGTATGATTATTTCTCATTTATCAAGTTATTGTACAAGAGATTTCTATGTTGCCAAGTCCTTTTCTTCAAATTTCTTGCAAATCTCTTTTTTCTTGTTGTCTTAATAAGGAAGCACAAGTGTTGATAGTAGTTGTTCTTTTGGTCTTAGATCAATCGACATGAGAAATTAGTGGATAAGTCGTTCAAAGAGTAACTTTGCTAATTATGACAAAGATCATAAACTTTTTAGCTAGACTTCAAGTGCCACCTGGTATTACTATATTATGCAACATATATGCTGCAAGGTGGCTGGCATGATAAACAGGACCCTTGTTGAGGAGGTGTATTAGTCCTCTCATCATTGATTATCATTGCGATTCATAATGAAATTGAATGGCGCCCTTCTACACTTTCCCCTCTCCTTTGGAAGGTTCAGTTTCACATCTTTACTTAAATATCCAACAAAGACATTTTGGATGCAAATGGCAAGGGTAGAAAATCAAGATCCAAGATTCAAAGAGGTGAACATAGGTTTCTGCTAGGTTTTCCCCCCATAAATTCAATGAAATAGAATGAGCAAACATATTTTGAAGAATTAATTTGCATGTGAGCAATATTCGGATTGAAATAATTTTATGCAGAAAGTAGTTTTTTCCACTAATAACTTAATAAATCCAAAATTGCTTGACTTGTTCCTATCCCTGCTTCGCCATTCGATGGATTATCAATATCCCCTAAAAACAGTAATTTTCATGTAACCTGTAATCATTGTTTTTCTACGAACAATAAAATAAAAAAGTTGGAAAGTTTTCACTTTAAAATTTGAGCGCCTTCTTAACTTGAATTGCTTACTGTTATATCATGCTAGTTCTTGATAGTCTGTGCATTGAATATCATTAATTTGTGTGATAAACTTAGTTGTATTAGTTATTATAGTGTGCATCTAACTTGATTACCAGTATGTATTTCTATGTGAATGTTGAAAACACATCTTATTTACACTAAGAAGCATTTAAAAATAAATGAGATGTTACTGATATATTTTTTAGTGTATCCTAGTCTACCTTTGGAAATTTTCTCAACAATGTGCTCCAAGTGTTATAAATATTGTTTGTGTGGATCACCGGTAAAGCTAGGAAAGAGTTAAGAGTAAGCATGTTAAACAAAACTCTTGGATTATCTCTTAGAGGATAATGCAGTAGAAAGCTAGTTGACATTGTCTTATGTAGTAATTGATAATACAAGGCAAGGAGGTAAGGGGTGCTTATAGTTGCCTGGTTGTACCGAGGGGTTGAAACCTATGAAAAAATTGGATGCAAGTTGTGAGTTTGAAATGGCTGCATTGATGACTGTCATAGCAACATTTGGGGAGTGAAATTTCATAAAGCTGATTTAGAGGGACTGGATTAATCTTATTTATTGCGATTCTGATTAGCAGGCAAAACATGAAGCATGTGGTATGACTGACATAATATAGTTAGAGACCGAATTATAGTATGTGATTACTTGCTTTTGCATTCTCATGTTTCTGTTGTGTTTCTTCACATAATATCACTTTGTATCTTAGAGTGTTTTGTTCTTTTAAGATGGTTGAAAGCAAGATCCATCGTATTTTTATTTATATTAATTATATTTCTATTAATATGAAATATTAAATAATATTATTAAAATGCCGACCCGTACTAGCTGTACCGTATCATACTAGTAAGGTACCAATATGATATTGAAGTTTGGTTCAGTATATGAGTCGAACTAGTCTATATTGGTCTAAACGGAGTGGAACCATCTCGTACTGCCTGGTATCCCCTGAAACGGGGGTGTATGCTGTACCAACCGACCCGTCCCACCCAACTTTTGGGCAGTATCATGATGAAAAATGGGAAAAAAAGGGGTTAGGAGCTATGTCAATACGGGTGCATACCGTACCATGCTGAATTGGTAACATGTCAAAATAGTATCTAGTATCATCTTATATTCAAATTTAGATGGAAAACTATTTTGTGTTTAACGAATTAGTGAATATTTTACCATATAAAAAGCTTGGTAAGGATCCCAGCTTGTTCTTCGACATTCATTTGTATATGTCAAATGATCCTATCGAATTTTTATTGTTCTACAATTATGTAATTTAACTCAGAAAATCTTATTAATTTTCTTCTGGGCACACTCTTGTTGTAAATGTTGTTTTTCAAGGCTTGAAAATTTTCCCGAAGGATTTTAAATTTTGCCCCTATATTTGGTTGGTAACAAGAGATCCATTTAGTCAAAGGCAAAGAAAGTGGTGCTCTGTTTGATGCTTACTAGAGATGCAAAGACAAGTATTAAGTCTTGACAAGTCCAATAGTGACTGTTGGAAAACAGCAGGAAGTGGCTATGAAGTGTTTTAATCAAGTCTGTCACATTAGATGGATCATACCAGGAGTTTGGTGGATGATGATTTTAAATAGATTACTTTTATTGATACCGAATAAGAAAGTGTCTTGAACTAGCAAGTATAGAAGTAATTTAGAGTGAACACTAGTAGAGCATATTGTTTATGAATATTAACAAGCTTGGAAGTTCCTGAGAATTGGAACACCCATAAGAGGAGTTGCCTTTGGTGAAAAACAATCCAAATGCCAGGAAAAAAACACTGAAAAGTTTTAAACAGAGTCCTGGAGGCCCATAACTGTTTTACAGTTTTAGCATCCTCAAACCCATCATCCATCTTTTCTTTTTTTTTCCTGCCCTCAAAAATTCTCTGCTCCTTGTGATCCAATGAACTTGTTTAGTTTGTCACTCTATTATAAAGGTGATCTAGTTCTGGCAATGAAGTTCATCAGGGTTATGTCAATCATCCTGGAGTCCCAATACTTCTTTCAATCTTTGCACATGCCAAGAAGTAAATCTACATTTGATGAATGCTTTCTCATCCCTCTAGGGAAATGAAACACACTTATCAGTGTGGGACAAATGTGATTCATGGAGTTAAAAAGATTTAGAAATTTTATATTGTATTCTAGGGTTTTCATTCAAACACATATAAATTTTGATTTCCTTTTTTGAGTCATCAATAGTTTTAGCGTTGATTTCCATTTCTGGCTTTTATCTGCTTTTCTATTATTTTAAGGGTGGCTTGCCCAGACATACCATTGATCCCCTGGACAAGGGCTTGCCTTTCCTTATACTATGCTGCAGCTGCAACTTTCGTTGAATGATTCGACTTTTGGACTTTGGACCAGATTTAGAACTACACAATTAGAAGTGCAGCATAAATAATCCATTAATCAAAGTAGTACAAATGGACTTGACTGATTAAAGGGGTCCCGGAACTGCTTCATCTGCCCGCCTTTTCTTCTCTGCTGCACATTGTTGTCCTTGATATTCTCAAAGATTATAGCACTAGGCTTTTTTTTCTTGTGCAACAAGCATTATTCTGCTGATGCCATGTGTTGCTTCAAAATGAAACCCAAACAATTTCAGATTTTTGATGAGATAATCTTCTTTCAGTGGGTTGCTGTTTGCTTAGTTCATGTTTTGCAATGCTAAAGAAGTTATTTAGATGGTTTCTGACAATAGACTTTTGGCAGGTTCCAAAACTGCTGCTCCATAGGCTTTTTCCTAATGCGCGGTTTTCTCTTTGGATTGATGGAAAGCTTGAGCTTGTTGTGGATCCCTATCCAATTCTTGAGAGGTATAATACAAACTGAAACCTTAGCTTCTTATCCATATCTAATTAGTATGCATGAATCAATTTATAGGGAAGCAAGTAGGTTCTTGGAAGAGTCTTAGTCAGCAGCCTTCGTTAATAAGTATAACATGATATCATGTATAGATCTATTATATTGTTTTAAAGGGAAGTTGAGACAAAATGAGTCTTAAAAAATTCTTGTGAACTAATAGTAATGTGTGCAATTATGATAGTAGCTTTCAGTGTTTTGAAAAGCAGAAATTGTATGTGTGCCATCAGGTTAATGCATAGAGCATTTGCGCCATGCGGAGCACATATGCAGCCACATATGCAGTTCATATTTTTTAAAATTTTTAAATAAATAAATATATAAAGGGTTAAAAATTAGAAATAAATCAGAAAAAATAAAAAAAATAGTTATGCGCATTCAAAACTATTTGAGATTGACTGCATATTCTGAATTCTAACATGACATGCAAACCTAATAAAATAACCAATGAAGTATAGGCTAAGCTCAAACTTGCGACAAGGAATAAACTATAAGTTGCAACAAAGTATTGTTAGAGGTCTATAACAAAATTTGAACTTTGAAGTACATGTTTCATAAACATAAGTGACCTGGAATACATCTACAGCCAATACAATCATGCAAAGTTAAGGTATTAATTGATGAATATACTATCCCCAGCACTTATTCATGTAATTTTAATTTCTTGTCTCATCCAATGAGAGGATTAGCCTCATATCTATTAGTTTTGAATCAGATCTGAACCTTATCGAGTAGATTGTGCTTTCTTGAGATTTATGCCATCAGAAGTCCACCGCTGCAGCCTTATATGTGGTATGTGGCTGCGGCCCGCTTATGTGACCTAGGATATAAAGGGACCTGATATGGCTTGTGTGGTGTGGTCCGGGGGCCACCTCCGCATACACAACTGCATAAACCACTTTTTGAAACAGTGCTAGTTTTGCGACAATATTGTTGCCTGCAAGTCATAATAACTATGAACAGTAATTAATGACTGAACTTATATGAGCTACCAGACCATTCTAGATAATAAATATTTAACTCATACATCTTACGTAACAAAAGCATGTATATACCTGCAACCATACATAGCATATTATTTTGGGTCTATGGACATAAAGTGGTGCCTATGCATTTTAAGCAACCATGGCAGCCACTTTCAGACCTACTGCTTCTGTTGGTCTGGCCGAGGTGGTATACCTTGCCTAAATGAATAACTTGCCGGCTGTGATTAGACTTGTAATGGCAATTGTCTGATGTATGCAAGCAAGAGTTAAACATTGTAGATAGCTAGGTAAATGCTCACGGAGTAATTATGCCACAAGAATTTAAGGGACTAAAACATTAAATCCAAGTTAGTAGCAATCTACCCATTGTACTTGAAACATTTAATTCTTCATGTGAATTTCTTTAGGCCCTACCGATACTGCAGTTGGTGTTTCGCCAAAACTCTTTGTAGGTGAAGGAGTTTATCAACCTTCATGAAAAAGCACTCCTGTTGGACCACTAATCTTTAATGGAACCTACTCTGGCTTAAAGCTAAATTGTCATCTATTCTTCCTCCTCCTCTTCCTCTTCTTCTTCTTCCTTTTTGATTACTTATGACCAAATTGGATTATGTTCTGGCAATTGCTTCTGTTTGTTCTATTGAGCTTTCTTGTGTTGGGAAATAATAGCCTTATTACAAAACATTGCACTATGCAACCCAAGGAATGCCGTACCGGTCTGGTACGTACCGGTCCGGTCCTTGACCGGTACCGGAAACAGATGAAAACCGGTATTTTCCGATTTTCATCTGCGAACTGGCCGGTACGGAGCCCGTACCAGTCGGTACCGGCCGGTACCGCTTGGTACCAGCCTCGTACCGGTGCGCACCGGTACAGTTTTTTTTTTTTTTTTTGGTGGAACCACAGCGCCTCGCGCTGTGGTTTTTGAAACCACGCACCGCGCGTGGTTTTAAGGAAGAAGTGGCCCACGGGCCACTTCTTTCAAGCAAAAAAAAAAAAAAAAGCTGTGGCCTGTTGGCTTGCGGTACCGGCCGGTACGGTACCAGTCCGGCCGGCCACCGGTATGCCGACCGGTACCGGTACGGCGGACCTTGATGCAACCAATTCTTTGATTTTTTTTCTTTTGGTAAAATTTCACGTGTACAAGCAATCCTCCACCTTGTGTTCTGGGTTCTTAATTCTTATCTTGTTACATTCACTGTCACTTAAAAATACAAGCTAATCTTCACACTACCAGGTTCCAAAAATAGTAGTTTGGCCTGACCTAGGATGCTACACCTGCATTTTTTTTCCGGTAAAAATGTATACCTGCTTCAGAGTCTTACCTGCATCCTGAGGCCTTTTGAGGTCTTTCTTTCATGTCGGAATTTTTTTAGACCGTGCACTCTATTGAGGCAAAATAAAATGCAATAAGCAACACAGTTGTTTTTTTGTCATCTTTGAATCTGTACTTATCACGTTTCTAGAAATATTAAAATGTTGTTTGTTTTTTCTTATCTTAGTATATTAGGTATGCCTTCTGGCTCCTACATTCTCTCTCTATCTTTATCTCTATCTGCATCTCTCTCTCTCACGCACACACATATGCTCAAAAACAGGCACTCATGCCAGCTCCTCTTGTGCTTCGCCTAGAAGCATAATATCTGTTACTATTTTGTAACTCAGAGAATAATGAAATTATCCTATTTTGAAGCATTAATAAACAGCAATAAAGGATAATATAAAACATTTATCTTCACTGATAACTTGACCTTGACCTCCAAAAAGTTTTAGATTGTTTTTGAATATATGAAAGTGGAAAGTATGAAATATAGCAGAACCATAGGAAATACAATTTTAGATCTCAAGAAGTTTTTAGAAAGTGCACATTTAATATTTTTATTCAGTATGGAATGTGCTCTCCTCAGAACTTTGTGATCCATGTTCCATTGGACGAGGCCTGAGGTCTGACCTCACACAAGAACATTTGGAAGCTATCTCAAATAGTTACGCTAAGAACAAGTTACATTACAGAAGATATATTTGTAGATTCCATCTTGCTACTTTTGTTAGCTTGACTTGGAATGAATTTATTTTGTCATCAGTGTTTTTGTGGGAATTCACTTGGATTTGCTCTGTTCACCTAGGAGAGAGTATTAACACCAACTCTTTTGATAGGTTGTTCATTACTTTGCAAACAGAGCATATGTAGCATATACAACAATTTTGGACCCTTTCTTTGCAGCATTGAATTGATACTCGCTAATAGACACATGCACCACATTCACATGCACTCTCACACTCACACGCACCTTCACGCAGATATGTACGTGGTATGTACGTACATGCATGCATTCGTACCTTTCTGTGCATATGTGTGAATGTCCATGTGTGATTTTATTTCTCTATTGTTGGACGTCATTTCATTATTACAATGTTACCAATAGTGCAGATTTCTCTAGGAGTTGCATTGTGAATGTGGGTTGGTGGTACTTGCACAAACTTGAGGTTAATTGTGAACCTACTATAGGAGACTTTGATGGAGAGATCTTCAATGAAACAGTTAGAATATCATTCTTTTATGACTCATCATATGATGAAGTGCAATTTAGCTCATATTTAGGTGCTATGCTTGGAAATTATGTTAAGTTTCTTCAGTGTTGACATTTTGGTACCTTGACTTATTTTCTCAAAAGTTATCTCTTATTTCTTTCAGGTTCTTGTGGCGGAAGAATGCTACTTTTGCAATCTCTAGGCACTACAGACGCTTTGACGTTTTTGAGGAAGCAGAGGCTAATAAAGCTGCAGCAAAGTATGATAATGCCTCAATTGACTACCAAATTGAGTTTTATAAGAGAGAGGGTTTGACACACTATTCCCCAGTTAAGCTTCCTATTACAAGCGGTGAGTGCTGGATTTTGTTTTATCTTCAATACATTTCCCCAGTGAATGCTGAAAGTTTGCGCCTGTGATTTTTGTTATCTGCAGATGTCCCTGAAGGCTGTGTGATCATCAGAGAACATATTCCCATCACCAATCTGTTCACCTGTCTGTGGTTTAATGAGGTTGATCGTTTTACCTCTAGAGATCAACTCAGTTTCAGTACTGTAAGAGACAAAATAATGTCTAGGGTAAACTGGAGTATCAACATGTTCATGGACTGTGAAAGGCGCAACTTTGTTGTTCAGGTACTTCATCTCCATATGCCTATATTTCATAGGATTGCCACTACAAAATGGTGCCCCCGAAAAGTTCAAATGCTATTCTGCACTCGTGAACTTGTACATGTTATTCTGCTTGCTTTTCTGAAAAACTATGTTCAAAATTTTTCTGCAATACTTGTTTTGTTTCCTATTAGATTTGGTGAAATTAAGTTAATTTTTCAGTCCAATACATTTATCATGAATGTCTTTGCAGGCATACCACAGAGATTTGCTAGAACAAAGGCTTGCTTCCTTGAGCCGTCCACCGCCCCCTGTGGCAATTCATGAATCACCTGGAAATTCAGTTCCACAAAATGTTCTGCATGGGATTGCAAAGGCTCCTCCATCCAGGAAGCTGCCCATGAGGCGTGGGAGGGATAGGAAATCAGGTTCAAGGCGTCACCGTATCAAAATTGTAAGAGAGAGCAACACAATCTAAATTGTGTGATTTTTTTTTTCCCCGGGTCCCAACATTATTCATTGCAGGACACAATATTTGGACTACCGCTCAGTAGCGGGCTCTACTTACGGAGTGCAAAAGGCTCTCTTATTTTTGTCAAAAATTGTTGATAGTCATTCATTTTTGTTGTAAATAACCAATTTAAAATAAATAGCATTTGAGTTGCTAGTGCTTCCCCCAAGAACCAATCTGCCTTCTGTGCTTTGATTGAAGGGGAGAACTTCGCTATGCCTATCCCTTCTGTTTTGATTAAACAATATTTCAGTTCGTGCAGGATGTAAGCTCTGTTTTGTTTGTCCTGTTGGGTTAATGGAACAATTTTTCTGTCGTAATAATTAGCAGTCAATTTTTTCAGAACCAGTCAAAGTTTAATATGAACAATTTAGAATGCAGACTGAGTAGTCTCAAGTTTCCACCATTTTGTTCGGTGATTGATGTGAAATTCAGATAAAAACTACGCAAAGATACGTGAAGAAGTAAAGGCTAGTGGATTGGCTGAATCTTCCTCATTTTATGCCCGTTATTTTCCGACTTTCTTGCACAGGGTACCACTGAGTCGCATATGGCTGTTGCGGCCCTGAGATCATTCTTCTTCTGCAAATGTTTCCCTCTACTTAAGAGGCATGGTTAATTTTATTTGATGGGAGGTCAAGCAACCAAGAATTCACGTTCATAGTTACTGGGAAACCTGTCTCTTATTCGGGTAGGATTTTCCTGGGAAACCGAACTAGAAAACCTGTTCAATTCTTCTGAGAAACTTGTTGGGAAATCGGAATTTGACAAGAAAGATTGGACTCCAAATAACTGATCCATGAAAAGAAGGGCACGGCAACGAGTTGGAGGGGAGAGCTGGAAGACTGCGAGGAGAAAAAAAAAAAAAATCAATGGTCTTGATAATTAGTTTAGCTGCTTACCAATCGACCCTAAATTGGGAAATCAATAAAATCTATTTAAAATTAGCTTATGAATGGTTCTCTATTGGTTTTGATTATTGCATTTGGTAAATTATCTTTGAAATATACTTTGTATAATATTTTTGCTCTCTTTACAATCACGCTTATCTTTTCACATATTAGGATATTTCCTCTTTAACCGTCACTTCCCCTTTTCTCATTTATACTATTTCTTGTATCAGTCTCCCTTAATAGCAACCATGATCACGAATCCTACGGTGTATATTTGTCGGTTGCCAATGCTAGAACCCATCAAATGTCAAGTGATCCAAGATTATTATGAATATCTGATCTCTATGATTGTTTTTATCCTTCCTGAAGGCATTTTCTACTGATACATTCGTACGCGATCATGCCAATCTTTTCTGGTTCTGGCCCCTAGGGTTCAACCTGCTCGCTACTCTACAATGATTCATTCATAGAAGGGCTTGTAAAATTTTTGAAGTTCTCAATGAAATGATACGATTCATGCTCGCATTGTGCACTCTTTTCATGCTGCTGCATCCGATCCCGTCCTAATTAATGCACCTCTAGTTATGTTCCTGATGTGATTGCAAGGGCCATTTGATTTGCTTTCATAAACCTGGGCAGATTTGTGAGGACCAGTTTATGAAAAAAATCTCTATCATATACTGCACGAAAGATCTGGACCTTGTGCATTTGGAGTCCAGCATGTATGTTAAGACTTTGAAGCATTTCATGTGGAGTGCTAATAATAATGTAACAACAAGGAAACAGACAATCCTCAATAGGGCAAGCTTAGCATCCTTGTTAGGGCTGAACAGCAACGTGCTTGGGCACTGCACGCTGATTGGCTAATTCTGTCTCCTAAGGATTGTGTGACTTGGTTTGTTGTTTCAGCATTTCTTCTTTAACAGGTGCACCTAGATGTTGATCACTCGATCATATTATGCATGCACCTCATAATTCAGTTGTATGGAAGTTGGAACCTCACAATTTAAAAACAATTTAAAATAATATCATGCTGAAAGTGCCATGGATGTATATGTGATGGATGATTAGAAGAGTGGTTTTTGTATATTTGATTATAATAGAAAAATAGCAAATTTAAGAGTGACTTATATTTGGTTGAGTATTTACTTTTTTTTAAAAAGTTATGCGAAATACTTGTCATGTCTTTAATAAAGAAAACTACTTTACCCATTCCATCTAAAAGCTTAAGGGCACTTTCGAAAAAAAATAATCCTAATTTCTAGCTAGTGAGAAATGGACTTTCCTATACCCCACATAGATTTTTTTTTTTCTTGAAATGTAGAATCTTATTCCTATAAAACTACTTTTTTATTTCGCGTCTTTAAAAATTTTAACTAAACATAAGACAATTCTTTATTTTTCCATTGATTATACTTGTCTCCTCCTTTTTCATGTCTCAGGTGCTTGTATAGAGACTAGCTTCTAATCATATCGGTGAGTACTTTTTTTTTTTTTTTCTCATTAGGGGGGAAGTGCCTTTTAGCTTCATAACCCCCGTTCTACCAAATCCAAAAGAAAAAATCACAGGACTCTCCTACAAACTTATGCTCAGGCTTATCTCGTATTCGTATATTTCACTAAATGCTGATTGGAACTCAAAAGTCCTCCACATGAAAATAGTGAGGGCTACCGAGATTTGGTTTGGCTCCGAATAGCAAAGTGGGAAAAGAGGCACCAACGACGGTGCTTGGTTCCTCCTCCAACGACAATAAAGAGAGGCGATGCCTCTTACACGTAAGTTCCTAGCGAAGCGGGGTGACGGGAGCAGGGTTGTATGGCTTTTTAAAATCTAGCTCGCACCGGAATTTCCGCATCTCTTGCAGAGAACTCCTGGATCCGCTCCTCTTGTGGTTTTTAGCACTTCTCTTTTAACCGAGTTCTTAGTGTTATCAAATGTGCATGCTATGCCAAATAAACTATAAAATGAAAAAAAAATCTAATATGCAGCTAATAATAACTTTGGACTGGACGTTTCGAGATCATAAACTTATGTCAATAAATATCTTACTTTATATAAGTTTTACACCTTTAAAGTACATTGTCCTCCCCGTCTTCAATTGCAGCTTGCAATTGAAGTTGATTTCCCTTGCAATAATGTCTTTGTTGGTTTTCTATCACCACAGTTAATTATTGTTTTCTCGAGTGGTATATCAATAGTTGAAGAAGCTTGAAGGATTATTATATATTTTGCTGTGCAAAATATATTATAACCGCATAAAAAAATAAATATAACCATGTGCATAAGTTTGTACAATCTCAGGACTCGTATAAAAATGGACGTCAGAATGAACGGACAAACATAAAATTTTCGGTGGCAAACCACTTTCTGATTAATTCTCATGAGAAAATCATGGTATTAATCCATATTTTATGGTGGATCTCCAATCCCTTTCCTAATGTAATTCGATTATAAATGAACGATGTCACGTTGCTGGAATGCGTTGCAAGTCAACGTAGACTTTTATTTTATTTTTATTGGTACCAGATCTGTGACTGGGCTTACGAAACGCGGACGGACTTAAAAAGTCGACGTGGGCTTTTATTTTTATTGGTGCCAGATCTGTGACTGGGCTTACGACAGGTGGATGGCCTTAAAAAAGGTCAAAAGAATGTGGTTTGCCCATCTTTATTGTCTTCCAAATTGGAGTTTGGGTAGCTTTGGAAATCCAGTAGTTTGCCCATCGACAGGATCCTTTGGTACAAGCCCTTTGGGGAAGCAACTTGAATGAAGAAAATCACATTTAACAACATAGTAGCAAATATGGCCACCCTTATGTCTCAATACAGAGGAAGAGGAATCTTCGAATATGACCACCCTTATAGAATATAATCAAGGATCTCTTCCATTCACCTATCTCGATTTGCCCCTCGTGATGGGAAGCTCCCCAAAGAAAGAAGCTTAAGGCCCGCATCTTGGAAGGTAAATCTCTCTTTTAGGGGTCTGGACTAACTTTAATGAATGTAGTGCCTTCAGCACTTCCCTTACTTTATGTATATTTTCAAAATTCTGAAGTAGGTGGAACACAGGATTGATAAGATGAAAACATTCCTTTGGAAGAGGAAAAGATACTGTAAAAGGTTTCCACTGCCTAGTAACCTGGGACAATATCTTCAGAGACAGAAGAGGAAGGGGTCTTGGCATGGAGAGCACTAAAAAAATGAACTCATACCAAATGTTAATGTAATTTTAAAGTTCACATAACAAACTCATAATATTTTTTTTTGTTAATATGATCATGTATTAGTCGGTATTATTTTTATTTATTAGCATGATTTTATTTAGCTTATATTATTATTTTTTGTATAACGTCTGTACACGACTATATATAACCTCCGAAATGTATCGAATGGGATGGAATAGAAAAATAAAATTATTATTATTTTTTAGTTTTCTCTTCTTTTGCAAATTTAACACAAAATAGGTTCAAAAATTTCTTCTCGTACAAGTGCTACTTGGAGAATCAAATCAAAAGCTCTTGCAACCTAGAAGAATATTTGTAACAAGGTTTAAAAGAAAAAGCATTTTCAAGTTTTCTTCAATTTGGAAGGATATTAGCAAATACCTTCATGCCTTCTGAAACTGTACGGCCTTTATATTAGAAAATAAAAGAGACATTATATTTCGGCAGGACACATACTATACCTCTAGCCAAGTTATTCGGTGACCTCTGCTCCATGGCAGTCAAATCAATTGTCTGTGTTGCATCCTAATGGAGTTGGAGGACTCTGGGTGGGAAATTATATTACTTGGCCTGCTTTCCCAACCTCAAATGGCGCAATTTCAGAATCGGATTAATCTTCTCCCCCATACAAGACAATCAGGGATCACTGATACTCCCATCTAGAAGCTTAACAGTAATGGGTCCTTTACTGTGGATTCCTACCATAAATTCATGAACAACGGAGGGCTTCTTTGCTAGTATTATAAAGTTATTTGGAAAGCGGCTGTCCTGGAGAAGATTTAACTTTTTATGTGTCTTGCTTTGAAAAATCAAAAAAAATCTGGGCGATGAATGCGGGTTATCCTCTCTCTGACTGTAATGTGGAGACAGTATCATATCTACTTCTAAGATTTCCTTCTGTCGGAAGCATTTGGACCCCTACCAAGTCTTCTCTCAATATTAGAGGATGACCATTAAACATGCATGCTTTTTGGGCAATTTGGAGGAGGAAAAAGTTCCAACCTAGTGCAAGAAAAGCTTGAGATCAATTGCCGATTGTAATGTTTTCGCAGGATCTTCAATGTTTCATCCTTTCTATTCTGCAGAAAATCTCCCAGATATATAATTGTGGGAGTACTTGGGATCAGAGAAGGTGACCAAGGGACAACTCAAAACTTTGGACTGGCCATCGTAAGATGCCTTTTGTTTTTTGAAGGTGTAGAGACTGGGTTCGGTTGGCAAATCTTCCATTGTTTCTTGTCCTTGCTGTACTTCTTGTCATACTCGTTAATTCATCTTTAATTCAATAAATTGGGGAAGTAACTTACTTCCTCCTTATCCCCTTAAAAGAAATAAAAAAAAAGAAAACAAAACAAGTACGTAGTAGCAAAAAGCTAGATGGTTATGGGGTGCTATCGGACACGACATCGAAGTATCTTAGGATCTAAAACTCATCATCAACTGTGGCCATGGCTTATGCAACCAACCGACCGGGACGCTGGTGGCAAGTGCGACACAGACCTTTCGTGGAGTACAAGTGAAATCAGCTAGGTTTGATACGGGCGAGAGTGACAGAGATCTAGTCTCCTGCTGGACTTCTGGTAAACCTAGACAAAGTCCAAACAAAGGTTATGTCTGGGGAATTCAGAGAGGGAGAACAAAAAAAGGGCAAAAAAGGTTGGGTTTGGGACTCAGGGTTGGCAATTCCATCGCATGGTCCTGTCCTCTTTATTTAGCAACGCATATACCGGGCTGCCAATATATATGCCATGTTCCAAGGATAGTCTACTATAACTTTAAATATAATGGAAATAGAGTAGGTACCCACCTTCCTCTTATCTGTAAAACGACCAACTTTGAGCAATCATTGTTTATCAGTTGAACAATATTTTCTTAACTTAAAAAAAGGACTTCATGAATTGATTAAACGATAATGAGGTGATCATAGGCTTTCTTTGATCGAGAATGAATACGCTCAATGCAGCACGCTCAAAAAAAATTAAAAATAAAAGTGAATGATAAACTTGCAGGACTGAAATAGTATATATCAGAAAAAATCCAGATGTCTGTAAGTGATTGTTTTTCAATCTTCAATTTGAATACTTACAACAGGTCAGCGAGGCAAGTGACAATATGTGGTAGAACTACTTCTTTCTTGCCCACCCATCTGGATGCATGGTTGGTTCCATCCAAAGAAACCTTAGAATAAATAGCGTTTTCTACTGAATTATTTTGGCTTCTAAAAAAACACTACTTTGGCTTTTCCAGGATGAGACTTTTTCAAAACCACTATTAATTTCCAGAATTGAACTGAGACAAGATCCCCAGCTGCCGAGACTATTCACTCTAATCTTCAGATTAATTCTCTTCATGTGTGTTAATTCTTAAGACACACTAATGAGGCATTCACATAATGGCCGCGGTAGCAGCTTTAGAACGATACGGAAGCACGTAAATTATACTAGTACAGCCTATAGATGTCCTCAAACTCTATCTAAATTAAAAAAAAATGAATGGCTCTCTTGGTTCATTTGAAGGAGGAAACATCTGAATTTCCTATACAATGCACATCTCCATAAAAAAACATCAAAGCAGAAGTAAGTCCCCACCATTTTGTCCTCATTCCTCACATGACCAAGGGTATTTTATATGAATCGGTAAACATACATCCATACAAACAAGTGAATCCAAAAGGCTTGCTCTCTTTCTAGTCTCTTCGGAAAGTCTGAAGACATGTCATATGGATGATGACATCAACTGATGAAAATGTTCCTCTGACATGATGGGCTGGTTAGGCTCATACCAACGCTGCACCGAGCTCCCTTCCCTTCAAAATGAGCAGCAGCAGCAGAAGCAGGAGCTCTCATGGACCTTGTTCTAATTCACCCTCCAGACAAGTCAATACTCAATAGTATAAAGGCATCCAAGGTCACCAGAACGATCGTACACTCTTCTTCTACCCTCATCTCGCTTCCTGCACTTCTCTAGGTTGCACTCAAATTGGCTCTGGATTCAGCAACTGGCATCAGTTGGCACTACTTGAAGGTGATCCAGTTGTTCTTGGTCAGAAGGCTCACGTGGTTGCTCTCGTGACCAGCAGGCCATTCTTTTTCTGGGGTCTTGTGCAGTGACCGAGAATGCAGAGCCTTTGAGTGCACCAAAGTCCTGTGAGCAGCTTTTCTTTTCTTTTCTTTTTCTTTAGTAAACTAGATCTGGGTATACGGCCTCTAAAGAACCCGGGACACACAGCATCTTTGTCATCTAGTTGCCTAAGACTTCGAGCTGGGGACTCCTCTTCCCTTCTGGATTCTCTGATATCAGGAACATTGGAGTGGAGATTGCGGGGGTTTCAGAGGGAAGTCACTGCCTTGAAATCAAGAGCTGTTGTTCGAACCAGGTCTCAAGACAATGTTGGTAAGCAATGGGGTCTTCTATCCTATTCTGGGCCTTGCATCTTGTGTGGCTTTCATATACTTGTCCTTTGGGGACTTGGAGTTCCAGTTCCATTTCCATTTCATGGAGCCCAAGATGAGCTTTGTGGAGAGGAAGGGGGCTCAGTTCACTGTGGATGGGAGGGCATTCTATGTGAATGGTTGGAACTCCTATTGGCTGATGGATCAGGCTGTGGAGGAGTACAGCAGGCCTAGGGTGAGGGCAATGTTCCAGAATGGGGCAAAGATGGGGCTTACGGTTTGCAGGACTTGGGCCTTCAATGATGGCGCATACAATGCCTTGCAAGTTTCGCCAGGCCGATTCGATGAACGTGTCTTCAAGGTAATCAGATTCTTTTTTTTGTTAAAAAAAAAAATCTCATTTACTATGTGAGCTTCACCAGCTTTTGTAATGGATGTAAGTAATTTCTTGATAAATTATATCAGATATTTGGAGTAGTCTGCTTTCTACCTCTGAAGATCCAATAGTAATATCAGATATATCATAAACATTTCTAGGTGTTTATACTTGATTACTTGTATTATTGTCTTGATTTCGAGTTGTTTCTTTTGATCAAAATTATATGTTTAATGGGTTCTCCGTATTTTCTGGGGCAATTGTTATTAACTTGAGCTCTAAGAGTTTTAAATAACCGAACGATTATTTGATTTGCTCTCTTGGAGATGAAAGGAAAAATCTATTCTCTTATACCTGCTTCTGTCATGTATTCTACTTCTTTATTGATAATTGCATGATAAACCATCTGTTCTGTTTCTTACTGTAAGTTTTTTTTTTTTTTTTTTATAATACCGATTAGCATCCAATATTGATAAGTGTGGAGATGCAGGCATTAGATCGAGTCATTGTGCAGGCACGAAGACATGGCATCAGGCTATTACTAAGTTTGGCAAACAATTTAGAAGCTTATGGTGGCAAGACACAGTACGTTAAATTGGCATGGGAGGAGGGCATTGGATTGAGCTCCTCCAATGATTCCTTCTTCTATGATCCATCCATTCGTAGTTATTTCAAGACTTACCTGAAGGTAATGTATGTTCCTTGTCAGGTATCTTAATATCGGCGGTTCCTCTCGATGGCTTTTCTCCCCTGCTGATAGATAACTATTATTTGAATTTTGGTGACTCCACAAAACGTAAAGAGCTATTTAGAAGGACATGGATTGGTCTCTGATTGTATCTGCATGTAGTGGAATCACAGCTAAACTTCATGTGGTTATGTTTTGGTCGTACAATTTCTGAATTTGTTGATATGTGGCCTTTATCTGCTCTAATACGTTTTTTTTCCTTTGCTGTTTTCTTTGTAGACTATACTGACAAGGAAGAATCACTTGAACGGAATTCAATATAAAGAACCACGATGTATGTCTGATGCAACTGGAGACACTCTCCAAGTAAGGCTACTTTTGCCATCTATTGTTCATGCGGATGCATTAACAGTACTATGAGCATAAGTTGGGATATTGTGTAGAGTCAAAAATTACAGAGTGAAATTTGTTGTTGCTGGAAATCAGATCCGGAGGTGATCGGAAACTAGGAGGAGGAGCTTCTGGCACAGATGGTGGCGGACGGCTGTCTCCGGCAGACCTGCAAGAAGCCTAGGTCGGAGGATCCGACGAAGGCCCTCCGATGCTTAAGTTAGAGAGGATTTTTTTAGATATTCTAATGGAGAAATCTTTTTGTAGAGGGGGAGAAAGTCCCCTCTCCCCCCGAAGTTCCCCTCTCTTTATAGGAGGGGGTATGGCAGTTATTCGCCATCGGATGTGATTGCGCAAATCTTGGGTTAAATAGATTACCTTAGATGGCACGGAAATTCAGGTTAGCTGGCAGTTGGTTGAGATTTCAAGGATTCAGGTTTGACAGCTATTGTAGCGGAGACTGCGGGATTTGATCCCGAATATGGAGGATTTGGTGACCCCTTCTTTATGCAGACGCTCCGATTTAGAGATCGGCTTGACTTTCGGTGGAGTTGGGGTCGATCTTAGCGTTTGACTATGTCTTTCTTGGCCTCGAGGTCAATCAAGCTTTGCTTCGCCGAGACCGTGCTTACCAAGATCACGCTCGCCAAGACCATGCCCGCCGAGACCATGCTTACTGAAATGACGCTCGCCGAGACCATGCCCGCCGAGACCATGCTTACTAAGATCACGCTCGCCGAGACCAGACTTGCCGAGATCACGTTCGCTGAGACCATGCTCGCCGAGACTAAGCTTGCCGGGACTAGACTTACTGTCGGATTCGAGTGCTTTAATTATAAACGTTGGATGATCCACTTTTTCCCCCATCACTACCCCCAACTTCCGAGTTTGAGCCTTTTTCGAGCTCGGGCGAAGGAAGTAGTCAGTTCTGTCATATTGATGAGATTAGGCGGTTTCAAATTATTTTGCCGTTTCGAAAGAAGGGGAAAAGGCACTTTTGGGTATTTTTAACGAAGGCACGAGGCGGCAGTTTTTTTGAGGCAATTTTGAGCTGCAACTTCATAATGGGACTTTAGTGCTCGAAAGGACAGCTGCCACTATTCCGCTTTTAAAGCAGCAATCTAGGTTGATATGCCGGGATGATTTCCGAGGCCAGCACGTGGCGTAATTCAGGCGAGAGGCGCGGCTTGCTCTCGTTGATTTGATCCATTGGAATATTCTATATAAAGCCCAAACCAGCCCTAAGAACCTTCATTTGGTCGCCATAGTCTTCGTCTTCTCCTCTCTTCGTTTTCTCCTTACCCTGATTGTTGTTTAGTCTTCCCTAAAGGTGCTTCGGGGTGTTTTCTGGCGATTCTTCTCGATCCTTCATTTCTGGCCGTTAGTATTTTCGGCGAGGACCACGGTAGGTTTTCTTCTCACGTTTGCTCGGAGGCCTACTTTTTCTTCTCTCTCTATTTCTTCATCCTTCTTCCTCTTCTCTTTTTCTCTTCTTCTTTTTTTTTTTACTTCGTAAGCGAGACAATGTCGGGTGGTGCTTCATCTTCTGCTGGGGCTCCTTCTCGTGGGAAGGAGGTCGAGCCAGAGGTGCGCCATGGCCCAAGCGGAGTCGGGTCAACCCTGATTGAGGAGGAATTGGGCATGATTCGAGCTCGATTTTTCTTTCCGTTCCCACTCTCGAGCTCGCGGGGCCGGAGGACCTGGTTACAAGACCCCCCCAAGGTCGGATCGGAGTGTACGTGGAAACACTCCAGGCTGGTCTGAGATTCCCCCTGCACGGGTTCATGAGCGAGCTCCTAGCGATGTATTGTCTCGTCCCAGTGCAGCTCGCTTCAAATTTATGGAGGATAATTATTGGTTTCTTGTCTCTTTGTCTTGCTCACGCAATACCGACCTCAGTAAATATCTTCGGCGGGTGTTATATGCTGAAATCTAACCCCATAGATGGAGGATGGTTATACTTTGCCCTTCGGGGAGGTAAGCCGTTCTTCTGAGGTGCTCCTTCCCCCATTCATGGATGGAAGGAGAAATTTTTCTCTCTCCTCTGAGCGTCCATGGGCGTTCAACCCATCGTGGGGCCTGCCACTACTTAAGGCCAATAATAAGACCCCTAAACTCACCGTGAACGAGCAAAAAATTCTTGATGCTCTTTGCAGTATAAAGGGGGACATTCTTCTGACCGACCTCTTGAGCGAGGAGACTTTGATAAACGTCGGCCTAAGCTCGGCGCATCCTGAGGGTAAGGACGGTTGTACTGCTCCTCCCTTCATTCCGTCCTTCGTTTCATTTCTTCTTTCTTATTCTTTTTCTTCCCCCCTTTCTTTTTAGGGTTGGTCTGAGACTTTACTTGAGTTCTTTTTTTCTTTTCAGAGATCACAGGGATGGTGTCCAGCAATGACGCCCTCCTCGCTAGGTACAACAAAAGAGCAGCCGAAGCTGGCGGAGCTCGTCCCTTGCCTAGGAAGAGACCTAGGCCGGCCACGACTTCAACCCCTGCGGAGGCCTCGGACCTTGAGGCTGGGACTTCCGACCTCGTTCGGAAGAATAGCAAAAAGAAGGTCGGGGAGTCTAGATCAGAAGAAGCTCCTCCCGCCAAGCACGCGGCTTCTACAGAAGCCGTAAAGGAGTCAGCGGCTCGTGCTTGCCCGACCTCGGGCTCTCGCAAGGTCGTTCGTCTGCGACGCTCGGGACTTGAGCCGGGCAGCGGTCTCGGGTCCCGAGTTCTTCGTGTGCACCCCCGCCAGGCTCTTCAAGACTTAACCCTCCGAGCTCTTCAGGGGTTGAGGGTCGTTCCGAGAAGAGGCCCTACTCCCCCGAGTGGCTAGTTTTTGAGGACGACTCGGCCCTCAATAATAGCGAAGTTGCTCGGGAGGTCGTTCGCTGTGCACTGCTTCCAGCTTGCTGAGATACACCTCACGCAATGCGACAATCGCAGCAGAATACCGCACGGGGCGTCATTCATCGTATGAACGTGCCAAGAATCGTAGAGTTCAAAAATTTTTCTGGATCCAAATCCAGAAGATCCTTGAACTCAAGAGGGAGGGAGATTAGGATCTGAAGGAGGTTGATTAACATTCATGTAAATAGAAGCAAAATTCAAAGATAACGATTTGAAGATCTCATCTTCCAAATTTCTGCAGGTGTAGAACACCGCAGCCTGATGATCTTTCTAGGTTCCTGGTTAAGCCGCACACTTGTCCGGCCTCTGCAGGTATTCACACGAGGATCTAATCATCTGAGATAGGGTCTTATCGGAGTGCTAGCTCCTTGTAAAGACCTCCCATGACTATCAAATAGATTGGAAGATAAAAATCTGCAGCATACCTCTTTGAAGAAGAACCCTTTCTACTTCAATCTTGCTCGCGATGGAGGAAGGGAAGGATGATGCTTTTACCGTGGAACTTCCTTTCCTTGCACCCGTGGAAGAGGAGGATGAAGAACACCCCTTACTGCCGTGGAGAAGGAGAAGAGGAAGAAGGGGCTGACGTGAGGAAGAACACCTTCTTCCTTGGCGTGATTTGATCTCTTCCTTTGCTTCTTCTTCTTCTTTTCTTTCCAACACTTGGAGGAAGAAGAACCCTTTCACCTTGCTGCCGTAAGGAGAGAAGAGGGCCTCCTCTTGCTGCCATGGGAAAGGAAGAAGGGAAGAGGGTAGGAGGCGTGGAGAGGAAGAGGAGAACCAATACCTATAACACCTCAAGGGTTCTTTAAATTGTTGGAAATTGTATCCTAAATGTCAATCGTCAGCATGTTGATGATTGAATTTTGTAAATGAATTGACAAATTAATAAAATATTTTTTGGCATTATTCATCATTTTACATCTTCAAATAAACTCTTATATAATGAAGTCCTTAGGACTTATTAATGATAAAGGAGGATTTATCATCGAGTCCTTAAACCAGTTCGCGACCAAATGATATGTTGTTACAAGGACGACAACATTATCAAGATTAGGTCATTGTGTGACATAAACGTTGGTTGTCCTCTTAACCAAGGAGTGTGAAGACACTGGTATGCCACACAGGTGAAGTGTAGGAGTACATTTCACTGAATGTGACCAATTCCGGAACACTCTACTGTCGAGAGATGTTCCGAGTGGATATGTGTAATCCCTCAGACCTGAGATCACCAAAGTGATTAGCAAACAACTCACTATATTTTGGTACCGGATTACCTGAATTTCTAATTCAGTGACGGAAGGTCACTGGGTGCAGTCGAGTACTTGCGTAGTCAGTTGTGAGTCAAGATGGAATTGACCCCTCCTGAAAACAGGAGATAATGTCTTGTGATTAATTCAGCAAAACCTTGGCTAGGGTAATCCCAGTGAGGAGTCACGGGATATCTAAAGTTAATCAAATAATGGATGTACTAATTATAGGGTTGACAGTGAGCTCTAAGTCATCCTGGCATTAGGAGTCAAAGGGATGAATTATACAGTAACCATACTCCAGGATTCCAGAATATTTGCTTCGCATATATATTCGGCCTATCCAGACATCAGGTACCATTGCTAGATGGTTACATCGATTAGTGTAGGAAGTCGTTTCTATACTACCAGCTTAGGTTCGAATCTATAAGATCACACGCATAGAAGTTTCCTAATTGATCAAGAAGGCTGATGAATGATTAAGAATCATTCGGAGGTAATTTGGTCAATTTGATTGGCAAGTTATCTTATAAAATAATTAAAATAATTATTGGAGGATTAATTAGTAATTAAATTACTAATAAACTTAATTTGATTGAGTAATTGTGCTAAGGATGAGCCAAATTGAATTGGATTCAACTTTAGGCTCGATCAGGATTTTGACCTGATTGGATTAGGTCAGAACCAAAAGGACTTAAGTTGATCAAATTAATTTTAAATTAATTTGTGCTTAATTGGAGATTGACCTAATTGGATTTGGTCCAACACAAAGTAATTAATTCAATTTGATTGAGTTTGGATAAGCCAAAATTGAATTGGATTCAATTTGAGCTCAATCAGGGCCTGACCTGATTAGATTGGGTTCAACCAAATTGCTTTGTTTTAATCCGGGTTTGACCAAATTTGATTAGGTGCAACCCAAGGGGATTAGGCTCAGATGATGTGGCAATTAGTGGTGACATGGAATTGGATTTCATGAATTTTAAATAACCCAAAAATTAATGCATGGCGCATGAACCCATTGCTTGACACTTGGCAACATTGCTTGGTGTTTGAATTTAAATTCAAACATTAAGCAATGTGCTAAATGATTTTAATCACTCAAACCATCAGCCAGGGTGGCGTATGACTTTTTGAATGGATTAAATTCGAATTTCAAGAGGTGAGTTCGAAAATATGAAGTCTTTTGCCTTGCCGCATGGAATTCTGCATCACTCCCCCCTTGCGCATGTGTTTAAAGTTTGAATTTAAATCAGATTTGGTTGAGATCTGATTTGGGTTGTTCCTATTTCATTGCATGCACCAACTAAAGAAGGATTTTAGGAGCTAATTTTTGAATTTTGAATGAAATTCGAATGCCATTAGAAGGGGTCAAAAATGGGCGCCGGCTACACATTGCATTGCAGCCTTCTTCCTCACATGCCTCCTTCTCCTCTTCCTTCTCCATTTTAGCTAGGTTTTTCAGGGTGAATATCTGGAAGATTCAAGATCAGATCTGAGTCCTCTACTTCCCCTACAAACCTCTTCTCCATCTGCTTCACGATGATTGATCAAGAGTTGATTGAATTCCGGCGAGCAGATTTCAGCCTTCAAGTGTTATGCAGCTGCTAGCACTGTTGCAGAAGAAGATCCTTCAGGGCTTCGCGTGTACTTCTCGTAGAGGCCGTTCGTGCGCGTGGCTGTAAAGTCAAGGATCAGATCCACAACTTTCATCCATCATAAAAGGTATTAATCTAGCATTAATCATTTATTATGGTGTCAAGGTCTAGGTCCGATTCTCCGAGGTTTTATCCTTTTTTGGGGCTCCTCACGGAGATATCTCCAGAATCCATTTGATGGATATTCGGAGATTAATTGGAATAGAGTTCTTAAGTTTCAGATCTGATAGTTAATCATGTATAAAAGTTTTAGTATAATTGTTTAAACGATTCCGGCATAATCCTATGTATTCTTAATGTGCTGATTTCTAGATTTGATCTTGTAAACATGCATGAATTAAATTGTTTGATTCATTTTTTTGCTGCATTTTTGACACTTAAAAAGAAATACATGTAGCTTGATCCCCCTTGTGAAGGGGTACGTAGGCAACCCGATCAGGTTCAGCAATGATTTTCAAAAAAAAAAAAAATTCAGCATGCTAAACACCGAAGAACCTAGGATTAACTTTCAGTGGTATCAGAGCCAGGTTCGTGTTTAAACTTTTATGTTTTAATTCTTGCAATTAAATCTGAAATCATTAATATGTTTAGATTAGATCTAAAGTGCTTTTTATGATTGATTTAATTGTTGATTATGCATGATTAAGTAGATCTGAAATTTTGGATGTATATGATGCATGTTTGTGTTAGGATTAGTAACATGAATAAATCTGAAATCATAATATTGTTTAGATTAGATCTAAATAAAGTTTATGATTCATATGATCTCTGATTTTAATGAACAAATCAGATCTGAAAATAAAAGTAAAAAGAAAAAACAAATACATAAGATGTATGTTGTTTGTATTAATTCATGTTGTTATGTATATGTGATGCATGAACATAAATCATAATGATTTAAACATGAATTAAAATTAATTACATGTGATTAATTACAAAAACTCAGATCTGAAAATGTGTTTTAAGAACTAAAAGATTGAAATTAATATGTAATTAAAAGAAATATGCAATGATCAAAATTTTCATAAGTCTAAACTTAATTGAGAATTAAGTGTTATGAAATAGAATTGTAACTCAATTAATTGACATTGCATAATTCTTTGGGCATATGGGTTAGCTTGAATCAAGTTCCTAGGATTGGGTTAGACCTAAGGTTAGAATCATACATGGACTAATAGAATTAATTAATCAAATCTAATTAAGTAGTAACTAGATTAGGTCAAGAAAATTCTAGGTCAATTTACAATAGTTGTAGATGGATCAAGTCCATGTCTTTGATTAGACCAAGATGGAACTTGATTTAGGCTTAGAGGTGTAGTCCGAGTCATTTGAGTAATCAAATCGAAATTGATTAACCAGTCGGTGTCTAAGGTAAGTTTGGCAGTTTTGACCGGTGATTTTTAATTGGAAGCTACTCGCACTGATTCGTCTTTGTCGAGTTAATGGCATATCTCTTCCACCGATCTCACTTACCTCGCTGACATGGTCATCACACCTATTGCTGGCTAAGTATGGAACCCAATGGGTCACACATAAGAAAACTGATCAAGGGTCTAATTGGATTAGATCATGTTTGCAAGATAAACGTCCTAGCAGGTGTTGCAAACCTTAGCTCCTGATTCGAATTGGATTCAAATCTGATTCTTAATTGATCTAATTTGATTAGATCATATCCTAATATGGGTTAGCCAAGAGTTGGCACCTAATTGGCTTGTTTTGAGTCTAATTGGATTAGATTTGATAAATCATTTACTTTTAACTATTAGATCTTCATCTACCATTGGAAATCAGGCACTGAAAGAGTACTTTGTTTGATGATGAACACCCTAGTTTCTACTATACTTAATCAAAATTCGTTCTCTGATGATAAATGGGTTATCAAATGTTGAGCGAAACCATAATTCTTCATTCCTTATGTTTCATATCTGAAATGACGCTCAATTTTGTATTCTTTATAAAATTTTTTTGTTCTCTAATTCTACAGATAAATGCAGGCGACAAGAATCAACTACTTGCTTGTATTATTCATCTCAAGAACAAATTTGGCTTTTAATGAATAGATATCGCATTGATATTGTTTTCCATACTGCTGGAACAAACCAAATTTCTATTAACAATATCACTGTATGAGTGACACAGAATTGTTTCTGATTTATTAATTCTTCATGTAACAAAGTTGGTTTGCAGCTGCTCTATCTTTAACAAAGATATCTTGATTGAAGGAACAAATTGGGCCTAGCATGTGTCTTTTTCTTTTTTTTAAAAAAAAATTGTCAGACCTTTGAGTAGACAAACATGAATTAAAGAATTAAAGTTGACCTCGAGAATGCGAGTACGAGTCAACTCAGAAAGCATTTCTAAGTGCCCTTTACCTTATCTGATGTTATAATGACAGTGCCCTTATGAACTAGCATCTTCCATTGTTAACAATAACACTACAATATTTTCAAACAAAGGGTTTGATATTTGATAATGAATTAAGTACTCTCAAGTGGTTTTGATTATACCAGTGAAATCAAAAAGTGCCATATCAGTTTGGTCTCGAACTTTTATTTTCCACCATTAAGGATTAAGTGCTGTAATGTAAGCACATGGCATGATTAAAAAAATTCTCAGGTAGTAGCTCATCAACCTTCTTACTGAATGATTTCATGCTTATATTTAGCCTTCCAATCTTTATTTAAACTAGCCTTTCCAAAGTACGAAAGCATGATTGGATCCTCTCAGCTATAATGTCAGAGCCCTGTACATGTGGTTGATCAAGGGACATGCCTAAGTTCTACTAAATAAGGTAGGCTGTGGGAAGTTCATTGTTTCCTCTGACTGGTATGGGTTTTCTTTAATGCACAACATATTGTCAAAGGCAACCCAACGAAACAGATAAGCAGATGTTAGGAGACTAGTACTACACAAAAACTGAACTTTACTTTTGTAACAACTCAGGACCTCATCCAAAATGGTTAGCCGGAAGGTATTATTTGGATTTCTGGATTCTGTATAAGTATCCAAGATCTACACAGTGAATAACCGATGTGCGACTAAATACATGCCCGCACGGGTCTTCACATATGCCCTCCATTTAAGCCATGATGTCCTTGTCAGACTGAGGGTTCAAATCTATTCAAATCTAATCGCAAACACCACGATCGGCTCATAGTCAGCCTCAATGGATCTGTGCTGCAGTGTCTCCTAGTCTACATAGATTATGGGTTGGGTCCGCTCTGATACCATGAGTAACAATTCAGGACCTTACCCAAAATGGCTAGCCAGAAGGTATTATTTATATAAGGACACGTGAAGGCGTGTGTTTAGTCCCATATCGGTTATTTGCTGGCTAGATCTTGGATACTTATACAGGATCAAGGAACCCAAATAATACCTTCCAGCTAGCCATTTTGGGTGAAGTCCTGAGCTGTTACAAATGATATCAGAGTAAAGTCGGCCCATATCCTATGTGGACTAGGGGACACTGCAGCACGGGTTAATGAAAGCTGACCACGGGCCTATCGTGGTGCTTGTAATTAGATTTGAATGAATTTAAACCTCTAGCCTGACAAGGACGTCAGGCTTAAACAGAAGAGTATGTGAGGACCCGTGCGGGCGTATGTTTAGTCCCACATCGGTTATTCGCTAAGGAGATCTTGGATACTTATACAGGACTAAGGAACCCAAATAATACCTTCCGGCTAGCCATTTTGGATGAAGACATGAGTTGTTACAGCCTACTTTCTTCCTTGGACTTAGCCCCGAGCTGGTTTCATTGGTTTCTTCGGATCCTTTTCTGGTTGACTACGGATAACCAAAATTTAGAATTTTAAGTAGAACCAACTTCTCCCTGGCAGACTTTGTGTTCATGTGGACTTAGATAACAATTGATTATAGTCGATCTGCATCGTTATTTTTGTGCCAAGAATGGTACACAATAACAATGCAAGCTATACTGTTAAATGCTTGCCCCGATGGTATCATTCCTTGCCACTCCTTACAAGAAGACACGGGTTCAATTCCGGTTGGTGTAAGCCCCTGACAGGTGGGAAGAGTTGGGCAGAAGATGGAGATCAGCCCTTCCTAATATCCGAAAACAAGCAATACGCATGCCATATTTTGTATCCATGATCAATAATCCAGCGGCCTGATATGAATCAGTGCCTAATATGGATTTGAAAATTGGGACGTCGTGACTTATGGAGACCTTTCGAAGCCTATGAACATGATTCATGATCTGCTCTATTGTTACCTATGGTTATAAGCTATAGCGACCTCAAATCACAGCCTCTCCAGAAGGCAGTGCTGAAGCAGTATAAATTATTTGCCTACCTATTAGTTGATAAAAGCACGTAGCTGATCGTCAACGCGAGCCCATGTATTGTGTGCAATTTTGCATACATGATGCCAGAGTAGCTAAATTAGATATTTTCCCCCTTTTCTTGCTTGGTTCAATAAAATAGTATCACTACCATCAAATCAAACTCTCATTATCATCCAGAGATATTGCTCGTCCTTATCGATGATCCTTATTTTTTTTCTAAAGCAACTACGACCTTACATTGCTGGCTCTCTTCTTATCACCACCTACAGTTGCCTCCAATGACCTTCCGTTGTCTATGTCATATCCCGGTGCATGCCTAATCTGACTTAATAAGAAGTGCATTCCAGGATGGCTTGGACTTGTCTCCAGGTTTCACAAGATCTACAGAGTTTTGGACCAGAAATATCCGAAACTATTAAATCCAAGACAGCAGTAAGTTTGCCATAGAGGGTAGAGAGAAGATAATGGGCTAGACATGAATTTTATGACTACCATCGTGTGAGCATTGGCTGATTAGAGCAGATCGAGGAATGACTAGGAACAGAGATCAGAAGTTCATTGACCCCACAATTCCATCATTTTCAGGATACTGGAAATCACCTCCTAGAAATTTTAGTTATTCCAAATCCTGAGACTGCATTGTTGGCAAAGTATCCTTTTGGTTCTTTTTTTTTTTTTTTTTTTTTTTTTTTGCTGAAAGCGTGTATTTCATACAATACGTGTACGAATACATCCAAGAAAATCAAAATAAAGCAACTCGCGGAGCGCATATGGCAGCTCCTCCTCCCCTGACCAAAGGGTGTACCCTGAGTGATGGGCCGCATGGGCCGCCACCCAGTCGGCAGCCCCATTGGCCTCTCTAAATACATGCTGAGCCTGAAAGGCTCTCACATTTCTCATCATACTCCCTATGTCGCGGATCAAGGGGTGGTCTGTACCATCACCCGTCGACCCCCTCCGAATCCATCCGATAACCGTGGTGGAGTCGCCCTCCAAAATGATCGACCTGGCCCGCAGGATCATCCTCGCATGGCGCACCCCCGCCCAGGCTGCGCGAAGCTCTGCCTCCGGAACCGACGTGTCGAACAGCTGACAACCACCTGCTGCAACTACCCTGGAGTGCGGGCCTCGTATAATAAAGCCAGCACCACCCCGCATGCCGCTGTCCAACACCGACCCGTCAAAATTAACCTTGAGGAAACTCGGGGGTGGGGGCTCCCAGGTGAAAAACACCATCTGGTGGGCTGCCGAAGTAGAGGGGGGGCCCCAGGTATCCCGAGCTATCAAAGGTCTATCTGAAGAGGTGGTGGGTACAAACTCAAAAGCCTGAACACGAGCAAGCTCCGCAGCAAACCTCGGTGACACCCTGCGCTCACCGAGAGTCCGAGCGTTTCTTGCCAGCCAGATCTGGTGCGCTGTGCAAGTCGCTCTAATGGCCTCCTGACACGTCCCCGAACTAGATAGCCCCTGCCGTATCATATGAAGAAACTGTGGCCTGTCACTCCGGGCCTCCTGCGGGATCCCGGCCCACTGCCATGTCAATCTCGCCCATATACACTGAAAGAGCACGTGGTCTACCGACTCCACAGCCCCACACGTCCCACACTCTGCAGGGATCCCCCAACCACGCCTGCTCAGCGCTGCTCTCGTCGGAAGGCGATCCCAGAACACCTTCCATAAGAAGAGTGCTAACCGCGGGTGGAGACCATGCCTCCAGATCCATGTACAATCCGGCCCCCTCTCCTGCTCTGACTGGAGGACCCGGGAGAGGTCGCCTAGCCTGACTCTGGCCTGGCTCGATGTACCCCATACCCTGACATCCCGCCCCCCACATCCTGGTAACGGAAGGGACCGGATCCTCGCTACAAGGTGTACCCCAAATAGCTGTCGAAGTCTAGCATCATCCCACTCTGCTCCACCTCCAGCCAAAAGGTCACTGACCCGTAGTCCCTCTGCTGCCTCTACATCAACCATGGTCGGCCAACTCCTCAATGGCAAGGTGTCCACCCATGGCTCACTGGTCACATCAATGCTCCGCCCGTCGCCGATCAGCCACCTGGTGCTCGATAATGCAGTCGGTAGGTGCCTCCCAATCTCACGCCACATGAAAGAGACTCGGCGGCCCCTCCGTGCCCCCTCTAGGCCCCCTCGGCCATATCGGGCTACCATCACCTGACTCTAAAGGCTCTGTGGCTCAAGTAGGAACCGTACTGCATGCCGAGCGATGAGAGCCTCGCGCCTCTCCATCAGAGACTGCACCCCGAGACCACCCTCACTAATAGGGCGGCAAACCTGCTCCCAAGCCACCAAATGCACTCCATGGCCCCCACCGTGTGAGCCCCACAAGAAACTCCGAAGAAGACGCTCAATCCTCAACAGGGGCGTCTTGGGCATAACAGTGTTGGCCATGAGATACAAAGGTATGGATCCCAACACTGATCTAATCAAAGTCAATCTCCCCATCATGGATAGGGAAGATGCTCTCCATCCCTCAAGCCTACTCTGTACCCGCTGCACCAGGCCCGAGCACTCTGCCACTCGCGGCCGCCGGCCACTGATGGGAACTCCCAGGTAAGTCAGCGTACCCTCCTGCTCAGATATCTGCAGAATCCCCCGGATCTCCTGACGAACTCTGGACTCCGTACTGGGACTGAAAGTAATAGCTGACTTCCGGAAGTTCACTCTCTGGCTAGACGCCATGCAATAGTCCGTCACCACCCTGCGAAGAACCCGTGCCTCAGCCACTCGTGCCCTGGTCAAAAGAAGGCAATCATCAGCAAAAAATAAGTGGGAAAGGGGTCGGGCACCCGGTGCCGGACTATACGGCACCAGCTCCCGGCTAGCACAAACTCTCTGCAAAGCTCGTGACAAAATGTCAGCACAAATGATAAACAAATAAGGGGATAAAGGGCATCCCTGCCGTAGCCCCAATGTGGACTCGAAGAACAGTGAGGGCGTGCCGTTGACCAAGAGAGAGAACTGTGGTCCCCGTACACACCCCATGACCCATCCAATCCACTGTCTGTGAAAACCTTATGCCTCCAGCGCCTGCTCAAGAAAACTCCACCTGACCCTATCATAGGCCCTATCCATGTCCAGCTTGATGGCCATCAAACTGCGCCGCTTCGATGCTCTCTGAAGGTCCCACATCATCTCCTGAGCCAACAAAACATTGTGTGAGATTTTCTACCTGCTACAAACGCCCCCTGCTCCTGGCTAATGATGCCTGGCAAAAGGGGCTTCATCCTGCCCACCATTATTCTTGCCACAACCTTGTATAAAGTCGTACACAAACTAATGGGCCTAAAATGACTGGGCTCAACCGCATCCGAACGCTTCGGTATAAGCGTAATGAAAGTGGCCTTCCAATCCTTAGGCATAGCAGCCCGGGAAAAGAAACACTGGATAGCCTCCACCACACCTCGGCGGATAATGCCCCAGTACTGTCGAAAGAAAAAAGGTGGGAAACCATCGGGCCCTGGGGCCTTGTCTGCTACCAGCGCCCAAACTGCCTCCTGCACCTCCTCCGCCAACACCGGTCGGATCAGGGATGCCCTCTCGACATCACCAATACCCGTCTCCACCCTCAAGGGGCGGTAACCATCACTGACCTCCTCATCCTCCGTCCATCTGGCACGGAAAAAGTCAAATAAGGTCTGTCGGACCGCCTGCTCGCCCTCCACCCGGTGGCCCGTTTCATCTCGTAAAGAGAGAATCATGCTCCACTGCCTCCGAATAATCGTCGACCGATGGAAGAAACTGGTGTTGCGATCGCCCTCACTCACCCACTGCACACGGGATTTCTGACGCCAAAAGATCTCATGCTGCCGTAGTAGGGAGTGGTGAGTCGCTAGCAAACCCCGGAGGTTGGACATATCGTCCTCCGGGAGCACACCCCTCTGGTCCTCTTTCCTCTGCAGCTCCGCAATCGAGGACTCTACCCCCTCCACACGCCGGAATATGTCGCCCACAACCACACGATTCCAGCGGCGGAGACGCCTCTTAGTCAACTCCAGTCGGCGCGACACCTGCTGCATGGCATCGCCACGCACCAGAGTACGCCACGCGTCACGAACTACGTCCCACAACTGGGGGTACGATAGCCAAACCTTCTCAAAGCGGAAGGGGCTATGGTGGGTATGTGCCGATGAAGTGGATAGAAGCAAAGGGCAGTGGTCTGAAGCAATCCGGGGCAGATGCCTGACCCGGGAAGTAGGGAAACGGAGGACCCAATCAGGGGATGCGAAGGCCCTATCTAAACGCTCCCAGACTCTAGCGCTACCTGACTGGTTATTGCACCAGGTAAACTTTTGTCCGGAAAAACCTAGGTCTACCAGGCCGTTCCGCAATATAAAATCGCAAAACTCCCTCCTATCCATCCTATCTGTAAAGGCGGCACCCCCCCGCTTCTCATCCTCACCCTGAATACAATTAAAATCACCAACCATCACCATCGGGACACCCTGGGTGGCAAGGTTGGTGATCTCCCGCCAGAGGACTCTCCGAGCCCTGTAATCCGTACTCGCGTACACACCACACAGCACCCACGGAGCCGCTCCCGGTTCTGATACTATCATGACTACTTGTTGGGGGCAATTGTGGAAGACATCAACTGTCATCACTCCTCGCCTCCAGAGGACCAAAATGCCCCCGGACAGCCCCCGAGAGTCAACTGCGTAGGTCTCCCAATCCCTCTCCAAACGTCGCCTCAAACGTCCAAGTCCCTCACCAGATAATCGAGTGTCGCATAGGAAACAGATCTCCGGACAATGGACCTGTACTAATCGCTTAAAGGATGACATGAAAGACGGCTTGGCCGCCCCCCTGCAATTCCAAGCTAGAATCATCATGGGTCACAGTCCACATAGTCGGCCTCTGACCCATCCTCCCCTAGGGTCACAGGGACGGCCACCGGCTCAACGCCCTGGCCGCCCCCCTCCTCCTCCCCCCCGTGCGCAGAGAGAGCAACACTCATGACTGCTGCCCTAACACGCTGCACAACAGTGGGTAAGTCCGTACCCCCTCCCAGCAGTAGTGGCTCGGCCTCCGCGGAAGGGGCGGAACGACCCCCCGCCTCGTATCCGCATGAGGCCGCATCCACTGGCTGAACCAAGTCTGAAGGCAGAGGCCCAAAACGGAAGACTGGAGTCATCTTGCCGCCGGCCTGCTGGTCTGGCGCAATCTGGGCCCCCACCCCCATGTCAGACTGAGAGCGATCGCCCAACAGAAACTGGGCCTCCGTGCCCTGGGCGTGTGGGCCCTGGGCCCATGGGCCGCCCTCAGCCCTCTCAGCCAGGGCTGCCTGGCCCATCAGGTCCCGGGCCGGCTCCCCCAGCGCTGGAGAAGCCCGCAGGCCCGGGGCTGAACGGGCACGCGGCGCGCCCCGCGCTGCGGGCGCGCCTCTGGTCGCACCCGCCGGCCCGCGCCCCCGGTGCCCCGTCCCTTGGGCCGGCACCAGATCAGCCCGTTGGCCCACCGCATGATGCGCGTGGGCCGGCGGGCCCATCATTCCCGGGCCCCGTTGCAGGCCCTGGGCCTCTTCTGTGACTGGGCCCGGGCCGCAGCAGATCCACCCGTCCCCAGATCAGCCCGCGGCAGGGCGAGCTCAGAACTCAGCCCCGAGTCAAGACTCGGTGCCGAGTCTTCCGGCTCGAGCAGGTCGTCCCCGAGCCAGTCGGCCGGGTCGACCTGAGGAAAAACAGGAGGAGGAGCCAAAAGAAGCCCATCCCCCTCCGCCGCCGGTGGCGACCGGCGGCGCGCCACCTTGGCTGGCTTTTGCCAGCCCTCCGTGTCCGCCGGGGACACCGGAGCAGTCGGCGCAAGCTGCTGGTTCGCCGGAGATGGCGGTGGTCTCGAGGATGACCCAGCCCCAGGATCGGGTCCGGTCATCACCCCCGGCCGCGGCAGCAAATCCCCCCGTGGGATCTTCTGCCGCGTAGCCACCATCCAGGGGCCGTAGACCGGCCCCTGGGCCTCCTCACCGCCACCCGGGGGCGGTGGATCCGCCTTTCCCCCCATCTCTGTTGCCACCGGGGGCGCCTCCCTGTGTGCGCTGGACTCCGCCGGAAAACGGCACGCCGCTTCCACGTGCCCCATCCGCCCACAGCGAGGACAGATGATCGGGACATTCTCGAAGACGAAGGGCTGCCACCGCACCTTCGTCTTCCCCTGTATCAGGACGCCGAGCCGCAACGGTTCAGTGGTGTCGATCGCCACTTTTACTCGGGCGAAACCCATCGCCGCCTGCTGCTCGGTGACCCCGTCCACCGCCACCGGCTGGCCCGCCCGCGCCGCTATGTGAAGTATGGTCGAGGTCGACCAGTACTCCGGGGGCAACCGCGGCAACCGGAGCCACACCAAAGCCCTCTTCACCGTGTCGTCCCCAGGCTCGAAATCAGGGACCCACGGGCTCATGGCGAGGAGTTGCCCCGCCACCACCCACGGCCCCTCACTGAGAGCTCGATCCCGGTCCTCCGTCGACCGGAATCTCAAAGCCAGGAAGTCGTCCGCAAGCGGGACAGCCACCACTTCCTTGAGCTTAGTGCGGGCGGCCACATCCTTGGCCACCCATTCCGCCGGAATCCGGCGGCCAAAACTGCAGGCGATCAACGCCCGGCCCTCCCACACCTGCCGCGCCGCCTCAATCGGCTCCTCCGGAGGCCGCAAGACGTCCGGGAAGCGGCGACTCAGGCGGTCCACTTCCTCGGCAGTGGGCCAATGGGTAACCCACGGCCCTGGCCTCGACCAGGCCGTAGGACGACCCCCCCGACCCGATTGCTTACCGTTGCCTCTCGCCTCCTTCGTCTCCGTCGTGGCCGGCTGCTTCCCCTTCCGATCCATGTTTCGGTCGTCCACCTGAAAACAGAGGTCAACAAAACCAAGAATAGCCAAGTTACCAGGTGTCCCTCCCGGCTGTGGCAGCCGTGAAGGTCTGCACTCTCAGGATACCGCAGGCCCGATCCCCTCCGGTGCCGGCGGTCTCCCTCAAAACTTCCTCCGCTCGGCCACTTGCCCGATCTTGCTGAGGGGCCTGGGGCCGGGCCGGGCTGGCCTTCCGTGCTGGACGGGCCGTGCCAGGCACGGCCCGTTTAGTCTTTGGGCCCGGGGGGCCTGGGCTGGGCCGGCCCGGCACGGCCCGTTGCCCAACTCTACTGCTCGGCCACCCCCAAAATCTCCATGATAGAGTTCTTCTCCTCTTGTCTGGTCGACGGGCTAAAGCAAACTGCAGATTTCGATAAGTTAACTCGTTGACCCGACATAGCACAGTAGTCCCATAGAACCCTACCAAGAACCCGGGTATCTTGTCGAGCCGACGGGGCTAATAGCAAACAATCATCCGCACCCACCACTGGCCTGTAAGCCTCCAACTCCTGAGTAAGTACAACCTGATACAAGGATCTGGATAGAACATCCGCACAGATAATAAACAAAAGGGGGAAAGCGGGCATCCCTGCCTCAATCCTCCTGACGACACAAAGAAACAGGAAGGTGTGCCATTTACCAGGATGGCAAAAGAAAGAGCCCTGACACAACCCATAATACACTGAATCCATGTCTCCGGAAAACCAAACACCTGCAGAGACTGATGCACAAAGTCCCACCGCATCCTATCACAGGCCCTCTCCATATCAAACTTGACCCCCATCAAGCTCCTCCTCATCGGGGCCCTCTCCATATCGAACATGAACTCTTGTGCTATCAGTATATTGTCGGAGATGCTCCCGGTTCTTTGGATGCTAGAAAAACATCACCTTAACAAAGTAATTGACCATCCAAATGTAAAATATATAACAGTTCTAGAAACTTTACAGGTTCCTAAATATAAAAGCTGGGTCTACCTTTCAAGTTTTAAAACACGGATAAAAGGTCACACCACACACAGACTACTCTTCAATCGAAGCCAACCTTGTGGGCTGCAACCAAGTTGGATGTGATAAGTTAATAGGATCTGGAATCAAGTTTGGATTTTATTCTCATTGGCTTCCAATTTATAATAAGATATTTAAAAATCTAGAAAAACCCTGAGATTTTACCATTAGCTCTCATCTTAAATATGACTGTTTTAAGTTTAATTCCATTAGATAGTATCAGGATGTAAATGGTACCCAAAAACCTTCAACCCGACAAGAAGCAGATATAGATCCAATAAAAAATTTCGGCAACCTTACTGTATCATAGTCAAATTTAATATTTACAAATCCAGTTTTATTGGATTGGGATATAGATATGTCCAAATCCGGAAGCCTGATAATTCAAATATGTACACATACTATATATATGTAGTATATAAAAATTTAGGAATATAAAGAGGATTAGCCACATGGTTGCGTTAATTGATTTTCACCGCGTCTAGTGCTTTTTCTAACACATGCACTTTCCCAGATCACAATGACACTTAAATTTTGATTTATTTTCAAACAAATAACATAAATGAAAAAATATATATTTTAAATTGATTATAATTTTTAAAAATAATCATTCATTTTCTACATCGTACTTCTTTTCAACTGCAATTTGTCACAAATACGTAACATGTTATATATGGAAAACTATCATGATAAGAGACCTAGTTTTGAGAGTGGGGGACCCTTGACTAGAAAGCCTACTAAATCATATACATTAAACCTTAAAAATTAGTTGAATCTGAATCCGTTCTTAATCAGGTCCAGGTGAAAGCTCAGGTCATACTTATTTTGATAAACCTGAATCTGCATTGCAACTGAAGTCCTATTGAGTTCGGATCAGATGCAACGTGGATTTGACCCAAAACCGACCCATTCATTAGGCTATGATAAAGTTTTGTATGATAATGATTATGCATGTAAATATTATGAAGCTATTTATTGGGCTATATGATTGTATCCAAATTTTACCCACCAGGACTCAATTTTGTGATCCAAGCTTCACTAGATTCTATGGGGCTAGGTTAACTAGCCTTCAGTGCCACCACCAACAATCATGCTTGACCAAGCTTTTTTATTCCGGATTAATACAAACTATAAGAAAAAAAAAATCAAAATAAAAATCAAAATATCTGAATCACTGTTTAATCTGCATTATGTCATAACTTGGATTATATTTCTTTTTCTGGAAAAAGGATTATATTTCTTTTAAAATGAAACCTCTTCCACTTTCCTGGGTTCCACCTCCACACAAGCTATATATTATAATTGCTAGAGTATGCAACCCCAGAACCTACGTGGAATCAAAACTCTTGGAATTTACCGAACATGAATGGAGTCATCAAACAAGGACATTAGTAAACCCAATATGTGACACAAGTCCAGCTCATGTCCAAGATTAAAAATTCAATTAACTAATTCTGCCACTCTATGAAATTATATTGGCATAAATGACAATATCCATTGTAGCAGAATGCGACTGTCATGATAATAATTCGAAAGAAAGTCTACTCACTACACATTTTAATTGCTAGAAAATATAATCCAGAACCCACCTGGAATCAAAAACTCCTAGAATTTACCAAACAAAAATGGAGTCATTACACAAGGACATTGGTAAACCCTATATGTGAAACAAGCCCAACTAATTCTGCCACCACACAAAATTATATTGATATAAACAATGGCCATTGCAACATAATGTAACTGTCACGAGTCACGACAATGATATGAAAGCAACGCTAATTCCAATTAACTTTGCACTTTGAGTACATATCAGTGCTGCAAACTGGTTCTTCTTACCAAAAGAGTATAAAGGAAAATGTATCACCAGAACACTCAATACCGAAATATTATCAGAGCTCGTCTACTATAGTGATTTAAGCTCAGACCTATTCAGCAGAAAAGAATAACAAGGAACAACCACCCTCATCGGGACAAAAAACTGGAGAAACAAAAAAATTATCTGAGTGTCAAAAACATGACAAAGAACAAGAAAAAAAGAATCCACAAAAATCATACCTACTTATCTGATGTCAGAGTAATATATAAAAACTCAGTGTCGGATGGACACAATGTCACCCAAGATAGCATAGAAATGATTTAGGCTAATCTTCTCTTTTCCAAGGTAAATAGCCTCTGCACTTCCTCCCGTGGATCCTTGTGCAGCCATCCCCACAAGCATATACAACTTCTTCAAGGGCATCTGAAAACATCCCAAAGAACATAAGAACCAACTACGACATCTACATTCCTACAGGTTGATGTTATTCTCAGCTTCAATCAATGTAACAGTTTATCTATGTTAAGGCTCTGTGGGGCCATTGCATTTAACAAGGTGACCATAAGGGTTCAGCATCTACAGAAGTGACTTTATGCTTTAGATGGTTCAGACTCGACAACTTCACTTAAAGCAATGCGAACATGATCCAAGTGGGATTATGAGTGTTCATAATACTGAACAACAAACAAGTTGCTCAAAAACAAAGTCTCATTATTTATTATCGCTCAACTAGAATGTATTAAGGAGCAAACCAACATGAAATCTAATCACAGTTTACTTTTTTCTTGTAGTTCTCATTGATGAGCGTGTTAAATAGGTGGGTTGGCAGGAGAATTAGAGAAATCGAGCTTACATCATGCAACGCTTCAGCCGCTAAATCAATATCATCTTCAGCAAATACATTAAGCCCTTTCAAAACCTGCAGAAAGGAGATTTCATGAGCTAAACTTACCGAGCAAATTGTGGCCACAAATTTCAAAGAACTGCACTAATAACTGCACAGTTGCAAGACAATGTCAATCTAACAAAATTTCTCAAGGTCGAATGTTACATCTATAATGCTGCCAACTCATGTAATATTAGAACTCTAGCTTGTGCATGCCATCTTGACTTTATGCATGCACATTCATATGCAATCCTGAAAATAGAACTAACATGCATTTTTGTATATATATGAAAACACAATAGTTGACTGTAGCAAATCACCCTCCACATCATGGAAAACAAAATCTCAAAGGTCATGGAAGCCCAACCTTGGCAACCACCTTCAAGATCAATAAGAAGAATGGTAATCAAGCATGCTGCATTTACAGAATAGTTATCTAAGTTGTTTTATAAGATGTACCAATACCAGCTAGCAAGATATCTGGTGTTGTCACTCACCTATGATATAGTTAGACTTCAACTAAGTTTCTAGAGACAAAGCGATAAACATGTGATTTTAGGGCCTGTTTGGTATTGTTATCATGTTCTGTTTTTGTTTCCCTGCAAATACGTGAATACCAGAAGGAGATTGATATTGGAGATAGCATTTATGCAGAACTTCTGCCATTCCTTGCTTTTGATGCACCGCTCAAGATTCAAATTTAAAATCTCTGGCCGCTAAGCAGATGCGCATGAACACAAGGCAATATGCTGCTGAGAAAACCTCCATAGGTTTTGCAAAAAAGATTTAAAAAACAAAAGGGTCATATCATAGATTTTTTTGTCCAAGCTAGTTCAATTTTCTTCTTGGATTTTTGAAAACAAAACTAGAAAACAAAAGCAATATCAAACAGGCCCTTACCGACATGCATAATGTCCTGACAGCAGTTTAACTTTACATTTATCATTATATATCCACCGATCATTTCCATTTTTGTTTTCAACAAAAAACTTCCTTCCCGTATTCCTCTACCTTTTTGGCATCTGCCTTGTCTAGAGTTGGAACATGGTATGTGACAGAGAATGCATCACATATGCCAAGAGACTCCAGAAAGCCCACCTCACTTGTTGTTCCAATTACCAGCATGTTCTTACCCTGCAAGAGGATATAACATATTCATCATGTTAAGATCTATGCAGCTAGCCCTATTTGCAGTTTACAGAATAAGAACTGTTAATGTCAACAGGCAAATGAAAGACTCAGAAAATTCTGGCCAAAAAACTTTTTAAGAAAACTCACAAATTTTTAACATCATTGTTCCATGATGCTGGATATATGCAAGTATGACTCGTAAAAGCTCAGGTATATTTGATCTCATAATTCTTTTCTTGATTTGATAAGCTTTTGCACAAACCGTTTTAGAAGGAATGAGCAGAAGGAAATGGAAGAAATAAGAACCTTTGGAGGAAGTCGTTTCACGAGGACCAATAATGTTTGTGAAATCAAATTTGAGAAGCGTGGCCCTATAGCAACATACTCCAATAACCTGAAGTATAGAATATGTGGAAATGTCACGCATAAAGAATAATCAGGAAATAGCATAGTGTAAATATGCATAGTATTTAATTCTCACAGAACACGAGAGAACTATCCTAGAGGGCAAGGGCACTTTCCTTACCATGTTTAGAGGTGGGCAACCAATTATATTTCGTGCAATTTGCATTTTGTATATAAATGATATTAAGGGGCTGACTATTCTCTCTCTCCAGTAACTTTAGCAAAGCACAATAGTTACATAAGTTAGGAGTTACCTTTCAATGTCATCCAGAATTATGATGCTTAATTGAGATTTGTAAGCATCCTCAAATACCTATATCGTAAAAGAATACGAATCAGTCTAGTACACAGGAAGGAAAAGACCATTAAGACGTCAACTTATTAGCTAGCTCAGTTGCAAACAGCAAGAAACTTTTCCAGATTTCCTTTTAACATATACAAAATTAAATAAGCTAATTCAATTACAAACAAACCTTAACAATTTGTGCACATTTACTGCTCTCACTGAGACCAATCATTGTTTCTGCTGAGATCTATAGTCACAACAAGGTGTCATATCATTAGGAACAAAGAACCTCAAAAGAGTGGATGATCCTTAGAAAAATGAGAAGATGCTTACTATCTTGACATACGGGAAATCACTGTCAATGCCAATCGTAGCTGCCATTGCTGTCTTACCACTAACAATAGAAACTTCATCAGATAACATACACACTGCAACAAAGAGAGGTGAACAGGTACATGATAAGCTACCTGCCGCTTGGACCTTCCAGAAGGCAAGTAACAAGTGGGCTGCCCTTGCTTACTTTAAGTTCCTCCACAAGAAGCATAGCTCTTTGATAGATGTGCTTATGCCTCTCACCACAGTCAACCACACCATTAAGCCTGTATGCCATTTATGGTTCAAAATAGAATGATATGTCCCAAAAACATGACAGAGATACACTTCTCATAACCATGCACGAACACAAACATTGAAATGATAGGGATGTCTCATAACTTGATATCCTGTATTTTTGTAGCTAACTGAACACCCCAAACCTAGTCTAAGACTGATGATTGGAAGACATGGTAAAACAGACTTTCCAGTTCAGACTTTAATGATATCAAAAGATCACCTATGAATATACCTTATAACTGTTTACACTGGCTGTGGAACAAAATGATCAAAAACATTACATTTGAACTACGAAGCAAGCTTCATGCAACTAGTTTTGAGCACATGTTTCTTGAAACAAATAGTATGTTTAGACTGTCAACCTTGTCGCATAGAAAATGTGTTGGAAAACTCATTTAATTTACTTCCACATCTTCAAAAAAAATTAGTACGCTAAGACAACATATATATCCAGTTTGGATTCTGATGCAAAAAGTAAATTTAGCAGCACTTTATTGACGTAAAATTTATTGATACTAATAACTTGACAATACCTGCATCGTTCGAGATCATCTGTGGATGCACCAAATGCAGGGACAACTTGTTGCATAGCATACAAAAAATCATCCATTGTAACTTTTATACTCTCCTCATCTAAAGGTTTAGTAAGATCATCCATGCTTATTTGCCGATTCAAGGCAAATGAGGCTGCACTTTTGACAACACCTTCCAGTTCAGCTCCGCTGTAGTTCTTCGTACGTGCAGCTGCATCAAGATATGGATAAGCACTTTGGTAATCACAAACCCTTATTACATATAACTTCATTTTACATCCACAAAATCTGACATATGCTTCACTACATTTAATCATCCCTACGCTGAGAGCAAGTCATTTGCAAGTGCATGCCTTCGGTTTTTTGCAAAGTTGTAGGATGGGAATTGCAACTAAAATTTTGCATTTCATATAGGAATATAGTATGGAAAATATAGTGCAATTAGTGTCAAAATGTTTGAACCTCAAGTTAGTGCTAGCACATATTTCCATTGTGGTCAAAAAAATGCCCATCAAGTACAAAATATACATTTAGCTTTTAAGGTTGCTCAATGAAGTGAGAAAGGTAGCAGAGACACCAAAACAGCCACTGCCACTACCCTACTCATCAAGCATACCTTCACTACAGATATTTTGTCTCATAAGTCTACTATGATCAAATGTGTGAAATATCAACAGCCACCTGTTCATCTATTAAGACCAACCAAGCCTAATGCCATAGCCTTACCACCCTGACAACAAAGGCAAAGAAAAAGAACTGGGAGCATGCAAGCCTTGGCATATCGAAAAACCTTAGTAGCAGGAAACTTCCACTTAAGGTGAAATACACACTTCAGAATCTCCTCAAGAACTCAGCTCAACCAACTTTCCAGTTACTAGATTCCCCATCCTTGCACCTGAATCCGCACCCGCATCCGCACCTACTTCCAGTAACTAAGTGAAAAACACAATAAAACATCATTATATCCAGGAAAAACTTTCATTGTTAGATTGATGAGTATGATTTTCCCTTTGTTCCAAACACCAGTCATTTTTTCTGATATCCAGAGTTCTGGCAACTTCAAACAAGGCTTCATAGGTTTCCTGTTGCCAAAACCTCATGGAAATCTTAGCCTGTTACTCCTATGGTATTATCTGCTACCCGGACACTTCAACTGTAGGAATTTTTTCAAAAAAAAAAAAAAACAGACATTATGGCACAGCATCAGATGAAAGAAACCCCTTGACACCTTATAGTTAGAATTTCATGCTAGAAAGTATTCCAAGAAAGCTCAAAACTCCACCTCAAGTGATGAAACTCCTTGGCACAGAACTTTTTGTTCTGCCTTGTTTATGGATGCAAGAATGCAAGCAAGACACTTCAACTTATACTATTCCAAGTGACAAATTATATAAATTTGAAGTATCTGGACCATCAAAGCACAATTTTAACAAAACTAAAAGTGTCATTGACTTATCAACAACAGTCCACAAATATGAAGGTACAAGTCGTTCTATGGCAGTGGAAGTGTTACCATGTCAGTTTAAGGAGTTTGGAGTTGGAGAAATGGAGATATGCATGAAATGCTTGTCTTTTTATTCCTCTTGCCTTTGTATTTAACACACATACACACACACCTTATCACGCTAACTAATAATGTCACATATTATTTACATGCACTTTCTTCACTGCCTCAAAAGCATGGTATGGTTAACCATATTTAGAAGCTAACTCTTAAGGATCACTGGCAACTAGTTGCACAAATAACACCCAAGTAACATGCTTCCACTTTCACGTCATACCTTTAATGCTAGAAATTGAGAAAATCCTCATCCATTTATTCTTTCACTTGAAAAATTGAGAAAATACCGACAATTATAACTTTATAGCATCTCTAGGATGAAAAATTCAAACTCTAAGCTTCATGTTCTTTTCTTCCCATTTAAATTAGATACCAGCTGCTTTCTCTTGTCACAAAGTAGTCAGAGTGCAAGGGTGACAACTGCCTAAACATGAAGTCTGGATGGCTATGTGCTTGTGGAGGCTGTGTTTGATTTGAGAACAAGAAAATGTCGAATGGAGATAGCAATTCTCTTGGAACAACCATTTTTGTTTTTCTTGGCTGAAATTTCTTATTCCTGGTTGAGATATCTCATGGGTGAACATATATTTGCCCATGCAGAAAAGGTTAAAGGAACAAAAAAGGGCCTAATTGTTCCCCCTGGAATCATAGACATGACTCGGGAACAAGCAAATCTTGTAAAGGGTGTGAGAACATTTTTCTTGTAAAGGGAACGGATTGCTTTCTCTATATTGCTCATCCTAGGGATAGTGCCAACGGGAAGGCTAATGGTAGTACCCGGCACTATTTGACCCAACTATTCGATGTTAGGGTATATGAGAGACGGCACAAGAGGAAGGCTAATGGTAGTACCTCGTGCCCTTTTCCCAACTACATCGGGTAGGGAGCAAGTAGAGCAACAAAACATTTTTCTTGGATTGTGAGATTTATTTTGTTATAAACTTTTGTTGTAATCAGAGGCGATTGAGTGGTGTATCTTTCAATCTATATAAAAGAAGGAGGGTCGGTCCATCCCTTGGGTGACGGCCAAAGGAGGATTGGAGTGTATTTGTTGGGAGAGAAGCAATGGAGTCGGGAGCAAATTCAAACTCTCATCATGCTCGGCTAGAGGCCTTGGAGGGGAGTTCGGCTCACCTAAGCCGAGCTCTTGAAAATTTGTCTACAACTCTAGCCAACATGAGGAGGAAAATGAATGCTCATTTGGAGAGGTTGGAGAGAAGAGTTGGAGAAAAAGAAAGAGAACGAGAGTATAAAAGATCTAATGAGAAGGAGCCTTGGTCGCACGCCTCACGGCGGGGCCATGGAAGGGATGAGAGAGGAAGTGAAGCGGGAAGCTTACGGGCTAACCGTTTAGAGGAGTTAGACTACCGGAGACCTCGGAGGAGAGGACGAAGAATTGAAGCCCGGGGAATAGAGGTAGAGAGGTGGATGGAAGGTAAGGGACCTAGCCATAGTGAGGGGGAGAGTGAACCCGAAGAATAGCCATTCCATGACCAAACGCCTATTGGCCGGAGGAACTTCATGGAGGGGCGAAGGAGAGATGAAGACTATGGTGAAGATGAGGCTAGGGGCCCAAGACAACAAGACAAACGGATGAAAAAACCAAATATTGATTTTTTCAAGTTTGGAGGAGATCCCTTTGAGTGGATGGATAAGGCGGAACAATATTTCAATGTATATGAAGTTCCAAGGAGGGATCGGGTTACACTTGCTAGCTTCCATCTTGAGGGAAGAGCTAGCCGGTGATGGAGATGGATCCGAGACCTCTATATTAAAGATGGAAAGAGACTTGGTTGGACGGCTTTCGTGAAGGAGTTTATGTCACAATTGGGGCCTTCACCCGTTGTGAATCATCATGGCCAACTAGTCAAATTGCAGCAAGAAGGAAAGGTGCAAGCCTACATTGATGAGTTCAGCTATTCCAAACTATGGTGAACGGGTGGTCCGAAGAAGCATTATAGGGCACTTTCTTGATGGCTTGAAGCCTTGGCTTGCCAAAGAGTTGAAGCTAAAGCAACCAGCAAAACTTCAAGAAGCTATGAGAATGGCCGAGATCTTGGACCAAAGCTATGGTGGGGAGAGGCGTATGTCCAAGGAAAGCTTCAACACCAGGGCCTCTACATCATTACCACCAAAGGGGCCTTTAAAGGAAAAAGAAGAACTTAGAAGAAACAACAAGGAGCGGCCTCAACAAGTTAAGAAGCTTTCTAAAGATGAGCTCCAAGATTACGTCAAGAAGGGAATATGCTTCAAATGAGGTGACAAGTGGAGCTGGGCCATCAATGCAAAACCGGCCAAGCCTTCTTCCGTGATGTGGGCTCCGAGGAGGAGGAAGCTACTTCGGGTGGTTCGAAGGAGGAAGATGAAGAGGAGCAAGAGAATGGGGCTGATCTTAGCCCGGATAAGGGGGAGGCCGAGCTATCTTTGCATGCTATGTCGGGGGTGCAAAGACCGTCCACCATGCGCTTGATGGCATGAGTGGGCAAACATGAAGTCTCCTTGTTGGTGGATAGTGGATCTTCCCACAATTTCATCAACTCTGGCATCGTGAAGAAGGTTGGTTTGAGAGGGGCGGCCATGGAGCCCTTTGAAGTCAAGGTGGCTAGTGGAGAAAAACTCAAGTGTGAAGAAGTTGTGAGGGACATTTGCATGAATATCCAAGGAGTAAGAATCAAAGCCGATTTGCATGTTCTCCAACTAGTCGGCTTGGATATGGTGTTGGGCAATGCATGGCTCAAAGGCTTGGGCAAGGTGCTAACCGACTATAGCATCATGACCATGGAGTTCAAGATAGGCGGCCAAAAGAAGAAATGGATTGCCATGAGCAACAAGGAGGTGCGGTCTTGTGAAGCCAACATGATTGAGAAGCTATGCAAAGGAGGGGCTTCTTGCTTTGCTATTATGATGACCGGCCAACACCATGAAGGGGGCAAGAAGAAAGATGAGTTGGAGGGCATCCCTCCAAAGATCCGAAGCTTGTTGGAGGCTCACAAGGATGTCATGAATGTACCTATATCTCTCCCACCTCCAAGAAGTTTTGATCATCCTATTCGGTTGAAGAATGAAGCTACACCGGTGAATGTTCCACCCTATCGGTATGCCCACTTTCAAAAAGAAGAGATAGAAAGACAAGTAGAAGAGATGTTGAAGTAAGGATTGATCCGATATAGCACTAGTCCATTCTTATCTCCGGTTCTACTTGTGAAGGAGAAGGATGGCACTTGGAGATTTTGCACCAACTACCGAGCCTTGAACGAAGCAACCATTAAGGATAGATTCTCCATTCCTACAATGGATGAAATGCTTGATGAGCTACATGGTGCAACGGTCTTCACCAAGTTTGACTTAAAGGCGAGATACCATCAAATTCGGATGAAGGAAGAAGGCATTCACAAGACGGCATTTCAGACACATTCGGGGCACTATGAGTATCTTGTCATGCCGTTTAGACTTCGCAATGCTGCCTCCACATTTCAAGCTACAATGAATGCGGTATTCCGGCCTTACTTGAGAAAATTTATGTTGGTCTTCTTTGATGATATCTTGGTATACTCCCGATCAATGTAAGAGCACACAAAGCACTTGAAAGTTGTGTTATCCATCTTGGAGAAACACCACTTCTACATCAAGCCTTCCAAATGTGTGTTTGCTCAACCGGAGTTAGAGTACTTGGGGCACATCATTTCAGGAGGTGTGAAGGTGGACCAAAGAAAAATTGAGGCTATGGTGGATTGGCCTCTACCCAAGAACATTTCGGCTCTAAGAAGTTTCTTGGGACTAACCGGCTACTATCGGAGGTTTGTGAAGAACTATGGATTGATTGCCAAACCTTTAACCTCCATGTTGAAGAAAGATGAATTTGAATGGACACCGGAGTCAAGAGAAGCATTTGACAACTTGAAGAGGGCCATGACTCAAACACCGGTCCTAGCACTTCCGGACTTCTCCATTCCCTTTGAAGTCTACACCGATGCAAGTGGAGATGGCATCGAGGCTGTTTTGGTGCAACAAAAGAGGCCTCTAGCATTCATTTCCAAAGCCTTGGGACTCATGAAGAAGGCTTGGAGAACTTATGCTAGGAAATCTCTAGCCGTGGTGCATGCCGTCAAGGTATGGAGGCTTTACTTGCTTGGCAAAAAGTTCACAATCGTCACCGATCAACAAGCACTAAAGCATCTCTTGAAGCAAAAGATTGTAAATCCGGAGCAACAAAAGTTCTTAATCAAATTGCTTGGCTTTGAGTATGATATTGTCTACCAATCGGAGAAGGAGAACAAAGTGGCGGATGCATTGTCAAGAAAGGAGGGGAGCCCAATGCTTTGGGCGGCCGAAGGAGAGGAGCCTATGTCTATGGCCATTAGTGGTGTTGAATGGCAAATATGGGATCAAATCAAGGAGGCCAACAAGCTTGATGCTCGAGCCAAGGAGATCATGGAGAAGATTGAAGCTTCATCCAAAGGAGGGGCTAACTTCAAGCTTAGGGAGGGGCTCATCTTCTACAAAGAGTATGTTTATATGCCTAATGTCCCCAACCTAAGAAAGAACATACTTGATCACTTTCACAATAGCAAGGAGGGCGGACACTCGGGTTGTTTTCGCACTTACATCCTGATCAAGCACTTCTTCTATTGGGAGGGGCTCAAAACCGAAGTTAAAGCCTTGGTGGCCGGATGCACAACATGTCAAAAGATCAAGTATGACCCAAGGGCACCAATAGGACTCCTTCAACCACTACCTATCCCAAGCTTGATTTGGGAAGATATTTCCATGGATTTCATGGAGGGGCTACCCGCAAGCAAGGGATATGAGGTCATCTTTGTAGTGGTGGACCGGCTAAGTAAGTATGCTCACTTCATTCCTATCAAGCATCCTTACTCGGCCAAGTCTATAGCTATGACATTTGTGGAGACAATCGTGAAGTTGCATGGGCTTCCAAAGAGCATTGTCTCCGATCGAGATAGGGTCTTCACGAGTACCTTTTGGAAGGAATTGTTTACTCTACAAGGAAGCACATTGAAAGCAAGTTCATCCTATCACCCACAAACGGATAGACAAATTGAGGTGATAAATAGGATCCTTGAGCAATATTTGAGGTGCTTTTATCATGACCAACAAACCGAGTGGAAGAACTTTTTTGCATGGGCGGAATATTGGTACAACACAACTTATCAAGCATTCATCAAAAGGAGCCCATTTAAGCCAGTCTATGGAAGGCCTCCCCCAGGTCTACACCATTATGTGAAGGGCACGGCAAGAAATGAGGAGGTTGAGCAAGAATTGGTGGCAAGAGATGAGGTCCTAAATAATGTCAAGAGAGAGCATAAGAAGGCACAAGAAAAGATGAAGAGATACCATGATAGAAACCGAAGGGAAGTGGCCTTCATCCCGAGTGAGATGGTATACTTGAAGCTAAAACCTTACACCCAAAAGTCTCTCAAAAAGAATTTCAGCTACAAGCTTGCCCAAAGGTTCTATGGGCCTTTCAAGGTATTAGAGAAAATTAGAGAGGTAGCATATCGGTTGGATCTTCCAAACACCTCTCTATTGCATCCGGTCTTTCATGTGTCATCACTTAAGAAAGTAGTGGGTGACCCTTCACTAATCAAACAAGACTTACCCATCATTGATAAAGAGAGAAGATTGTTGCTACAACCCAAGGAGGCTATCAAATACCGCATATGGAGGAAAGAAAGGGAAAGAATAAAAGAATGGTAAGTTTTGATCCAATGGGAAGGAATGCCAAGAGAAGAAGCCACTTGGGAGGACTATGATGAGATGATCCGGCGGTATCCACACTTCATCCTTGACGACAAGGATATTCTTCAAGAGAGGAAGAATGTTGAGGACCTCCGCAAGCGCCGCCAATCAAGAAGGACATCGGGCCATAAAGAGACCAACAGAGTATCAAGCCAAGGCCAACTACTTTGCTTGGAGGGCCTTGGCCACGTCCCTTCAGTCGGCCAAGAGGAGCTCGGCCAGGACGGGCTCGGCCACGACAAGCTCGGCCAACAGTTCCCAACCGCACTCTGACACATCCCAGCGCCTGCCCCAGCCGCCCCAGCCATCCTGAAACAGCGCCCCAACAACCTCAACCACGCCCGGCAACCTGCCCAGCCAACCAGGCCATGCCCTGCCATGCCGCCAGCCAGACCAAAGACCTGCAGCAACCATGCTAAGGCTGCAGCCTTGTACCATACGCCACCTAGGCCTTGGCCATGCCAAGGTCCTATGAAGCCATGCCTTTTTAGACATCTTAGAACCTGGTATTCACCACTTGTATTTTCGGCCGAGAGGCTTGGGAGGAATTTTGTCTCTTTGTATTCGGTCTTGGGGTTTGTCCAAGACTTGGACTAGTAAAAGCCAATCACAGTTCTTGTTAGATTGTTCTTGTAATCAACTTTCGGGAATAGAATCAATCAAGCGTTCCTCTACATACATCTTGTGTTTGATTATTTTCTTCTCAAGACAAGGGTCGGATCAAGCTGCAGCCAATAGACCTTCCCCTTGCCTTGATTCCCACGGTCACTTAGAAGCTTGGCACACTACGGCATAAGCTTGACACTCATCGGCGTTACCCGTTTGGCCCATTATTCTACATTCTCAAGGCATCCGCAAGGAGCAAAAGGGCAAAGACTTGGTGTGGTGGCTTGGGGCCGAAAGCCACCCTCCAACACCCGGCACGGCACGGCATGATGCAGGTCCGTACCGACTCGTCCCGCCGGAGAACCGGTATGGTGCCCAGTACCGGTTCTGCCGACATTGTATGTGAGTGTCTACACACTCCCGTGCCCATGCCCACGAACATGCCTGCCTGCCCCATGCAGTCCATGCCCCTATTACATCTACAACGCAATGTTGCTAGGAACATTTTTCACTTTTATAATGCCACGTGATTTCATCAACAGAGTTGCATTGCGCCAATAATATTTTAATGCAAGGACAAAGCTGGGTAGAATATGTAATCTAATATTTTTAATGCTAAAGGTTTTGTTTAGACTGCCAATTCTGTGGATGAGATTTCTCTGTAGCTGGACTTCATACAAGATAAAATATAATGTGTGCTATATATTTAAAACCAAAACAGTCCAGCATACACAGTCTACTGTCTGCAGGACTCAAGACACAGCATCTCGTATTAATTGGGCTATAAGCTTCCCAAGAGAAGGGGTAAGGCAGAAGCCTTCTGAGTTTCCTGATCTTTCTTTTTCTTTTTCTTTTTTATTTGGGGGGGTGGGGGGTGGGGGGGGGGGGGGGGGGCAAGAGGGGGAGGCGGCGAATACATATTTACATGTGCAGTCTTTCCCTTTGTTTTCTTGCATCGGCAGGCTCCTTTCACTTGAATCTACCATGATGTGCCAAAACACTAGTATATGTTGTATATGTAAACGAGAAATGCTCCGTGTCTTCTACCGTGCTTGCATGCGCACGCGTGCAAGGATGGCGGCAGCCATATGGGCAAACTCCTTTCTCTCAAATCTTTTGATTGCCTGTGCCAAAACACTAGCATAAAAAATTTTCATGTTCAAGGGGGCAGTGATACATATCCACATCTGCAAAGCCTTTCATTTCCTATGGTTGCATGGCCAGACTCAATCAATGCATGTGCCAAAGCACTTGTACATGTAAATGAGAAATGATATAATGTTTCAACTTTTAATTTAATTCCTACACTGTTAATAATTTGACGAAATGTCACCTTCATGAATAGTCTCAACCAATCAAGTGTCATGCTATAACATTTTTTATGAAAAAAGAAAAAGCATCACCATAAAAGAGTTAAGGGAAAAGTATAAGCACATACCAAGCTCTTGAAGGTTCACGTTTGCTGCAAGAAAAGAATTTTCTCTCATTATATTTGTATGTTTTTGAAGAATTTGCAAACGACCATTTTCATCAGGGAGGTTAGAACCTCCAGGCGTCCAGGTCTACATATGGAACAACACATCAAAAAATTCACAGTACAGAAAAAGTACAAGCAACAATAAGAAAGAATGGGAACAATATGATAAGAGAACTGGTAAATATTTTCCACACCGACCATAAAGAATTAGAAGCAACAAAATTTGAAAATTCTTTATCCACACTAAGCATTTGAGAATAAAGTCGTACCCACCAACTTCTCCCACAGTTACAACATATATCAGAGCATGTGTAACAATCAAATCCTGTTAAACTCTTTGTACAGCAAAGAAAAAAAAAATATAAACAAGGAATTGGTATGTCTCCTAGAAATGTCCTGGCTTCCATCATGGTCATCCATCGAATTTCTCTAGCTTCCATAAATATTTGTGATCAATGCATCTTCTGTATATATATGTATGCACGTATATGATATGTACATATTACAGCATGAACCAACAATGTGGCTTATTTTGATTAATACCACTCCTGATAATTAAACATCCTTGTTGACGATTTATCATATTCTTGCAAAAGAAGCTAGGCAGTTAATTGTAGGTGTACTGCATGCAAGCTACTAAATTATACAATCCAGCAAAGGCAAGAAACTGACCTTAAGAGGGCGTCATCCAGCAGGTCCTTCCGATCGGTCATTCCAATAAGCAACACATTATTTAAGGACTCAACACCGTCTCTCTTAAATGCAGTCACTTGGTTACTATTCAAGAATACAACTGATGAAGCTAATTGTAATACTTGGGAAAATTCACCTTTGTAAGAAGCTGACACTACAGCAAAAATGGATTTTTCCGGCACTTTTTAAAACCTATACCGATGCTTATAAGCATCGGTAATTTTGCTGCCAACGTTTTCTAAAGCATCGGTTATGTAAGAGTGGAAAAAAATTTGTCGACGCTCTTGAAAAGCGTCGCTAAAGGGTCCGTTTTTAGCGACGCTTATAAACGTCGGCTTTTAGCGACGCTTAAATGCGTCGGCCTTTAACTGATATTTTTTATAACAACGCTTTAAAGCATCGTTATAATTATTTAAAAAAATAAATTTTTTCTTTGAAATGTATACACATTTTCTGCTGGATAGTTCTGCAAAAAAATTATCTGCTTCGCACATCTTATCAACGATCATGCAATATAAGTACTTGCTAATAATAACAAGAAAATCTGAAGAATTGAACACATAAATCGTAGGAATACATAACAAGAAGAAGGCAAAGCAGGGAGTGAAGCATATGATAATTTATAAGGATCGAGACCCAACCAACAAGAATAGATCCCATACATCGATTCCCAGCACTGCCAAATTACAATAGCAGTCAGAGAAAGGAGAAGAGAGGACAAGAAAGGAGAAGAAATTTATAACTATTTTTCGCATGAATTATCGAACAGCACTAAGAGAGCCTCTTTATAACATACCTCACCCATCACGAGTATCAAGATGGGTGTTATCTTCTATTTAATTAGGATAAAATAATAAAGAGGAAAATATAATTGAGATACATAAAAAAAACACTGCGATGTACTACCATGGGACATGTATCTTCTAAGCACTCCATAAAGAGGGAGGGATTGTTTAACAAGAGAGAGAGAGAGAGAGAGAGAGGGGGGGGGGGATGCAGGAAGGAAGGCAGCGGGCTCCGGAGAGGCGACCGCGGTGTGGGCACCTCCGACAACTTTCTCCCATCGGCGTCGTAGTAAATAACGCCGGAGAAATCCAGCGGCTGGCATTTCTCCCCCATGAGTATCGACCTCCGCGAAGAAAGAAAGCTATAGGTCGCATACATCGATTCCCCGTGGCTTCCTGCCAACACGATCAAGAGAAGCACGCCCAAGAAAGAAAGAAAGGAGAAGAAACCCTCGGAGTCGGTGACGGAGCCGGAGTGCTGGATGATGGAGCGGCCGATGGAGTTGATCCACTCCTCCTTCTCCTTCTCGGAGTCGGCGACGAAGTACATGGTCTCGCGGCTGGTCGACAGCTCGAAGGCGAACTGCCGGTTGAGCACGTCCTCGGCGCCCTTCCCGGTGAGGCAGGAGGCCACGGGGATCAACCCCCGCAGGACCGACGCCCGGGTCACCACCGGTTCCTTGAACCAGAACAGCTCTCGGAGGAGAGGGGTTAGGGATTTATTGGGGCGGTGGGGGGAGAGGTGTTTGGGATTTATTAGAAAGAAAGCGTCGTCAACTAGCGTCGTCGGAGGCCAAAAGTTCTTTAGAATTCCGACGGTCTAATTCAGATTTTTTTCCGTCGATAAATTTTGGTGCAGTGCCCACGGCGAAATCTTTTTTTGCTGCAGTGTGATTAACTATGCTAAAAGAACTTTGGCCGACATTTACATTCCATTTCTGCAGTTAACGGTAAAGTCAAATGCACAATAACAATGTCGGACAAATTCTATAACATGCACGCACATAAAAAAATAGATTCTGAGAAAACCATAAGATAACAAGAAATCCAAAAAAATAGAAAAAGAGCTACATAATTTGTGAGCTACAGATGAAGCACTCATTATTCCAATGTAATCTGCTTATTAATTAAGCACAACGAAAATGAAAACCTATAAAGCATCAATAAAGCCTCTAAGTTGATTAAGATTACTACTTAGCTAGCTTGGACAACTCCTGTTCCAGCCGGGTCCCTTATCTAACCACCAATAAATAGTGATTTATTAAGATCTTTTCAAATCTACTAGGGAGCTAATGCATTGGTGAAATATACATATATATACGGAGCTAAAAAGATTGGACAGCACTTTTTAGTTCTTCACAACCACTAACAACGGTCAAAGATTGGAACAAAAATAACATCCTCAAAGGGATGAAAACAAGCCAACTGTCAGGTGTTGTGGTGGAGAGAGAAAGATAAAGAGGAACAATAAATCCAAGCAGATCTAATTATCCAATCCAATTGACAAGAAGATTCCTTGTGAACTTGGAGACAGTCCAGTGCATTAGTACTAGAGAAAAAATTAAATCAAAATAAAGATTTCCAATTTCAGTTTGTGGTGCATACCAAAAACCTCATCAATTGAATCAGACGGATCAGAATATAACAAGGCAATAAGATGAGACTGAAACAGATTAAAGATGCCATAATAAGACTCTAAACTGACTCAAGTAGACCTGACATATGCATATGCCCGGTAATAAAAATCTATTCCTGGGTTTAAGAGAGTCGAAAGATTTGTGTTTTAGGGTCTGGATGCTGAACTGAGGTAGGGAAGGGACAAGGGAGGAGGGGTTACCAAGGAAAACTGCCGTGCTTCCATTAGGAGGACCTTGGATTGCTAGCGTTATGAGAACCATTCAGCAAGATGGCGTTGTCTGTTTAAATAAAGATGGTAACAATTAGTTTTTGGATTTTTTTTTATTTTAGCAAAAAAAGATAATGGCTTGGATTCCATGAAAGGCTATACATGTTGATGTTGATGTTTTGATGTTGATGTTTTGAAAACGGCAGTTCGCATGCGAAAACTAATGGAAGCACCGCACCGCAGTTTTCCATTATCCAAGGAAAACTAATGGAGGGGTTACCCAAGGAAGCACTCCGGCACCGCAGTTCGCAGCACTCCGGACCCAAATATCTGTTTTATTATAACATATAAGTAAAAGAAAAGATAAAAAAAATAATAGTTAAACTTGGACTCAGTAAAGATAATAAACCTTTATAACTTAACTGGACAGGTAAGGGAAGCAAGGTTGGTTGTATTGCCGATACAATGCTTGAACTTCTTCTAGCATTGCAACAATGGTGATTCTCATGTATCTATTACACATTTTCACCTTAGGACCAAAGAAAGATTTAACTAATAGTTTCATTGAATAGAAACATTAGGAAAGCGAACTGCCGGTTGCGCTGAATGGTTTGATCTTACGAGGACCTTGGATTGCTAGCGTTATGAGAACCATTCAGCGCAAGATGGCTTGGTCGGGGCGTGGATTGCTAATGTTTTGATGTTTTATTTGGATCCCATCATTTATTTTTGCACAGCAAAGGATAGAGACCGGATCCTTGCGCTGAATGGTCATTGAATAGCAGTTCGCAAATGCAGTTCGCAAATGAGTGACGCAAATGACTCATTTGCCTTTCACTCATTTGCGAACTGCCGCAAATGCTATACTGCCGCAAATGCAGTTCGCAAATGCTATACTGCCGTTTTCAAAACATCAACATCAAAACATCAACATCAACATGTATAGCCTTTCATCGCATGCGAACTGCATCAACAGGGAGGAATCCAAAAACATGAACATCAACATGTATAGCCTTCATCCAAGCCAACAGGGAGGAATCCAAGCCATTATCTTTTTTTGCTAAAATAAAAAAAAATCCAAAAACTAATTGTTACCATCTTTATTTAAACAGACAACGCCATCTTGCTGAATGGTTCTCATAACGCTAGCAATCCAAGGTCCTCCTAATGGAAGCACGGCAGTTTTCCTTGGTAACCCCTCCTCCCTTGTCCCTTCCCTACCTCAGTTCAGCATCCAGACCCTAAAACACAAATCTTTCGACTCTCTTAAACCCAGGAATAGATTTTTATTACCGGGCATATGCATATGTCAGGTCTACTTGAGTCAGTTTAGAGTCTTATTATGGCATCTTTAATCTGTTTCAGTCTCATCTTATTGCCTTGTTATATTCTGATCCGTCTGATTCAATTGATGAGGTTTTTGGTATGCACCACAAACTGAAATTGGAAATCTTTATTTTGATTTAATTTTTTCTCTAGTACTAATGCACTGGACTGTCTCCAAGTTCACAAGGAATCTTCTTGTCAATTGGATTGGATAATTAGATCTGCTTGGATTTATTGTTCCTCTTTATCTTTCTCTCTCCACCACAACACCTGACAGTTGGCTTGTTTTCATCCCTTTGAGGATGTTATTTTTGTTCCAATCTTTGACCGTTGTTAGTGGTTGTGAAGAACTAAAAAGTGCTGTCCAATCTTTTTAGCTCCGTATATATATGTATATTTCACCAATGCATTAGCTCCCTAGTAGATTTGAAAAGATCTTAATAAATCACTATTTATTGGTGGTTAGATAAGGGACCCGGCTGGAACAGGAGTTGTCCAAGCTAGCTAAGTAGTAATCTTAATCAACTTAGAGGCTTTATTGATGCTTTATAGGTTTTCATTTTCGTTGTGCTTAATTAATAAGCAGATTACATTGGAATAATGAGTGCTTCATCTGTAGCTCACAAATTATGTAGCTCTTTTTCTATTTTTTTGGATTTCTTGTTATCTTATGATTTTCCCAGAATCTATTTTTTTATGTGCGTGCATGTTATAGAATTTGTCCGACATTGTTATTGTGCATTTGACTTTACTGTTAACTGCAGAAATGGAATGTAAATGTCGGCCAAAGTTCTTTTAGCATAGTTAATCACACTGCAGCAAAAAAAGATTTCGCCGTGGGCACTGCACCAAAATTTATCGACGGAAAAAAATCTAAATTAGACCGTCGGAATTCTAAAGAACTTTTGGCCTCCGACGACGCTAGTTGACGACGCTTTCTTTCTAATAAATCCCAAACACCTCTCCCCCCACCGCCCCAATAAATCCCTAACCCCTCTCCTCCGAGAGCTGTTCTGGTTCAAGGAACCGGTGGTGACCCGGGCGTCGGTCCTGCGGGGGTTGATCCCCGTGGCCTCCTGCCTCACCGGGAAGGGCGCCGAGGACGTGCTCAACCGGCAGTTCGCCTTCGAGCTGTCGACCAGCCGCGAGACCATGTACTTCGTCGCCGACTCCGAGAAGGAGAAGGAGGAGTGGATCAACTCCATCGGCCGCTCCATCATCCAGCACTCCGGCTCCGTCACCGACTCCGAGGGTTTCTTCTCCTTTCTTTCTTTCTTGGGCGTGCTTCTCTTGATCGTGTTGGCAGGAAGCCACGGGGAATCGATGTATGCGACCTATAGCTTTCTTTCTTCGCGGAGGTCGATACTCATGGGGGAGAAATGCCAGCCGCTGGATTTCTCCGGCGTTATTTACTACGACGCCGATGGGAGAAAGTTGTCGGAGGTGCCCACACCGCGGTCGCCTCTCCGGAGCCCGCTGCCTTCCTTCCTGCATCCCCCCCCCCCCCCCCCCCCCCCCTCTCTCTCTCTCTCTTGTTAAACAATCCCTCCCTCTTTATGGAGTGCTTAGAAGATACATGTCCCATGGTAGTACATCGCAGTGTTTTTTTTATGTATCTCAATTATATTTTCCTCTTTATTATTTTATCCTAATTAAATAGAAGATAACACCCATCTTGATACTCGTGATGGGTGAGGTATGTTATAAAGAGGCTCTCTTAGTGCTGTTCGATAATTCATGCGAAAAATAGTTATAAATTTCTTCTCCTTTCTTGTCCTCTCTTCTCCTTTCTCTGACTGCTATTGTAATTTGGCAGTGCTGGGAATCGATGTATGGGATCTATTCTTGTTGGTTGGGTCTCGATCCTTATAAATTATCATATGCTTCACTCCCTGCTTTGCCTTCTTCTTGTTATGTATTCCTACGATTTATGTGTTCAATTCTTCAGATTTTCTTGTTATTATTAGCAAGTACTTATATTGCATGATCGTTGATAAGATGTGCGAAGCAGATAATTTTTTTGCAGAACTATCCAGCAGAAAATGTGTATACATTTCAAAGAAAAAATTTATTTTTTTAAATAATTATAACGATGCTTTAAAGCGTTGTTATAAAAAATATCAGTTAAAGGCCGACGCATTTAAGCGTCGCTAAAAGCCGACGTTTATAAGCGTCGCTAAAAACGGACCCTTTAGCGACGCTTTTCAAGAGCGTCGACAAATTTTTTTCTACTCTTACATAACCGATGCTTTAGAAAGCGTTGGCAGCAAAATTACCGATGCTTATAAGCATCGGTATAGGTTTTAAAAAGTGCCGGAAAAATCCATTTTTGCTGTAGTGTCAGCTTCTTACAAAGGTGAATTTTCCCAAGTATTACAATTAGCTTCATCAGTTGTATTCTTGAATAGTAACCAAGTGACTGCATTTAAGAGAGACGGTGTTGAGTCCTTAAATAATGTGTTGCTTATTGGAATGACCGATCGGAAGGACCTGCTGGATGAAGCCCTCTTAAGGTCAGTTTCTTGCCTTTGCTGGATTGTATAATTTAGTAGCTTGCATGCAGTACACCTACAATTAACTGCCTAGCTTCTTTTGCAAGAATATGATAAATCGTCAACAAGGATGTTTAATTATCAGGAGTGGTATTAATCAAAATAAGCCACATTGTTGGTTCATGCTGTAATATGTACATATCATATACGTGCATACATATATATACAGAAGATGCATTGATCACAAATATTTATGGAAGCTAGAGAAATTCGATGGATGACCATGATGGAAGCCAGGACATTTCTAGGAGACATACCAATTCCTTGTTTATATTTTTTTTTTCCTTTGCTGTACAAAGAGTTTAACAGGATTTGATTGTTACACATGCTCTGATATATGTTGTAACTGTGGGAGAAGTTGGTGGGTACGACTTTATTCTCAAATGCTTAGTGTGGATAAAGAATTTTCAAATTTTGTTGCTTCTAATTCTTTATGGTCGGTGTGGAAAATATTTACCAGTTCTCTTATCATATTGTTCCCATTCTTTCTTATTGTTGCTTGTACTTTTTCTGTACTGTGAATTTTTTGATGTGTTGTTCCATATGTAGACCTGGACGCCTGGAGGTTCTAACCTCCCTGATGAAAATGGTCGTTTGCAAATTCTTCAAAAACATACAAATATAATGAGAGAAAATTCTTTTCTTGCAGCAAACGTGAACCTTCAAGAGCTTGGTATGTGCTTATACTTTTCCCTTAACTCTTTTATGGTGATGCTTTTTCTTTTTTCATAAAAAATGTTATAGCATGACACTTGATTGGTTGAGACTATTCATGAAGGTGACATTTCGTCAAATTATTAACAGTGTAGGAATTAAATTAAAAGTTGAAACATTATATCATTTCTCATTTACATGTACAAGTGCTTTGGCACATGCATTGATTGAGTCTGGCCATGCAACCATAGGAAATGAAAGGCTTTGCAGATGTGGATATGTATCACTGCCCCCTTGAACATGAAAATTTTTTATGCTAGTGTTTTGGCACAGGCAATCAAAAGATTTGAGAGAAAGGAGTTTGCCCATATGGCCGCCGCCATCCTTGCACGCGTGCGCATGCAAGCACGGTAGAAGACACGGAGCATTTCTCGTTTACATATACAACATATGCTAGTGTTTTGGCACATCATGGTAGATTCAAGTGAAAGGAGCCTGCCGATGCAAGAAAACAAAGGGAAAGACTGCACATGTAAATATGTATTCGCCGCCTCCCCCTCTTGCCCCCCCCCCCCACCCCCCACCCCCCCAGATAAAAAAGAAAAAGAAAAAGAAAGATCAGGAAACTCAGAAGGCTTCTGCCTTACCCCTTCTCTTGGGAAGCTTGTAGCCCAATTAATACGAGATGCTGTGTCTTGAGTCCTGCAGACAGTAGACTGTGTATGCTGGACTGTTTTGGTTTTAAATATATAGCACACATTATATTTTATCTTGTATGAAGTCCAGCTACAGAGAAATCTCATCCACAGAATTGGCAGTCTAAACAAAACCTTTAGCATTAAAAATATTAGATTACATATTCTACCCAGCTTTGTCCTTGCATTAAAATATTATTGGCGCAATGCAACTCTGTTGATGAAATCACGTGGCATTATAAAAGTGAAAAATGTTCCTAGCAACATTGCGTTGTAGATGTAATAGGGGCATGGACTGCATGGGGCAGGCAGGCATGTTCGTGGGCATGGGCACGGGAGTGTGTAGACACTCACATACAATGTCGGCAGAACCGGTACTGGGCACCATACCGGTTCTCCGGCGGGACGAGTCGGTACGGACCTGCATCATGCCGTGCCGTGCCGGGTGTTGGAGGGTGGCTTTCGGCCCCAAGCCACCACACCAAGTCTTTGCCCTTTTGCTCCTTGCGGATGCCTTGAGAATGTAGAATAATGGGCCAAACGGGTAACGCCGATGAGTGTCAAGCTTATGCCGTAGTGTGCCAAGCTTCTAAGTGACCGTGGGAATCAAGGCAAGGGGAAGGTCTATTGGCTGCAGCTTGATCCGACCCTTGTCTTGAGAAGAAAATAATCAAACACAAGATGTATGTAGAGGAACGCTTGATTGATTCTATTCCCGAAAGTTGATTACAAGAACAATCTAACAAGAACTGTGATTGGCTTTTACTAGTCCAAGTCTTGGACAAACCCCAAGACCGAATACAAAGAGACAAAATTCCTCCCAAGCCTCTCGGCCGAAAATACAAGTGGTGAATACCAGGTTCTAAGATGTCTAAAAAGGCATGGCTTCATAGGACCTTGGCATGGCCAAGGCCTAGGTGGCGTATGGTACAAGGCTGCAGCCTTAGCATGGTTGCTGCAGGTCTTTGGTCTGGCTGGCGGCATGGCAGGGCATGGCCTGGTTGGCTGGGCAGGTTGCCGGGCGTGGTTGAGGTTGTTGGGGCGCTGTTTCAGGATGGCTGGGGCGGCTGGGGCAGGCGCTGGGATGTGTCAGAGTGCGGTTGGGAACTGTTGGCCGAGCTTGTCTTGGCCGAGCCCGTCCTGGCCGAGCTCCTCTTGGCCGACTGAAGGGACGTGGCCAAGGCCCTCCAAGCAAAGTAGTTGGCCTTGGCTTGATACTCTGTTGGTCTCTTTATGGCCCGATGTCCTTCTTGATTGGCGGCGCTTGCGGAGGTCCTCAACATTCTTCCTCTCTTGAAGAATATCCTTGTCCTCAAGGATGAAGTGTGGATACCGCCGGATCATCTCATCATAGTCCTCCCAAGTGGCTTCTTCTCTTGGCATTCCTTCCCATTGGATCAAAACTTACCATTCTTTTATTCTTTCCCTTTCTTTCCTCCATATGCGGTATTTGATAGCCTCCTTGGGTTGTAGCAACAATCTTCTCTCTTTATCAATGATGGGTAAGTCTTGTTTGATTAGTGAAGGGTCACCCACTACTTTCTTAAGTGATGACACATGAAAGACCGGATGCAATAGAGAGGTGTTTGGAAGATCCAACCGATATGCTACCTCTCTAATTTTCTCTAATACCTTGAAAGGCCCATAGAACCTTTGGGCAAGCTTGTAGCTGAAATTCTTTTTGAGAGACTTTTGGGTGTAAGGTTTTAGCTTCAAGTATACCATCTCACTCGGGATGAAGGCCACTTCCCTTCGGTTTCTATCATGGTATCTCTTCATCTTTTCTTGTGCCTTCTTATGCTCTCTCTTGACATTATTTAGGACCTCATCTCTTGCCACCAATTCTTGCTCAACCTCCTCATTTCTTGCCGTGCCCTTCACATAATGGTGTAGACCTGGGGGAGGCCTTCCATAGACTGGCTTAAATGGGCTCCTTTTGATGAATGCTTGATAAGTTGTGTTGTACCAATATTCCGCCCATGCAAAAAAGTTCTTCCACTCGGTTTGTTGGTCATGATAAAAGCACCTCAAATATTGCTCAAGGATCCTATTTACCACCTCAATTTGTCTATCCGTTTGTGGGTGATAGGATGAACTTGCTTTCAATGTGCTTCCTTGTAGAGTAAACAATTCCTTCCAAAAGGTACTCGTGAAGACCCTATCTCGATCGGAGACAATGCTCTTTGGAAGCCCATGCAACTTCACGATTGTCTCCACAAATGTCATAGCTATAGACTTGGCCGAGTAAGGATGCTTGATAGGAATGAAGTGAGCATACTTACTTAGCCGGTCCACCACTACAAAGATGACCTCATATCCCTTGCTTGCGGGTAGCCCCTCCATGAAATCCATGGAAATATCTTCCCAAATCAAGCTTGGGATAGGTAGTGGTTGAAGGAGTCCTATTGGTGCCCTTGGGTCATACTTGATCTTTTGACATGTTGTGCATCCGGCCACCAAGGCTTTAACTTCGGTTTTGAGCCCCTCCCAATAGAAGAAGTGCTTGATCAGGATGTAAGTGCGAAAACAACCCGAGTGTCCGCCCTCCTTGCTATTGTGAAAGTGATCAAGTATGTTCTTTCTTAGGTTGGGGACATTAGGCATATAAACATACTCTTTGTAGAAGATGAGCCCCTCCCTAAGCTTGAAGTTAGCCCCTCCTTTGGATGAAGCTTCAATCTTCTCCATGATCTCCTTGGCTCGAGCATCAAGCTTGTTGGCCTCCTTGATTTGATCCCATATTTGCCATTCAACACCACTAATGGCCATAGACATAGGCTCCTCTCCTTCGGCCGCCCAAAGCATTGGGCTCCCCTCCTTTCTTGACAATGCATCCGCCACTTTGTTCTCCTTCTCCGATTGGTAGACAATATCATACTCAAAGCCAAGCAATTTGATTAAGAACTTTTGTTGCTCCGGGTTTACAATCTTTTGCTTCAAGAGATGCTTTAGTGCTTGTTGATCGGTGACGATTGTGAACTTTTTGCCAAGCAAGTAAAGCCTCCATACCTTGACGGCATGCACCACGGCTAGAGATTTCCTAGCATAAGTTCTCCAAGCCTTCTTCATGGGTCCCAAGGCTTTGGAAATGAATGCTAGAGGCCTCTTTTGTTGCACCAAAACAGCCTCGATGCCATCTCCACTTGCATCGGTGTAGACTTCAAAGGGAATGGAGAAGTCCGGAAGTGCTAGGACCGGTGTTTGAGTCATGGCCCTCTTCAAGTTGTCAAATGCTTCTCTTGACTCCGGTGTTCATTCAAATTCATCTTTCTTCAACATGGAGGTTAAAGGTTTGGCAATCAATCCATAGTTCTTCACAAACCTCCGATAGTAGCCGGTTAGTCCCAAGAAACTTCTTAGAGCCGAAATGTTCTTGGGTAGAGGCCAATCCACCATAGCCTCAATTTTTCTTTGGTCCACCTTCACACCTCCTGAAATGATGTGCCCCAAGTACTCTAACTCCGGTTGAGCAAACACACATTTGGAAGGCTTGATGTAGAAGTGGTGTTTCTCCAAGATGGATAACACAACTTTCAAGTGCTTTGTGTGCTCTTACATTGATCGGGAGTATACCAAGATATCATCAAAGAAGACCAACATAAATTTTCTCAAGTAAGGCCGGAATACCGCATTCATTGTAGCTTGAAATGTGGAGGCAGCATTGCGAAGTCTAAACGGCATGACAAGATACTCATAGTGCCCCGAATGTGTCTGAAATGCCGTCTTGTGAATGCCTTCTTCCTTCATCCGAATTTGATGGTATCTCGCCTTTAAGTCAAACTTGGTGAAGACCGTTGCACCATGTAGCTCATCAAGCATTTCATCCATTGTAGGAATGGAGAATCTATCCTTAATGGTTGCTTCGTTCAAGGCTCGGTAGTTGGTGCAAAATCTCCAAGTGCCATCCTTCTCCTTCACAAGTAGAACCGGAGATAAGAATGGACTAGTGCTATATCGGATCAATCCTTACTTCAACATCTCTTCTACTTGTCTTTCTATCTCTTCTTTTTGAAAGTGGGCATACCGATAGGGTGGAACATTCACCGGTGTAGCTTCATTCTTCAACCGAATAGGATGATCAAAACTTCTTGGAGGTGGGAGAGATATAGGTACCTTCATGACATCCTTGTGAGCCTCCAACAAGCTTCGGATCTTTGGAGGGATGCCCTCCAACTCATCTTTCTTCTTGCCCCCTTCATGGTGTTGGCCGGTCATCATAATAGCAAAGCAAGAAGCCCCTCCTTTGCATAGCTTCTCAATCATGTTGGCTTCACAAGACCGCACCTCCTTGTTGCTCATGGCAATCCATTTCTTCTTTTGGCCGCCTATCTTGAACTCCATGGTCATGATGCTATAGTCGGTTAGCACCTTGCCCAAGCCTTTGAGCCATGCATTGCCCAACACCATATCCAAGCCGACTAGTTGGAGAACATGCAAATCGGCTTTGATTCTTACTCCTTGGATATTCATGCAAATGTCCCTCACAACTTCTTCACACTTGAGTTTTTCTCCACTAGCCACCTTGACTTCAAAGGGCTCCATGGCCGCCCCTCTCAAACCAACCTTCTTCACGATGCCAGAGTTGATGAAATTGTGGGAAGATCCACTATCCACCAACAAGGAGACTTCATGTTTGCCCACTCATGCCATCAAGCGCATGGTGGACGGTCTTTGCACCCCCGACATAGCATGCAAAGATAGCTCGGCCTCCCCCTTATCCGGGCTAAGATCAGCCCCATTCTCTTGCTCCTCTTCATCTTCCTCCTTCGAACCACCCGAAGTAGCTTCCTCCTCCTCGGAGCCCACATCACGGAAGAAGGCTTGGCCGGTTTTGCATTGATGGCCCAGCTCCACTTGTCACCTCATTTGAAGCATATTCCCTTCTTGACGTAATCTTGGAGCTCATCTTTAGAAAGCTTCTTAACTTGTTGAGGCCGCTCCTTGTTGTTTCTTCTAAGTTCTTCTTTTTCCTTTAAAGGCCCCTTTGGTGGTAATGATGTAGAGGCCCTGGTGTTGAAGCTTTCCTTGGACATACGCCTCTCCCCACCATAGCTTTGGTCCAAGATCTCGGCCATTCTCATAGCTTCTTGAAGTTTTGCCGGTTGCTTTAGCTTCAACTCTTTGGCAAGCCAAGGCTTCAAGCCATCAAGAAAAGTGCCCTATAATGCTTCTTCGGACCACCCGTTCACCATAGTTTGGAATAGCTGAACTCATCAATGTAGGCTTGCACCTTTCCTTCTTGCTTCAATTTGACTAGTTGGCCATGATGATTCACAACGGGTGAAGGCCCCAATTGTGACATAAACTCCTTCACGAAAGCCGTCCAACCAAGTCTCTTTCCATCTTTAATATAGAGGTCTCGGATCCATCTCCATCACCGGCTAGCTCTTCTCTCAAGATGGAAGCTAGCAAGTGTAACCCGATCCCTCCTTGGAACTTCATATACATTGAAATATTGTTCCGCCTTATCCATCCACTCAAAGGGATCTCCTCCAAACTTGAAAAAATCAATTTTTGGTTTTTTCATCCGTTTGTCTTGTTGTCTTGGGCCCCTAGCCTCATCTTCACCATAGTCTTCATCTCTCCTTCGCCCCTCCATGAAGTTCCTCCGGCCAATAGGCGTTTGGTCATGGAATGGCTATTCTTCGGGTTCACTCTCCCCCTCACTATGGCTAGGTCCCTTACCTTCCATCCACCTCTCTACCTCTATTCCCCGGGCTTCAATTCTTCGTCCTCTCCTCCGAGGTCTCCGGTAGTCTAACTCCTCTAAACGGTTAGCCCGTAAGCTTCCCGCTTCACTTCCTCTCTCATCCCTTCCATGGCCCCGCCGTGAGGCGTGCGACCAAGGCTCCTTCTCATTAGATCTTTTATACTCTCGTTCTCTTTCTTTTTCTCCAACTCTTCTCTCCAACCTCTCCAAATGAGCATTCATTTTCCTCCTCATGTTGGCTAGAGTTGTAGACAAATTTTCAAGAGCTCGGCTTAGGTGAGCCGAACTCCCCTCCAAGGCCTCTAGCCGAGCATGATGAGAGTTTGAATTTGCTCCCGACTCCATTGCTTCTCTCCCAACAAATACACTCCAATCCTCCTTTGGCCGTCACCCAAGGGATGGACCGACCCTCCTTCTTTTATATAGATTGAAAGATACACCACTCAATCGCCTCTGATTACAACAAAAGTTTATAACAAAATAAATCTCACAACCCAAGAAAAATGTTTTGTTGCTCTACTTGCTCCCTACCCGATGTAGTTGGGAAAAGGGCACGAGGTACTACCATTAGCCTTCCTCTTGTGCCGTCCCTCATATGTCCTAACATCGAATAGTTGGGTCAAATAGTGCCGGGTACTACCATTAGCCTTCCCGTTGGCACTATCCCTAGGATGAGCAATATAGAGAAAGCAATCCGTTCCCTTTACAAGAAAAATGTTCTCACACCCTTTACAAGATTTGCTTGTTCCTGAGTCATGTCTATGATTCCAGGGGGAACAATTAGGCCCTTTTTTGTTCCTTTAACCTTTTCTGCATGGGCAAATATATGTTCACCCATGAGATATCTCAACCAGGAATAAGAAATTTCAGCCAAGAAAAACAAAAATGGTTGTTCCAAGAGAATTGCTATCTCCATTCGACATTTTCTTGTTCTCAAATCAAACACAGCCTCCACAAGCACATAGCCATCCAGACTTCATGTTTAGGCAGTTGTCACCCTTGCACTCTGACTACTTTGTGACAAGAGAAAGCAGCTGGTATCTAATTTAAATGGGAAGAAAAGAACATGAAGCTTAGAGTTTGAATTTTTCATCCTAGAGATGCCATAAAGTTATAATTGTCGGTATTTTCTCAATTTTTCAAGTGAAAGAATAAATGGATGAGGATTTTCTCAATTTCTAGCATTAAAGGTATGACGTGAAAGTGGAAGCATGTTACTTGGGTGTTATTTGTGCAACTAGTTGCCAGTGATCCTTAAGAGTTAGCTTCTAAAGATGGTTAACCATACCATGCTTTTGAGGCAGTGAAGAAAGTGCATGTAAATAATATGTGACATTATTAGTTAGCGTGATAAGGTGTGTGTGTGTGTGTGTTAAATACAAAGGCAAGAGGAATAAAAAGACAAGCATTTCATGCATATCTCCATTTCTCCAACTCCAAACTCCTTAAACTGACATGGTAACACTTCCACTGCCATAGAACGACTTGTACCTTCATATTTGTGGACTGTTGTTGATAAGTCAATGACACTTTTAGTTTTGTTAAAATTGTGCTTTGATGGTCCAGATACTTCAAATTTATATAATTTGTCACTTGGAATAGTATAAGTTGAAGTGTCTCGCTTGCATTCTTGCATCCATAAACAAGGCAGAACAAAAAGTTCTGTGCCAAGGAGTTTCATCACTTGAGGTGGAGTTTTGAGCTTTCTTGGAATACTTTCTAGCATGAAATTCTAACTATAAGGTGTCAAGGGGTTTCTTTCATCTGATGCTGTGCCATAATGTCTGTTTTTTTTTTTTTTGAAAAAATTCCTACAGTTGAAGTGTCCGGGTAGCAGATAATACCATAGGAGTAACAGGCTAAGATTTCCATGAGGTTTTGGCAACAGGAAACCTATGAAGCCTTGTTTGAAGTTGCCAGAACTCTGGATATCAGAAAAAATGACTGGTGTTTGGAACAAAGGGAAAATCATACTCATCAATCTAACAATGAAAGTTTTTCCTGGATATAATGATGTTTTATTGTGTTTTTCACTTAGTTACTGGAAGTAGGTGCGGATGCGGGTGCGGATTCAGGTGCAAGGATGGGGAATCTAGTAACTGGAAAGTTGGTTGAGCTGAGTTCTTGAGGAGATTCTGAAGTGTGTATTTCACCTTAAGTGGAAGTTTCCTGCTACTAAGGTTTTTCGATATGCCAAGGCTTGCATGCTCCCAGTTCTTTTTCTTTGCCTTTGTTGTCAGGGTGGTAAGGCTATGGCATTAGGCTTGGTTGGTCTTAATAGATGAACAGGTGGCTGTTGATATTTCACACATTTGATCATAGTAGACTTATGAGACAAAATATCTGTAGTGAAGGTATGCTTGATGAGTAGGGTAGTGGCAGTGGCTGTTTTGGTGTCTCTGCTACCTTTCTCACTTCATTGAGCAACCTTAAAAGCTAAATGTATATTTTGTACTTGATGGGCATTTTTTTGACCACAATGGAAATATGTGCTAGCACTAACTTGAGGTTCAAACATTTTGACACTAATTGCACTATATTTTCCATACTATATTCCTATATGAAATGCAAAATTTTAGTTGCAATTCCCATCCTACAACTTTGCAAAAAACCGAAGGCATGCACTTGCAAATGACTTGCTCTCAGCGTAGGGATGATTAAATGTAGTGAAGCATATGTCAGATTTTGTGGATGTAAAATGAAGTTATATGTAATAAGGGTTTGTGATTACCAAAGTGCTTATCCATATCTTGATGCAGCTGCACGTACGAAGAACTACAGCGGAGCTGAACTGGAAGGTGTTGTCAAAAGTGCAGCCTCATTTGCCTTGAATCGGCAAATAAGCATGGATGATCTTACTAAACCTTTAGATGAGGAGAGTATAAAAGTTACAATGGATGATTTTTTGTATGCTATGCAAGAAGTTGTCCCTGCATTTGGTGCATCCACAGATGATCTCGAACGATGCAGGTATTGTCAAGTTATTAGTATCAATAAATTTTACGTCAATAAAGTGCTGCTAAATTTACTTTTTGCATCAGAATCCAAACTGGATATATATGTTGTCTTAGCGTACTAATTTTTTTTGAAGATGTGGAAGTAAATTAAATGAGTTTTCCAACACATTTTCTATGCGACAAGGTTGACAGTCTAAACATACTATTTGTTTCAAGAAACATGTGCTCAAAACTAGTTGCATGAAGCTTGCTTCGTAGTTCAAATGTAATGTTTTTGATCATTTTGTTCCACAGCCAGTGTAAACAGTTATAAGGTATATTCATAGGTGATCTTTTGATATCATTAAAGTCTGAACTGGAAAGTCTGTTTTACCATGTCTTCCAATCATCAGTCTTAGACTAGGTTTGGGGTGTTCAGTTAGCTACAAAAATACAGGATATCAAGTTATGAGACATCCCTATCATTTCAATGTTTGTGTTCGTGCATGGTTATGAGAAGTGTATCTCTGTCATGTTTTTGGGACATATCATTCTATTTTGAACCATAAATGGCATACAGGCTTAATGGTGTGGTTGACTGTGGTGAGAGGCATAAGCACATCTATCAAAGAGCTATGCTTCTTGTGGAGGAACTTAAAGTAAGCAAGGGCAGCCCACTTGTTACTTGCCTTCTGGAAGGTCCAAGCGGCAGGTAGCTTATCATGTACCTGTTCACCTCTCTTTGTTGCAGTGTGTATGTTATCTGATGAAGTTTCTATTGTTAGTGGTAAGACAGCAATGGCAGCTACGATTGGCATTGACAGTGATTTCCCGTATGTCAAGATAGTAAGCATCTTCTCATTTTTCTAAGGATCATCCACTCTTTTGAGGTTCTTTGTTCCTAATGATATGACACCTTGTTGTGACTATAGATCTCAGCAGAAACAATGATTGGTCTCAGTGAGAGCAGTAAATGTGCACAAATTGTTACGGTTTGTTTGTAATTGAATTAGCTTATTTAATTTTGTATATGTTAAAAGGAAATCTGGAAAAGTTTCTTGCTGTTTGCAACTGAGCTAGCTAATAAGTTGACGTCTTAATGGTCTTTTCCTTCCTGTGTACTAGACTGATTCGTATTCTTTTACGATATAGGTATTTGAGGATGCTTACAAATCTCAATTAAGCATCATAATTCTGGATGACATTGAAAGGTAACTCCTAACTTATGTAACTATTGTGCTTTGCTAAAGTTACTGGAGAGAGAGAATAGTCAGCCCCTTAATATCATTTATATACAAAATGCAAATTGCACGAAATATAATTGGTTGCCCACCTCTAAACATGGTAAGGAAAGTGCCCTTGCCCTCTAGGATAGTTCTCTCGTGTTCTGTGAGAATTAAATACTATGCATATTTACACTATGCTATTTCCTGATTATTCTTTATGCGTGACATTTCCACATATTCTACACTTCAGGTTATTGGAGTATGTTGCTATAGGGCCACGCTTCTCAAATTTGATTTCACAAACATTATTGGTCCTCGTGAAACGACTTCCTCCAAAGGTTCTTATTTCTTCCATTTCCTTCTGCTCATTCCTTCTAAAACGGTTTGTGCAAAAGCTTATCAAATCAAGAAAAGAATTATGAGATCAAATATACCTGAGCTTTTACGAGTCATACTTGCATATATCCAGCATCATGGAACAATGATGTTAAAAATTTGTGAGTTTTCTTAAAAAGTTTTTTGGCCAGAATTTTCTGAGTCTTTCATTTGCCTGTTGACATTAACAGTTCTTATTCTGTAAACTGCAAATAGGGCTAGCTGCATAGATCTTAACATGACGAATATGTTATATCCTCTTGCAGGGTAAGAACATGCTGGTAATTGGAACAACAAGTGAGGTGGGCTTTCTGGAGTCTCCTGGCTTATGTGATGCATTCTCTGTCACATACCATGTTCCAACTCTAGACAAGGCAGATGCCAAAAAGGTAGAGGAATATGGGAAGGAAGTTTTTTGTTGAAAACAAAAATGGAAATGATCGGTGGATATATAATGATAAATGTAAAGTTAAACTGCTGTCAGGACATTATGCATGTCGGTAAGGGCCTGTTTGATATTGCTTTTGTTTTCTAGTTTTGTTTTCAAAAATCCAAGAAGAAAATTGAACTAGCTTGGACAAAAAAATCTATGATATGACCCTTTTGTTTTTTAAATCTTTTTTGCAAAACCTGTGGAGGTTTTCTCAGCAGCATATTGCCTTGTGTTCATGCGCATCTGCTTAGCGGCCAGAGATTTTAAATTTGAATCTTGGGTGGTGCATCAAAAGCAAGGAATGGCAGAAGTTCTGCATAAATGCTATCTCCAATATCAATCTCCTTCTGGTATCACGTATTTGCAGGGAAACAAAAACAGAACATGATAACAATACCAAACAGGCCCTAAAATCACATGTTTATCGCTTTGTCTCTAGAAACTTAGTTGAAGTCTAACTATATCATAGGTGAGTGACAACACCAGATATCTTGCTAGCTGGTATTGGTACATCTTATAAAACAACTTAGATAACTATTCTGTAAATGCAGCATGCTTGATTACCATTCTTCTTATTGATCTTGAAGGTGGTTGCCAAGGTTGGGCTTCCATGACCTTTGAGATTTTGTTTTCCATGATGTGGAGGGTGATTTGCTACAGTCAACTATTGTGTTTTCATATATATACAAAAATGCATGTTAGTTCTATTTTCAGGATTGCATATGAATGTGCATGCATAAAGTCAAGATGGCATGCACAAGCTAGAGTTCTAATATTACATGAGTTGGCAGCATTATAGATGTAACATTCGACCTTGAGAAATTTTGTTAGATTGACATTGTCTTGCAATTGTGCAGTTATTAGTGCAGTTCTTTGAAATTTGTGGCCACAATTTGCTCGGTAAGTTTAGCTCATGAAATCTCCTTTCTGCAGGTTTTGAAAGGGCTTAATGTATTTGCTGAAGATGATATTGATTTAGCGGCTGAAGCATTGCATGATGTAAGCTCGATTTCTCTAATTCTCCTGCCAACCCACCTATTTAACACGCTCATCAATGAGAACTACAAGAAAAAAGTAAACTGTGATTAGATTTCATGTTGGTTTGCTCCTTAATATATTCTAGTTGAGCGATAATAAATAATGAGACTTTGTTTTTGAGCAACTTGTTTGTTGTTCAGTATTATGAACACTCATAATCCCACTTGGATCATGTTCGCATTGCTTGTCGAGTCTGAACCATCTAAAGCATAAAGTCACTTCTGTAGATGCTGAACCCTTATGGTCACCTTGTTAAATGCAATGGCCCCACAGAGCCTTAACATAGATAAACTGTTACATTGATTGAAGCTGAGAATAACATCAACCTGTAGGAATGTAGATGTCGTAGTTGGTTCTTATGTTCTTTGGGATGTTTTCAGATGCCCTTGAAGAAGTTGTATATGCTTGTGGAGATGGCTGCACAAGGATCCACGGGAGGAAGTGCAGAGGCTATTTACCTTGGAAAAGAGAAGATTAGCCTAAATCATTTCTATGCTATCTTGGGTGACATTGTGTCCATCCGACACTGAGTTTTTATATATTACTCTGACATCAGATAAGTAGGTATGATTTTTGTGGATTCTTTTTTTCTTGTTCTTTGTCATGTTTTTGACACTCAGATAATTTTTTTGTTTCTCCAGTTTTTTGTCCCGATGAGGGTGGTTGTTCCTTGTTATTCTTTTCTGCTGAATAGGTCTGAGCTTAAATCACTATAGTAGACGAGCTCTGATAATATTTCGGTATTGAGTGTTCTGGTGATACATTTTCCTTTATACTCTTTTGGTAAGAAGAACCAGTTTGCAGCACTGATATGTACTCAAAGTGCAAAGTTAATTGGAATTAGCGTTGCTTTCATATCATTGTCGTGACTCGTGACAGTTACATTATGTTGCAATGGCCATTGTTTATATCAATATAATTTTGTGTGGTGGCAGAATTAGTTGGGCTTGTTTCACATATAGGGTTTACCAATGTCCTTGTGTAATGACTCCATTTTTGTTTGGTAAATTCTAGGAGTTTTTGATTCCAGGTGGGTTCTGGATTATATTTTCTAGCAATTAAAATGTGTAGTGAGTAGACTTTCTTTCGAATTATTATCATGACAGTCGCATTCTGCTACAATGGATATTGTCATTTATGCCAATATAATTTCATAGAGTGGCAGAATTAGTTAATTGAATTTTTAATCTTGGACATGAGCTGGACTTGTGTCACATATTGGGTTTACTAATGTCCTTGTTTGATGACTCCATTCATGTTCGGTAAATTCCAAGAGTTTTGATTCCACGTAGGTTCTGGGGTTGCATACTCTAGCAATTATAATATATAGCTTGTGTGGAGGTGGAACCCAGGAAAGTGGAAGAGGTTTCATTTTAAAAGAAATATAATCCTTTTTCCAGAAAAAGAAATATAATCCAAGTTATGACATAATGCAGATTAAACAGTGATTCAGATATTTTGATTTTTATTTTGATTTTTTTTTCTTATAGTTTGTATTAATCCGGAATAAAAAAGCTTGGTCAAGCATGATTGTTGGTGGTGGCACTGAAGGCTAGTTAACCTAGCCCCATAGAATCTAGTGAAGCTTGGATCACAAAATTGAGTCCTGGTGGGTAAAATTTGGATACAATCATATAGCCCAATAAATAGCTTCATAATATTTACATGCATAATCATTATCATACAAAACTTTATCATAGCCTAATGAATGGGTCGGTTTTGGGTCAAATCCACGTTGCATCTGATCCGAACTCAATAGGACTTCAGTTGCAATGCAGATTCAGGTTTATCAAAATAAGTATGACCTGAGCTTTCACCTGGACCTGATTAAGAACGGATTCAGATTCAAGTAATTTTTAAGGTTTAATGTATATGATTTAGTAGGCTTTCTAGTCAAGGGTCCCCCACTCTCAAAACTAGGTCTCTTATCATGATAGTTTTCCATATATAACATGTTACGTATTTGTGACAAATTGCAGTTGAAAAGAAGTACGATGTAGAAAATGAATGATTATTTTTAAAAATTATAATCAATTTAAAATATATATTTTTTCATTTATGTTATTTGTTTAAAAATAAATCAAAATTTAAGTGTCATTGTGATCTGGGAAAGTGCATGTGTTAGAAAAAGCACTAGACGCGGTGAAAATCAATTAACGCAACCATGTGGCTAATCCTCTTTATATTCCTAAATTTTTATATACTACATATATATAGTATGTGTACATATTTGAATTATCAGGCTTCCGGATTTGGACATATCTATATCCCAATCCAATAAAACTGGATTTGTAAATATTAAATTTGACTATGATACAGTAAGGTTGCCGAAATTTTTTATTGGATCTATATCTGCTTCTTGTCGGGTTGAAGGTTTTTGGGTACCATTTACATCCTGATACTATCTAATGGAATTAAACTTAAAACAGTCATATTTAAGATGAGAGCTAATGGTAAAATCTCAGGGTTTTTCTAGATTTTTAAATATCTTATTATAAATTGGAAGCCAATGAGAATAAAATCCAAACTTGATTCCAGATCCTATTAACTTATCACATCCAACTTGGTTGCAGCCCACAAGATTGGCTTCGATTGAAGAGTAGTCTGTGTGTGGTGTGACCTTTTATCCGTGTTTTAAAACTTGAAAGGTAGACCCAGCTTTTATATTTAGGAACCTGTAAAGTTTCTAGAACTGTTATATATTTGACATTTGGATGGTCAATTACCTTGTTAAGGTGATGTTTTTCTAGCATCCAAAGAACCGGGAGCATCTCCGACAATATACTGATAGCACAAGAGTTCATGTTCGATATGGAGAGGGCCCCGATGAGGAGGAGCTTGATGGGGGTCAAGTTTGATATGGAGAGGGCCTGTGATAGGATGCGGTGGGACTTTGTGCATCAGTCTCTGCAGGTGTTTGGTTTTCCGGAGACATGGATTCAGTGGATTATGGGTTGTGTCAGGGCTCTTTCTTTTGCCATCCTGGTAAATGGCACACCTTCCTGTTTCTTTGTGTCGTCAGGAGGATTGAGGCAGGGATGCCCGCTTTCCCCCTTTTGTTTGTTATCTGTGCGGATGTTTTATCCAGATCCTTGTATCAGGTTGTACTTACTCAGGAGTTGGAGGCTTACAGGCCAGTGGTGGGTGCGGATGATTGTTTGCTATTAGCCCCGTCGGCTCGACAAGATGCCCGGGTTCTTGGTAGGGTTCTATGGGACTACTGTGCTATGTCGGGTCAACGAGTTAACTTATCGAAATCTGCAGTTTGCTTTAGCCCGTCGACCAGACAAGAGGAGAAGAACTCTATCATGGAGATTTTGGGGGTGGCCGAGCAGTAGAGTTGGGCAACGGGCCGTGCCGGGCCGGCCCAGCCCAGGCCCCCCGGGCCCAAAGACTAAACGGGCCGTGCCTGGCACGGCCCGTCCAGCACGGAAGGCCAGCCCGGCCCGGCCCCAGGCCTCTCTATTGGTGGGCCGGGCCGAGCACGGCACGCCACGGGCCGTGCCAGGCACGGCCCGTAACGGGCGCAAACGGGCCGTGCCAGGCACGGCCCGCAACGTCTCCAAACGGGCCGTGCCTGGCACGGCCCGTAACGGCTCCAGACGGGCCGTGCCAGGCACGGCCCGTCTGGAGAGGGGGGGAGGAAAATAGCCGTTTCCAACGGCTATTTTCGTAAAAATGACCCTTTTACCCCTCCCAACAGTCCAATAACGGCTGAATTGAGGGGTATTTTGGGAAATTTTTTTTTTTGGGCTTCTATAAATAGCCCATTCCTCCCTCATTCTCACCACACCAAACCTCTCATTCTCTCCTTCTCTACTGCTATTATTTCTCTCTTCTAAAGTGCTCTTCTAGCAATTTAATTTTTAGTTTGTTCAAGTGCTACACAAGAGGAGGTTCCTGTTGAGAAGAGAAGGTCGCTTCTGTTGAGAGCACAAGAGGAAGCTCGGAATCTCGGCTCTGCCTCTGCCTTCCGACCCTCTACTCAATTCCTCCTTGCGGTTAGTTTTTATTTTTTGAATTAATCATAGATATGTCATCTTTTGAGGAAAGTCAGTTTGGCATTCCTGTTTCTGAGGGAGAAGAAACTAATCCCCAACCCCCTGTTCCTAGTTCCTCTAGAACTGGTGAACCGAGTGAAGGTCAAACCTCTTCTCGTAAGAGGACTAGTACTGTATGGAATGAATTTGATAGAGTTCTGGTTGAGGGAGTCTGGAAAGCTAAATGTAAAAAATGTGCCAAACTTTATAGTTGTAGTAGTAGTGGGGGAACAGGGCATTTAAAAAGATATCAAGAGAGTCATAGGATGCATGATTCTCATGCTCAAACTCAAAGTACCCTTAATATACAAGGGGGATTACTTGTAGGTAATTTTGCATATAATCATGAAAATCAAAGAAAAGCACTTGTAAAATGAATAGTTAAGGATGAATTACCTTTTAGTTTATGTGAATCTTTTAATTTTGAAGAATATGTTCAATTAAACCTACAACCTGCTTACAAAAGAACTAGTAGGCGTACATTTAGAAGAGTAGCTATGACCAATTTTTTAGCAATGAAACAAAATTTAATTGAAACACTTTCTACTTTAAATGTAAAAATTTCATTAACTTCTGATATTTGGTCAGCATCTGTAGGTAGTAATTGTTTTATTGCCATTACTGCTCATTATATTGATAATGATTGGCAATTAAATAAACGTATTCTTGCTTTTCGTGCTTTTGATTTTCCACATTCTGGGCAACAAATTTCAAATATAATTTATCAAACTGCATGTTCATATAATATTAATGATAAAATTATGTCTATTACTTTTGATAATGCATCTAATAATAATTCTGCTGTTGTATTATTAAAAGACTCATTGCATCCCATATTAGATGGAAATTTACTGCATATTAGATGTGCATGTCATATCTTAAATCTTTCTGTTCAAGCTGGCATGGGCATGATTCAAGATGTGATTTCAAAAATTAGAAATGCAGTTTCTTTTATTCATGCTTCAAGATCAAGACTTCAAGAATTTAAGGAATTATGCATAAATCATGGTAAACGTTTTAAAAAATTTAAACTTGATGTAATTACTCGTTGGAACTCCACATATAGCATGATACATGATGCATACCCATATAAAAATTTATTAAGTGCATATATTAATGATCGTGGATTAGGATTTACATTGACTGAAACTGATTGGAATAAAGGAAAAATTTTGGAAGATTTTTTGCTTAGTTTTTATAATGCTACCAATGTTCTTTCTGGTATTTATTACCCTACTTCATGTTCATTTTTACAACAAGCATATATAATTAGTCAAAAATTTGCAGAACATAGATATGATGATGTTTTAATGCCTATTATTGACCTAATGGAATCTAAATGGAATGAGTATTGGGACAGGATATGTCCTATGCATAACTTAGCTGCTGTATTTGATCCTAGAGTTAAATTAAATGGCGTGCTAATTTTACTTGATGCATACTCTGAAAATATGAATCAAGATTCTGAATCTGCTAAAGATGAGGTAAAACAACTTCTTTATGATATTTATGCTATATATGATGAAAAAATTCGTGGATCTAGAACACAAATACAAACCTCTATTTCTCCTTCTAGTAGTTCTCGTTCGTCATCTATTTTTTCATTCATTGCACAGAGAAGACACACACATGCTTCAAGTTCCTCTTCATCTTCTTCATCTTTAAGTAGTGAACTAGAATTTTATTTACGAAATGATCTTCATTCTGCATATGATGAAAATCAAATAGAGAATCTAGATGTATTATCTTGGTGGAAGAGTGTTAGAAATCAATATCCTGTTATGTCTGCAATTGCACGCGATATTTTAGCTGTGCCGATGTCCACGGTAGCATCGGAATCCGCTTTTAGTGCAGGTCGGCGTGTTCTTGACGAAAAGAGAAGTAGGATGACGGGCGAAACGGTGGAGATGCTTCTCTGCTTCAAGGATTGGCTGGATGCTGAGGCAAGACTTCAAGATAAAGGTGGACATAGTACAACATCCTCTGATGATGATGATACAAACACTACTGACGACTGAAGACTGAAGACTGAAGACTGAAGACTGAAGACTGAAGAGTGAATACTGATTCACTGAATCACTGATGATTAGTAAGATTTCTTAATTTTTTATAATTGTACATTTTTATTGTATTCTGGAGGTCAGACCAAGGTCCAAACCTCGGCCCTTTCTTATTGTATTCTGGAGGTCAGACCAAGGTCCAAACCTCCCTTCATGTACCATTTTGATTTAAATTAATAAACTGGTAGGGGTCTATGCCAAACCCCCCATCATTAAGGTGGCTTTATATTCATAAATTCTTAGTGTTCAATATTTATTAATTTATTAAAAAAATTTATGAAGCATTAATTTTTATCGGGCCGAGTCGGGCCCAGGCCCGGACCGTGCCAGGCCCGCGTGCCAGCCCGGCCCAGGCCCTTATGGGCCGTGCCGTGCCGGCCGGCGGGCCGTGCCGTGCTTGGCCCGCGGGCCTAGACCGGGCCGTGCCGGCCCAGGCCCGAAGCGGGCCGTGCCAGGCACGGCCCGCTGGCCAGTACCCTCTTGCCCAGCACGGCCCTCTCAAAGGGGCCGTGCCAGGCACGGCCCGGCACTGTAGCTGGCGGGCCGTGCCAGGCACGGCCCGCTTCGTGCCGTGCCGTGCCGGGCCGTGGGCGGCCCGGCCCAGTGCCCATCTCTACCGAGCAGGATGGCATGATGAGGTACTTGGGGGTCCCGCTTTCTGGTCGGCGATTGCGCGGCAGGGATTGTACTTTTTTGGAGGCTAGCATCAGGCAGAGGGTGGAGGGCTGGCAGAGGCACTCACTATCTATGATGGGGAGGATTACTTTGGTTCGGTCAGTCTTTTCTTCGATCCCTACCTATCTACTTACCACTTCCTTCATCCCAGTGGCGGTTCTGAGGAGACCATTGAGCAGCTTCTCAGAAGTTTCATCTGGGGGAGGCAGAGTGGTAGAGATGGTATTCATCTGCTGGCATGGGAGGTGGTGTGTCAGCCGACCAGATGTGGAGGTTTAGGGGTGCAGTCCTTACTAGAGAGGTGGGAGGCTTTAGCGGCGCGCCATGTCGCTAGATTTGTTATGGAGCCTGACAGCATGTGGTCCTCGTTGTTGAGGGCTAAGTATGGAGTTTTGATGCCCGGAGCGAGAGTAGCCTGCCACCACTCTCCGGTGTGGAGGGAGATGTGCGCCAGAGCGGGGGTGGTATTGCCGGAGATCAGATGGGCTGTTGGCGACAAACGTTCGATCGATGCATTGGAGGATTGCTGGGTGACCGCGCAGCCACCAGGGAGATCAACCGCCTGCCGACCATGGTGGATTCGGGACGCTTAGCGGGCTGTAGGGTCAGCGACCTGATGATCCCAGATGAGGGCAGGTGGAGGGTGGGGTTGGTCCGAGAGGTGTTTGGGGAGCAGCTGGCAGAGATGATCCTGGCTCTCTCGGTACCCACCAGGGGGGAGTCTGACAGGCTGATCTGGGTGCTATTGGGACGGTCGCAGGTGCGAGCTAGAGATCTCCTGGCTCTCTTCAGTGGGGAGCCAGTCAGGCAGATTGAGGAAGGGTGGATCTGGAGGATGCAGATTCATCTGCGAGTGGCACTCTTCATTTGGAAGGTGGCCTGGGGCTGCCTACCTACCAGGAGTGTGCTAGTCAGGCGGGGTGTGCGGATCCCTCGGTATTGCGAGATGTGTTCAGGCGCTGTGGAGACCATCGAGCATGTCCTGATGCAGTGTCCCAAAAGGCTAGGGAGATATGGAGGAGGTCACCTGCCCCTCTTCCTTGTTCTGTGGAGTCGGCACAGGATTTGTTACATCTGCTGAGAGTATCCACGCGGAGTCCTAGGTTTGCCCAGGAGGGGATACTTAGAGCATATCTGGCCTACATTTGGTTGGACCGGAATGCGCGATTGTTTGAGGGCAGGAGGTTCTCGACGAGGATGGTGGTGGATAGAGCTGTGCTTCAGGTCGGGGAGGTTTCTTCCGGTCTCGACTTGTGTTCTCTTGGGATGGCCAGGGATATTTGGGGTACTCGTTGTGCTGTTTCAGCGCCCAGGTTTGTCGTTGCTTTTTGGGTGCCCCCACCCCCTGTTCATCTCAAGATGAGCTTTGATGGTAGCGTGGCGGAGGGGAGGTCCGGAGGGGTTGGATTTGTCATCAGAGATCACCTTGGGCGTCTGGTTGCTGCGGGTGGCCGGTGTACGCCAGGGCTCACAGTAGTAGGGGCTGAGCTGCGGGCAGCTTAGGACGGCGTATCCTATGCGAGGCGAGTGCTCGGTGCTAGGCGGGTGCACCTCGAGGGGGATTCATCTATAGTTATCGATTGGATTCAGGGTGCGGACAGATATGGTGATGGTCATTCTCTTATTCGTGAGACTCGCAAGCTGGCTTTGGAGATGGACAATTTTGAGGCAGTACATGTATTCCAAGAGGCAAACAGAGCAGCAGACTGGGTCGCCTCTTATGTTGCACGGCATTCAGAGGAGATCTGCTGGACTTCCACTGTAGAGCTCCCGCCCCCACTATATTTTTTGCTTTCTTTTGATCTGGCAGGATGTACTCATGTTAGAGTTATATGAAATTGCCGTTTTCACCAAAAAAAAAAAAAAAAAAAGAACCGGGAGGAATCGCAGGAGTTGGTGCGTCTTGCTATTTCGTGATTAAACAATCAAGCATCTAATTAGGCTTCAAGTGGATGTGTAGTTAGGGCCGGAGTCAATATTGGTGTATCTATATCTTTATCACTTTTTGTAAGGATCCGAATTTGGGCCCATCCTTGGGCCCAACGAACTGAAGTCGGCAATGGGTGCCGACTTCAGTCCGTTCTTCGTGGTCATCCCCACGACGACCACGCCGGCTGAACGGCCAGCGAAACCCCCGCACGCCCTTCCCTCTTTCTCTCTCGCTCTCTCCCTTCGTGAACTCTCAGAGGAGCCCCTCCCCATCTCTCTAAAAAACCCAACCTTTCATTCCCTCCTTTTCCCCCTTTCTTGAGAGGATTGCCGGAGCCCCGTCACCGCCGGAGCCGCCATCGCCGCCGGGGAGCCACTTGTCGACGACCGGAGGTGAGAAAGACAACCTTATTTCTATTTTTATGGATTTAAGGGAAAGGAATGTGGGCATGTTCATCGGTTTTCATTTCCCCTGTTTTGGAAAAAAAAAAAAAATTTGTGGGATTCGGCCGGCCGACAGTGGCCGGCCGGGGTCAATCCGGCCGAAATGAGTTCGGCCGGAGGTGGGCGAACGGAGGCCGGGCTTCCCCGCCCCGATCTCCCTCTTTCCTCCCTTTTCTTCCTCTCTCTCTCTCCTTCTTCTCTTCTTCTTCCCTTCCGCCGCCTGTGACTGTGGAGTGGTCGACGGCGGCTGGCCGAGCGCCGCCGCCGAGGGCCACGGCCGGCGGCCGACCGGAACCACCAGCCACCCCCCCTTCTTCCTTTCTTCTTCTTCTTCTCCTTCTTCTTCCTCTTCTCCTTCTTTTTTCTTCTTCTTCTTCTTCTTCTTCTTCTTCCGGCTGGGTGCTTTCCTTGCATCGTTTTCCGTGCCCTGTTGTTGTCTCAAACCTGATACAAATGAACTTTGGGTGTTTATCCTTGCTTTGAAATCCGTGCCTCACTTGTGAACCAGACTTTGAACCGGGTTTAAACTGTGAACCGGTTCCACCTACTCCATGAATTGGGTTTGAGTGAATGGGTTTTGGTTAGGGTCTGAATTTGAGTCAGGAGTTTGGGTTAGCCTGATGTGAGTACAATCTGGTTCGTCAAAATTTGATCTGATCTGGTCTGATCAGATCTGGTTTGGGTTGGGCTAGGGAACTGTTTGTGGGCTGAGTTGGGCCTGATTGGATCTGTGGGCTGGTTTGGGTTGGGCCCGAAATCTGATCTGAACCTGTTATCTGGTTTGGTTCAATTGGGCCTAATCTGTGTTGGGCCACAATTGACTTGGGTTTAAAGGGTTCTGATTTTAGGGTCTATGCTTGATCTTAGGGGCCCATTCTTGGATCTATGAACTTAGGAGTTTAAGGAATTGGAAATAGTTTAAAAATTATGTTTCTTAGTTAATTAAATAATTAATGTTTGTGTTTTAATCAGGGGTTCGTGATATCAGTGGCAGGGATTTTTAAGCGAACCCAGGTAGGTAACCTTGCTTAAAGTATGATTTACATGTACTATGCATATGTGTGATTATTTCCAGCATATTGATATGTTTTATATTCTTGGCAGTATTATCATTTAGAAGCATGTTTTTGACTGTAAATCGATCATCTGAAAATCTATTATGCATATATATTGGTTTTGAAAACTTATGTTTATATTAAGTTTGATTGTTGGAATTTGTGGATGTGATTTTGGAGACCGTGTGACTATTGTCTAGGATTCCCGCCAATGGGGTGGAAACGTTGGCCCTGTCGACTTGTATGAGGAGCTAGTTCCGGCACTATGGGGTGTTTTGGCTCTGCGGAGCATGCTCTGAGGAGCAGAGATTGGGGCACCCTGGGGTGCAGCACTGCGGTGCAGGGCTCCATTTGGAGCAGAGTGTTGACACTTCGGTGTGACCATGCCACTGGGTGATGTGGCCGTAGTCATGCGGTAGATATGTGGATTATGTTATGCGTGATATGATAGACTAAGATGGTATATATATATATATTACTTGAGTATCGGATTGGTTTGCGGATCATCATATTTATTTGTGCACATGACCTGTAGTTATATTGCATATGCTTTAATACATGTTATCGTGACTTTATGCATGTTGTTACCTACTGAGCTGTTGTAGCTCATACCTGTTTTTGACATAATTGCAGGAGATGATTGATGGGGGATTCGGGAGGAGAGGACTTATGACATTGGACATAGATAGATTTAGATTCATTTTGTCATAAGTAATTGATCTTGTAAATAAATGTTACCAACTTTATTTGAGACATTTGAAATTGAATTATTGATTTGATTATCATAAATGATAGATTTTTAGTATTGATATTGTGATCTGATGTTGTGACTTGAGTGTCTGATTATTCAGCCTTGCACGCCCGTGCGGTCCGCCGTGCGGGTGTGCGGCGTCTGGCGCGTCCCGGGCCTAGGTTCGGGTTCGGGGCGTGACAGATTTAGTGGTATCAGAGCTTAGGTTAACGATCACTAGGGACATCAGAACAAAAGAACAATAACTAATGAAAACCCTAGGAGCATAGGGACACATGTGAGGAAATGAGAGTGGGGTAGTAAACTCATAGGATGATTTTTGACTTAACCCTAACTTGTGGTATTATGTCTGTATCAGGATGCCGCCCCGCCGTGCTCGTGTACCACCTCGTCGTCTGATTGAGACGATGGGAGATGATCCGGCGACTCCTCGCCCAGCGGAGCGAGTTCAGGAAGAGGAGATTGCTCCGACAGTTTTAGACCGACCAGAACAGGATCAGGCGGGAGGATCGACCCCAGTATTGGAACTGGTCAGGGAGGTGATTGGGCTGGTCAGACAGCAGAGGGACCCACAGCCACAGCATCCCTCTGCTAGCTCGACGGATCAGGGGAGGAGCATTGCAGAATTTCGGAAGTTGGCTCCTCCGGCCTTCAAGGGAACCACAGATCCCCAGGAGGCCGAACACTGGCTTGACGAGATGGAGAAGGCCTTCAGGGCCATGGGATGCACCGAGGAGGAGAGAGTCAGATATGCTACTTATATGCTCCAGGACCGGGCACACCACTGGTGGGAGTCAGTGGAGCGGACCATGATACAGGATATCGGGACTGTGACTTGGGCTGGATTTCGGACGGCTTTTTATTCCAAATATTTTCCGTCCAGCCGTGTCAGAGAGTTGGAGAGAGAGTTCCTGAGTCTCTCTCAGGGGAGTATGTCAGTTGAGGATTACGAGGCAGAGTTCGATAGACTGTCTCGTTTTGCACCCTCCCTCGTCCAGGACCCTGTAGCCAGGATGAGTAGATTTGAGGAGGGATTGAGACCCCACCTGCGTCGAGGCTTGGCTGCTGTCCATTGGACCGACTATGATGATCTTGTAGACAGAGCGAAGAATATGGAGATTATCTGGAAAGAGACGCAGGAAGCACATAAAGGGAAGCTGAAGAGGGCCAGAGATTCTGATTCGGATAATGAGCGGCATGTACGCCGACCCGTGCAGATCCGTCACGGAGCAGGACAGCGAGCTCCACCTGGGAGGACTGCACCAGAGCACCGGGAGATATCAGGAACCTGTTATTTTTGCAGTCAGATTGGACACAAGGCCATTGATTGTCCCCGGAGACTGCCCAGGGTTGGAGCATGTTACAGATGTGGCCAACAGGGCCACAAGATGGCTCAGTGTCCTCAGACCCAGTCTAGGACTATTGTCTGTTATGGGTGTGGTCAGCCGGGCCACAGGATTTCTAGTTGTCCCCGGGCCAGATTTGTGCAGAGGCCACCGAGCGCTAGGGCTCCTCAGCGGCAGATTCCCCCTGATCCAGCACAGATTTCTCAGCCAGCCGCTCCCAGACAGCAGACAGGAGGAGGGTCTCGCACCCAGGGACGGGTATATGCACTGACACAGCAGGATGCTCAGGCATCCAACACGGCAGTGACAGGTACCTTATTAGTACATTCTACTTATGCATATGCACTATTCGACTCAGGGGCCACACACTCTTTTATTTCATCTACATATGTGCATAAGCATGATATATTTTGCTCACCCTTGGAGAAGGAATTATGTGTGAGTACCCCAGCTGGGGGTAAGATGATCACCTCACTGATATGCAAGTCTTGCCCAGTAATTGTAGAGGGTAGAGACTTGAAAGCTGACCTTATTGTCATGGACTTACATGAATTTGATTTAATTCTGGGTATGGATTGGTTAGCTATATATCACGCTACCATTGACTGCTTCTCGAAGCGGGTGACTTTCCGAATTCCTGACATTGAAGAGTTTTATTTTGTGGGTGATGGAGGGTGTGTCTCCCCTCAGATAGTGGCAGCCTTACAGGGTATTCGGTCTCTCAAGAAGGGGTGCTCTGTGTATATGGCAGCCGTCATGGATTCTGAGCAGTCGGAACAGAAAATTGAAGACATACCCGTGGTCAGGGAATACCCTGATGTTTTTCCTGATAAGCTTCCTGGTTTACCACCAGTTAGAGAGGTGGAATTTGCCATTGATCTAAACCCTGGTACGGCACCCATATCTAGACCTCCTTACAGAATGGCCCCGGCTGAACTAAAAGAACTGAAGGAACAGTTGCAGGAGCTATTGGATCTGGGTTTCATTCGACCCAGTGTCTCTCCTTGGGGTGCACCAGTGTTATTTGTGAGGAAGAAGGACGGCAGTATGAGGCTATGCATTGATTTTCGAGAAATTAACAAAGTGACTATCAAGAACAGGTACCTCCTACCCCGGATTGATGACTTGTTTGATCAGCTTCAGGGTGCCCAGGTGTTTTCAAAGATTGATCTGCGATCTGGATATCATCAGTTGAGGATAAAGGAGTCTGATATAGCCAAGACTGCCTTCCGCACCAGATATGGCCATTATGAGTATCTGGTGATGCCTTTCGGGTTGACAAATGCTCCAGCTGCATTTATGGATCTGATGAACAGGGTATTTAAACCTTTCTTGGACAAATTTGTAATTGTGTTTATTGATGACATCTTAATCTATTCCAAGAGTCATACTGAGCATGAGCAACACTTGAAAATTGTTTTGAAAATTTTGAGACAGAATCAATTGTATGGGAAACTGAAGAAATGTCAGTTCTGGCTGGATCAGGTGATGTTCTTGGGACATGTGGTATCTAAAGAAGGAATTATGGTTGACTCGAAGAAGATCGAAGCTGTAGTTGACTGGAGCAGACCGACAAATGTATCAGAGATCCGCAGTTTTCTTGGATTAGCCGGCTATTACAGAAGATTTGTAGAAGGCTTCTCTAGTATTGCTGGGCCCTTGACTCGACTCACTCGCAAAGGAGTGAAATTCGAGTGGTCGGATCAGTGTGAGAAGAGCTTCGAGGAATTGAAGCGCCGGCTAGTGTCAGCACCTATTTTGACTCTGCCAGTCACGGGTGTTGATTATACTATTTACAGTGATGCCTCCAAGAAGGGTTTGAGCTGTGTGCTGATGCAGAATGGAAAAGTTATTGCCTACGCCTCTAGACAGCTCAAGCCTTATGAAGAAAACTATCCCACACATGATCTCGAGCTTGCAGCAGTTGTATTTGCTCTGAAGTTATGGAGGCACTATTTGTATGGAGAGACATGTCAGGTATATACTGATCATAAAAGCCTGAAATATCTCTTTACTCAAAAAGAGCTGAACATGAGACAGAGGAGGTGGTTGGAGTTGTTAAAAGATTATGATCTGACTATCCACTATCACCCTAGAAAGGCAAATGTAGTAGCAGATGCACTGAGCCGGAAATCTTCAGGGAATATTGCAGCCTTGATTACTACTCAGAAGGATATTCTGGAAGATCTGAGAAGAGCAGAGATAGAGGTGTATCTACATGAGGCTACTATGAAATTGGCAAACTTGCGAGTCCAGCCTACACTTATTGATAGAATTAAGGCAGCGCAAGTTGATGACCCTCGACTCCAGAAGATCAGGAGGGATATCGAGTCTGGTACACAGTCAGATTTCCGTATACATGAAGATGGCTCTTTGAGGTTTATTAACAGAATCTGTGTTCCAGATAATCTTGGTCTGAAGAAGGAAATCATGGATGAAGCTCACAGTACGGGATATACAGTGCACCCAGGCAGTACCAAGATGTACAAGGATCTGAAAGCGGTGTTTTGGTGGAATAACATGAAGAGGGAGATTGCCCAGCATGTATCTCAATGCTTAACTTGTCAGCAAGTTAAGATTGAGCATCAGAGACCAGCAGGTATGCTACAGCCTCTGCCGATTCCAGAGTGGAAATGGGAGCATATCACTATGGATTTCGTATCGGGACTACCTCGTACCCTTAGAGGTCATGATTCAGTCTGGGTGATCGTAGACAGACTGACCAAAACAGCTCATTTTCTGGCAATCAAGACTGGAATGACACTGGAGAAGCTGGCAGAATTATATATCGAGCAGATAGTACGGCTGCACGGAGTTCCAGTATCCATTGTATCAGACAGAGATTCCCGGTTTGTGGCACATTTCTGGGGCAGCTTGCACAGAGCTTTGGGGACCACCCTTAGCTTCAGTACAGCCTTTCATCCACAGACAGATGGACAGTCTGAGAGGACCATCCAGATTCTAGAGGATATGCTGAGAGCTTGCTCTATTGATATGAGGGGCTCTTGGGATCATCACTTGTCACTGGTAGAGTTTGCTTATAATAATAGCTACCAGGCAAGCATACAGATGGCTCCTTATGAGGCTCTATATGGTAGGAAGTGCAGATCGCCTATCTGTTGGGATGATGTGGGGGAGAGGAAGATCTTGGGTCCAGAGATGGTGCAGCAGACAGTGGAAAAGATTCAGTTGATCAGAGAACGACTCCGAGCAGCTCAGAGCAGACAGAAAAGCTATGCAGATATCAGGAGGCGGGAATTGGAATTTCAGGTCGGAGATCATGTGTTCCTCAGAGTATCCCCTTCTAAAGGGATCATGCGGTTTGGAGTTCGAGGCAAGCTCAGTCCGAGATATGTGGGACCCTTCGAGATTCTCGAGAGAGTTGGATCTGTTGCTTATAGACTGGCACTTCCACCTGCTCTATCGGGAGTTCATTCTGTATTTCATGTCTCCATGCTGAGGAAGTATATTGCTGATCAAAATCATGTGATTGATGTGACACCTTTGCAGCTTCGCGCCGATCTTACATATGTGGAGCAGCCTGTCCGTATAGTGGATAGGAAGGACCAAGTCTTGAGAAGACGCACTATCCCATATGTCAAGGTCCAGTGGAGCAATCATAGTGAGAGAGAAGCCACCTGGGAGCTGGAGGAGGAGATGAGAGAGAAGTTTCCTGCTTTGATCTTGGATTGAGGTATGTTTTAATTTCGAGGACGAAATTTCTTTTTAGTTGGTTAGAGTGTAAGGATCCGAATTTGGGCCCGTCCTTGGGCCCAACGAACTGAAGTCGGCAATGGGTGCCGACTTCAGTCCGTTCTTCGTGGTCATCCCCACGACGACCACGCCGGCCGAACGGCCAGCGAAACCCCCGCACGCCCTTCCCTCTTTCTCTCTCGCTCTCTCCCTTCGTGAACTCTCAGAGGAGCCCCTCCCCATCTCTCTAAAAAACCCAACCTTTCATTCCCTCCTTTTCCCCCTTTCTTGAGAGGATTGCCGGAGCCCCGTCACCGCCGGAGCCGCCATCGCCGCCGGGGAGCCACTTGTCGACGACCGGAGGTGAGAAAGACAACCTTATTTCTATTTTTATGGATTTAAGGGAAAGGAATGTGGGCATGTTCATCGGTTTTCATTTCCCCTGTTTTGGAAAAAAAAAAAAATTTGTGGGATTCGGCCGGCCGGGGTCAATCCGGCCGAAATGAGTTCGGCCGGAGGTGGGCGAACGGAGGCCGGGCTTCCCCGCCCCGATCTCCCTCTTTCCTCCCTTTTCTTCCTCTCTCTCTCTCCTTCTTCTCTTCTTCTTCCCTTCCGCCGCCTGTGACTGTGGAGTGGTCGACGGCGGCTGGCCGAGCGCCGCCGCCGAGGGCCACGGCCGGCGGCCGACCGGAACCACCAGCCACCCCCCCCCCCTTCTTCCTTTCTTCTTCTTCTTCTCCTTCTTCCTCTTCTCCTTCTTTTTTCTTCTTCTTCTTCTTCTTCTTCTTCCGGCTGGGTGCTTTCCTTGCATCGTTTTCCGTGCCCTGTTGTTGTCTCAAACCTGATACAAATGAACTTTGGGTGTTTATCCTTGCTTTGAAATCCGTGCCTCACTTGTGAACCAGACTTTGAACCGGGTTTAAACTGTGAACCGGTTCCACCTACTCCATGAATTGGGTTTGAGTGAATGGGTTTTGGTTAGGGTCTGAATTTGAGTCAGGAGTTTGGGTTAGCCTGATGTAAGTACAATCTGGTTCGTCAAAATTTGATCTGATCTGGTCTGATCAGATCTGGTTTGGGTTGGGCTAGGGAACTGTTTGTGGGCTGAGTTGGGCCTGATTGGATCTGTGGGCTGGTTTGGGTTGGGCCCGAAATCTGATCTGAACCTGTTATCTGGTTTGGTTCAATTGGGCCTAATCTGTGTTGGGCCACAATTGACTTGGGTTTAAAGGGTTCTGATTTTAGGGTCTATGCTTGATCTTAGGGGCCCATTCTTGGATCTATGAACTTAGGAGTTTAAGGAATTGGAAATAGTTTAAAAATTATGTTTCTTAGTTAATTAAATAATTAATGTTTGTGTTTTAATCAGGGGTTCGTGATATCAGTGGCAGGGATTTTTAAGCGAACCCAGGTAGGTAACCTTGCTTAAAGTATGATTTACATGTACTATGCATATGTGTGATTATTTCCAGCATATTGATATGTTTTATATTCTTGGCAGTATTATCATTTAGAAGCATGTTTTTGACTGTAAATCGATCATCTGAAAATCTATTATGCATATATATTGGTTTTGAAAACTTATGTTTATATTAAGTTTGATTGTTGGAATTTGTGGATGTGATTTTGGAGACCGTGTGACTATTGTCTAGGATTCCCGCCAATGGGGTGGAAACGTTGGCCCTGTCGACTTGTATGAGGAGCTAGTTCCGGCACTATGGGGTGTTTTGGCTCTGCGGAGCATGCTCTGAGGAGCAGAGATTGGGGCACCCTGGGGTGCAGCACTGCGGTGCAGGGCTCCATTTGGAGCAGAGTGTTGACACTTCGGTGTGACCATGCCACTGGGTGATGTGGCCGTAGTCATGCGGTAGATATGTGGATTATGTTATGCGTGATATGATAGACTAAGATGGTATATATATATATATTACTTGAGTATCGGATTGGTTTGCGGATCATCATATTTATTTGTGCACATGACCTGTAGTTATATTGCATATGCTTTAATACATGTTATCGTGACTTTATGCATGTTGTTACCTACTGAGCTGTTGTAGCTCATACCTATTTTTGACATAATTGCAGGAGATGATTGATGGGGGATTCGGGAGGAGAGGACTTATGACATTGGACATAGATAGATTTAGATTCATTTTGTCATAAGTAATTGATCTTGTAAATAAATGTTACCAACTTTATTTGAGACATTTGAAATTGAATTATTGATTTGATTATCATAAATGATAGATTTTTAGTATTGATATTGTGATCTGATGTTGTGACTTGAGTGTCTGATTATTCAGCCTTGCACGCCCGTGCGGTCCGCCGTGCGGGTGTGCGGCGTCTGGCGCGTCCCGGGCCTAGGTTCGGATTCGGGGCGTGACAGATTTAGTGGTATCAGAGCTTAGGTTAACGATCACTAGGGACATCAGAACAAAAGAACAATAACTAATGAAAACCCTAGGAGCATAGGGACACATGTGAGGAAATGAGAGTGGGGTAGTAAACTCATAGGATGATTTTTGACTTAACCCTAACTTGTGGTATTATGTCTGTATCAGGATGCCGCCCCGCCGTGCTCGTGTACCACCTCGTCGTTTGATTGAGACGATGGGAGATGATCCGGCGACTCCTCGCCCAGCGGAGCGAGTTCAGGAAGAGGAGATTGCTCCGACAGTTTTAGACCGACCAGAACAGGATCAGGCGGGAGGATCGACCCCAGTATTGGAACTGGTCAGGGAGGTGATTGGGCTGGTCAGACAGCAGAGGGACCCACAGCCACAGCATCCCTCTGCTAGCTCGACGGATCAGGGGAGGAGCATTGCAGAATTCCGGAAGTTGGCTCCTCCGGCCTTCAAGGGAACCACAGATCCCCAGGAGGCCGAACACTGGCTTGACGAGATGGAGAAGGCCTTCAGGGCCATGGGATGCACCGAGGAGGAGAGAGTCAGATATGCTACTTATATGCTCCAGGACCGGGCACACCACTGGTGGGAGTCAGTGGAGCGGACCATGATACAGGATATCGGGACTGTGACTTGGGCTGGATTTCGGACGGCTTTTTATTCCAAATATTTTCCGTCCAGCCGTGTCAGAGAGTTGGAGAGAGAGTTCCTGAGTCTCTCTCAGGGGAGTATGTCAGTTGAGGATTACGAGGCAGAGTTCGATAGACTGTCTCGTTTTGCACCCTCCCTCGTCTAGGACCCTGTAGCCAGGATGAGTAGATTTGAGGAGGGATTGAGACCCCACCTGCGTCGAGGCTTGGCTGCTGTCCATTGGACCGACTATGATGATCTTGTAGACAGAGCGAAGAATATGGAGATTATCTGGAAAGAGACGCAGGAAGCACATAAAGGGAAGCTGAAGAGGGCCAGAGATTCTGATTCGGATAATGAGCGGCATGTACGCCGACCCGTGCAGATCCGTCACGGAGCAGGACAGCGAGCTCCACCTGGGAGGACTGCACCAGAGCACCGGGAGATATCAGGAACCTGTTATTTTTGCAGTCAGATTGGACACAAGGCCATTGATTGTCCCCGGAGACTGCCCAGGGTTGGAGCATGTTACAGATGTGGCCAACAGGGCCACAAGATGGCTCAGTGTCCTCAGACCCAGTCTAGGACTATTGTCTGTTATGGGTGTGGTCAGCCGGGCCACAGGATTTCTAGTTGTCCCCGGGCCAGATTTGTGCAGAGGCCACCGAGCGCTAGGGCTCCTCAGCGGCAGATTCCCCCTGATCCAGCACAGATTTCTCAGCCAGCCGCTCCCAGACAGCAGACAGGAGGAGGGTCTCGCACCCAGGGACGGGTATATGCACTGACACAGCAGGATGCTCAGGCATCCAACACGGCAGTGACAGGTACCTTATTAGTACATTCTACTTATGCATATGCACTATTCGACTCAGGGGCCACACACTCTTTTATTTCATCTACATATGTGCATAAGCATGATATATTTTGCTCACCCTTGGAGAAGGAATTATGTGTGAGTACCCCAGCTGGGGGTAAGATGATCACCTCACTGATATGCAAGTCTTGCCCAGTAATTGTAGAGGGTAGAGACTTGAAAGCTGACCTTATTGTCATGGACTTACATGAATTTGATTTAATTCTGGGTATGGATTGGTTAGCTATATATCACGCTACCATTGACTGCTTCTCGAAGCGGGTGACTTTCCGAATCCCTGACATTGAAGAGTTTTATTTTGTGGGTGATGGAGGGTGTGTCTCCCCTCAGATGGTGGCAGCCTTACAGGGTATTCGGTCTCTCAAGAAGGGGTGCTCTGTGTATATGGCAGCCGTCATGGATTCTGAGCAGTCGGAACAGAAAATTGAAGACATACCCGTGGTCAGGGAATACCCTGATGTTTTTCCTGATAAGCTTCCTAGTTTACCACCAGTTAGAGAGGTGGAATTTGCCATTGATCTAAACCCTGGTACGGCACCCATATCTAGACCTCCTTACAGAATGGCCCCGGCTGAACTAAAAGAACTGAAGGAACAGTTGCAGGAGCTATTGGATCTGGGTTTCATTCGACCCAGTGTCTCTCCTTGGGGTGCACCAGTGTTCTTTGTGAGGAAGAAGGACGGCAGTATGAGGCTATGCATTGATTTTCGGGAAATTAACAAAGTGACTATCAAGAACAGGTACCTCCTACCCCGGATTGATGACTTGTTTGATCAGCTTCAGGGTGCCCAGGTGTTTTCAAAGATTGATCTGCGATCTGGATATCATCAGTTGAGGATAAAGGAGTCTGATATAGCCAAGACTGCCTTCCGCACCAGATATGGCCATTATGAGTATCTGGTGATGCCTTTCGGGTTGACAAATGCTCCAGCTGCATTTATGGATCTGATGAACAGGGTATTTAAACCTTTCTTGGATAAATTTGTAATTGTGTTTATTGATGACATCTTAATCTATTCCAAGAGTCATACTGAGCATGAGCAACACTTGAAAATTGTTTTGAAAATTTTGAGACAGAATCAATTGTATGGGAAACTGAAGAAATGTCAGTTCTGGCTGGATCAGGTGATGTTCTTGGGACATGTGGTATCTAAAGAAGGAATTATGGTTGACTCGAAGAAGATCGAAGCTGTAGTTGACTGGAGCAGACCGACAAATGTATCAGAGATCCGCAGTTTCCTTGGATTAGCCGGCTATTATAGAAGATTTGTAGAAGGCTTCTCTAGTATTGCTGGGCCCTTGACTCGACTCACTCGCAAAGGAGTGAAATTCGAGTGGTCGGATCAGTGTGAGAAGAGCTTCGAGGAATTGAAGCGCCGGCTAGTGTCAGCACCTATTTTGACTCTGCCAGTCACGGGTGTTGATTATACTATTTACAGTGATGCCTCCAAGAAGGGTTTGGGCTGTGTGCTGATGCAGAATGGAAAAGTTATTGCCTACGCCTCTAGACAGCTCAAGCCTTATGAAGAAAACTATCCCACACATGATCTCGAGCTTGCAGCAGTTGTATTTGCTCTGAAGTTATGGAGGCACTATTTGTATGGAGAGACATGTCAGGTATATACTGATCATAAAAGCCTGAAATATCTCTTTACTCAAAAAGAGCTGAACATGAGACAGAGGAGGTGGTTGGAGTTGTTAAAAGATTATGATCTGACTATCCACTATCACCCTAGAAAGGCAAATGTAGTAGCAGATGCACTGAGCCGGAAATCTTCAGGGAATATTGCAGCCTTGATTACTACTCAGAAGGATATTCTGGAAGATCTGAGAAGAGCAGAGATAGAGGTGTATCTACATGAGGCTACTATGAAATTGGCAAACTTGCGAGTCCAGCCTACACTTATTGATAGAATTAAGGCAGCGCAAGTTGATGACCCTCGACTCCAGAAGATCAGGAGGGATATCGAGTCTGGTACACAGTCAGATTTCCGTATACATGAAGATGGCTCTTTGAGGTTTATTAACAGAATCTGTGTTCCAGATAATCTTGGTCTGAAGAAGGAAATCATGGATGAAGCTCACAGTACGGGATATACAGTGCACCCAGGCAGTACCAAGATGTACAAGGATCTGAAAGCGGTGTTTTGGTGGAATAACATGAAGAGGGAGATTGCCCAGCATGTATCTCAATGCTTAACTTGTCAGCAAGTTAAGATTGAGCATCAGAGACCAGCAGGTATGCTACAGCCTCTGCCGATTCCAGAGTGGAAATGGGAGCATATCACTATGGATTTCGTATCGGGACTACCTCGTACCCTTAGAGGTCATGATTCAGTCTGGGTGATCGTAGACAGACTGACCAAAACAGCTCATTTTCTGGCAATCAAGACTGGAATGACACTGGAGAAGCTGGCAGAATTATATATCGAGCAGATAGTACGGCTGCACGGAGTTCCAGTATCCATTGTATCAGACAGAGATTCCCGGTTTGTGGCACATTTCTGGGGCAGCTTGCACAGAGCTTTGGGGACCACCCTTAGCTTCAGTACAGCCTTTCATCCACAGACAGATGGACAGTCTGAGAGGACCATCCAGATTCTAGAGGATATGCTGAGAGCTTGCTCTATTGATATGAGGGGCTCTTGGGATCATCACTTGTCACTGGTAGAGTTTGCTTATAATAATAGCTACCAGGCAAGCATACAGATGGCTCCTTATGAGGCTCTATATGGTAGGAAGTGCAGATCGCCTATCTGTTGGGATGATGTGGGGGAGAGGAAGATCTTGGGTCCAGAGATGGTGCAGCAGACAGTGGAAAAGATTCAGTTGATCAGAGAACGACTCCGAGCAGCTCAGAGCAGACAGAAAAGCTATGCAGATATCAGGAGGCGGGAATTGGAATTTCAGGTCGGAGATCATGTGTTCCTCAGAGTATCCCCTTCTAAAGGGATCATGCGGTTTGGAGTTCGAGGCAAGCTCAGTCCGAGATATGTGGGACCCTTCGAGATTCTCGAGAGAGTTGGATCTGTTGCTTATAGACTGGCACTTCCACCTGCTCTATCGGGAGTTCATTCTGTATTTCATGTCTCCATGCTGAGGAAGTATATTGCTGATCAAAATCATGTGATTGATGTGACACCTTTGCAGCTTCGCGCCGATCTTACATATGTGGAGCAGCCTGTCCGTATAGTGGATAGGAAGGACCAAGTCTTGAGAAGACGCACTATCCCATATGTCAAGGTCCAGTGGAGCAATCATAGTGAGAGAGAAGCCACCTGGGAGCTGGAGGAGGAGATGAGAGAGAAGTTCCCTGCCTTGATCTTGGATTGAGGTATGTTTTAATTTCGAGGACGAAATTTCTTTTTAGTTGGTTAGAGTGTAAGGATCCGAATTTGGGCCCGTCCTTGGGCCCAACGAACTGAAGTCGGCAATGGGTGCCGACTTCAGTCCGTTCTTCGTGGTCATCCCCACGACGACCACGCCGGCCGAACGGCCAGCGAAACCCCCGCACGCCCTTCCCTCTTTCTCTCTCGCTCTCTCCCTTCGTGAACTCTCAGAGGAGCCCCTCCCCATCTCTCTAAAAAACCCAACCTTTCATTCCCTCCTTTTCCCCCTTTCTTGAGAGGATTGCCGGAGCCCCGTCACCGCCGGAGCCGCCATCGCCGCCGGGGAGCCACTTGTCGACGACCGGAGGTGAGAAAGACAACCTTATTTCTATTTTTATGGATTTAAGGGAAAGGAATGTGGGCATGTTCATCGGTTTTCATTTCCCCTGTTTTGGAAAAAAAAAAAAAATTTGTGGGATTCGGCCGGCCGACAGTGGCCGGCCGGGGTCAATCCGGCCGAAATGAGTTCGGCCGGAGGTGGGCGAACGGAGGCCGGGCTTCCCCGCCCCGATCTCCCTCTTTCCTCCCTTTTCTTCCTCTCTCTCTCTCCTTCTTCTCTTCTTCTTCCCTTCCGCCGCCTGTGACTGTGGAGTGGTCGACGGCGGCTGGCCGAGCGCCGCCGCCGAGGGCCACGGCCGGCGGCCGACCGGAACCACCAGCCACCCCCCCTTCTTCCTTTCTTCTTCTTCTTCTCCTTCTTCTTCCTCTTCTCCTTCTTTTTTCTTCTTCTTCTTCTTCTTCTTCTTCTTCCGGCTGGGTGCTTTCCTTGCATCGTTTTCCGTGCCCTGTTGTTGTCTCAAACCTGATACAAATGAACTTTGGGTGTTTATCCTTGCTTTGAAATCCGTGCCTCACTTGTGAACCAGACTTTGAACCGGGTTTAAACTGTGAACCGGTTCCACCTACTCCATGAATTGGGTTTGAGTGAATGGGTTTTGGTTAGGGTCTGAATTTGAGTCAGGAGTTTGGGTTAGCCTGATGTGAGTACAATCTGGTTCGTCAAAATTTGATCTGATCTGGTCTGATCAGATCTGGTTTGGGTTGGGCTAGGGAACTGTTTGTGGGCTGAGTTGGGCCTGATTGGATCTGTGGGCTGGTTTGGGTTGGGCCCGAAATCTGATCTGAACCTGTTATCTGGTTTGGTTCAATTGGGCCTAATCTGTGTTGGGCCACAATTGACTTGGGTTTAAAGGGTTCTGATTTTAGGGTCTATGTTTGATCTTAGGGGCCCATTCTTGGATCTATGAACTTAGGAGTTTAAGGAATTGGAAATAGTTTAAAAATTATGTTTCTTAGTTAATTAAATAATTAATGTTTGTGTTTTAATCAGGGGTTCGTGATATCAGTGGCAGGGATTTTTAAGCGAACCCAGGTAGGTAACCTTGCTTAAAGTATGATTTACATGTACTATGCATATGTGTGATTATTTCCAGCATATTGATATGTTTTATATTCTTGGCAGTATTATCATTTAGAAGCATGTTTTTGACTGTAAATCGATCATCTGAAAATCTATTATGCATATATATTGGTTTTGAAAACTTATGTTTATATTAAGTTTGATTGTTGGAATTTGTGGATGTGATTTTGGAGACCGCGTGACTATTGTCTAGGATTCCCGCCAATGGGGTGGAAACGTTGGCACTGTCGACTTGTATGAGGAGCTAGTTCCGGCACTATGGGGTGTTTTGGCTCTGCGGAGCATGCTCTGAGGAGCAGAGATTGGGGCACCCTGGGGTGCAGCACTGCGGTGCAGGGCTCCATTTGGAGCAGAGTGTTGACACTTCGGTGTGACCATGCCACTGGGTGATGTGGCCGTAGTCATGCGGTAGATATGTGGATTATGTTATGCGTGATATGATAGACTAAGATGGTATATATATATATATTACTTGAGTATCGGATTGGTTTGCGGATCATCATATTTATTTGTGCACATGACCTGTAGTTATATTGCATATGCTTTAATACATGTTATCGTGACTTTATGCATGTTGTTACCTACTGAGCTGTTGTAGCTCATACCTGTTTTTGACATAATTGCAGGAGATGATTGATGGGGGATTCGGGAGGAGAGGACTTATGACATTGGACATAGATAGATTTAGATTCATTTTGTCATAAGTAATTGATCTTGTAAATAAATGTTACCAACTTTATTTGAGACATTTGAAATTGAATTATTGATTTGATTATCATAAATGATAGATTTTTAGTATTGATATTGTGATCTGATGTTGTGACTTGAGTGTCTGATTATTCAGCCTTGCACGCCCGTGCGGTCCGCCGTGCGGGTGTGCGGCGTCTGGCGCGTCCCGGGCCTAGGTTCGGGTTCGGGGCGTGACACTTTTATTTGACAAATATGATTCTCGGCATGGATACTGAATTTCTAGCTGTACTTGTTTTAAACAGATGTAGATAGGCATATTGACAATATGGATATTATTTATATGCTTAAATCTTACAGATAGAATATTGTTCTAATTTTCTCTGTTAAAATAAAATAAGTATATGTCTTGCAATTTTTATTATTTTTCTAAAATAATGTAAAAGAAATATATAGTTGTATTGATTTTATCATCTATCACTTCTAGTGGATCTTAATAATTTCGGTCTTGATTAGAAAACTAACTATGAAAAATGTGGTCCTTCAAATCAAAAAATAAAATAAGATGTTTTTGCATTTTTTTTTCAAGATTTTATGGCTGGGTAAGACTAAATAGAATTTTTAACGAAATGAGATATTTGACTGCTAGCCCAGTTTTATGTATCAATATTTATTATTATTATTTTTAGCGGAGACAATATGGATATGAATATTATTTGGATGATATAATTAGGGATGCAAACAAGCTGACTGGAGCACTCAACTCAGTATTCTATAGAGGTTTTTGAGCTCCAGCGATCTTTGTACAGGTTGTTCGAACTCTCCTCATATAAATTCTAAACTGAGGATTTATTCGCAGACCTAAGCTCTCATTTGCTTTTGCAAACCAATTGTGTTCAGGCTTGGCCATTAATGAGCTGAGCTTCGAGAAATGTTTGAGCTCATCTTGTTTTCTAAGCTGAGCTCAAACGAGCTGCTAATGAGCCAATCTGAAGCTATACATGAATAGCTCGCATAACCTATAAAGATTCGGATACGAAACTAGATAAATATTAGCCAATTCACTTGTCACTTTGATGTTGATGCCCGGCAATTATTATTGCAAGGAAAATGCGGAGAGGCAACTGTCAGTCAAACAAAAGCTTGCTTGGGGTGGCAACCAACGCCTATGAGTTACAATTTTGGTGATTGAACGGGTGCCGCCCTAGCTCCACTCTTCTTGCAAAACTGTAAATGGGTGAATTTGGCTCAATGGTGGTGGTGAAGAACCAAAAGGGCCGTACGGATACTTTGCCAACAATGCAGTCTCAGGATTTGGAATAACTAAAATTTCTAGGAGGTGATTTCCAGTATCCTGAAAATGATGGAATTGTGGGGTCAATGAACTTCTGATCTCTGTTCCTAGTCATTCCTCGATCTGCTCTAATCAGCCAATGCTCACACGATGGTAGTCATAAAATTCATGTCTAGCCCATTATCTTCTCTCTACCCTCTATGGCAAACTTACTGCTGTCTTGGATTTAATAGTTTCGGATATTTCTGGTCCAAAACTCTGTAGATCTTGTGAAACCTGGAGACAAGTCCAAGCCATCCTGGAATGCACTTCTTATTAAGTCAGATTAGGCATGCACCGGGATATGACATAGACAACGGAAGGTCATTGGAGGCAACTGTAGGTGGTGATAAGAAGAGAGCCAGCAATGTAAGGTCGTAGTTGCTTTAGAAAAAAAATAAGGATCATCGATAAGGACGAGCAATATCTCTGGATGATAATGAGAGTTTGATTTGATGGTAGTGATACTATTTTATTGAACCAAGCAAGAAAAGGGGGAAAATATCTAATTTAGCTACTCTGGCATCATGTATGCAAAATTGCACACAATACATGGGCTCGCGTTGACGATCAGCTACGTGCTTTTATCAACTAATAGGTAGGCAAATAATTTATACTGCTTCAGCACTGCCTTCTGGAGAGGCTGTGATTTGAGGTCGCTATAGCTTATAACCATAGGTAACAATAGAGCAGATCATGAATCATGTTCATAGGCTTCGAAAGGTCTCCATAAGTCACGACGTCCCAATTTTCAAATCCATATTAGGCACTGATTCATATCAGGCCGCTGGATTATTGATCATGGATACAAAATATGGCATGCGTATTGCTTGTTTTCGGATATTAGGAAGGGCTGATCTCCATCTTCTGCCCAACTCTTCCCACCTGTCAGGGGCTTACACCAACCGGAATTGAACCCGTGTCTTCTTGTAAGGAGTGGCAAGGAATGATACCATCGGGGCAAGCATTTAACAGTATAGCTTGCATTGTTATTGTGTACCATTCTTGGCACAAAAATAACGATGCAGATCGACTATAATCAATTGTTATCTAAGTCCACATGAACACAAAGTCTGCCAGGGAGAAGTTGGTTCTACTTAAAATTCTAAATTTTGGTTATCCGTAGTCAACCAGAAAAGGATCCGAAGAAACCAATGAAACCAGCTCGGGGCTAAGTCCAAGGAAGAAAGTAGGCTGTAACAACTCATGTCTTCATCCAAAATGGCTAGCCGGAAGGTATTATTTGGGTTCCTTAGTCCTGTATAAGTATCCAAGATCTCCTTAGCGAATAACCGATGTGGGACTAAACATACGCCCGCACGGGTCCTCACATACTCTTCTGTTTAAGCCTGACGTCCTTGTCAGGCTAGAGGTTTAAATTCATTCAAATCTAATTACAAGCACCACGATAGGCCCGTGGTCAGCTTTCATTAACCCGTGCTGCAGTGTCCCCTAGTCCACATAGGATATGGGCCGACTTTACTCTGATATCATTTGTAACAGCTCAGGACTTCACCCAAAATGGCTAGCTGGAAGGTATTATTTGGGTTCCTTGATCCTGTATAAGCATCCAAGATCTAGCCAGCAAATAACCGATGTGGGACTAAACACACGCCTTCACGTGTCCTTATATAAATAATACCTTCTGGCTAGCCATTTTGGGTAAGGTCCTGAATTGTTACTCATGGTATCAGAGCGGACCCAACCCATAATCTATGTAGACTAGGAGACACTGCAGCACAGATCCATTGAGGCTGACTATGAGCCGATCGTGGTGTTTGCGATTAGATTTGAATAGATTTGAACCCTCAGTCTGACAAGGACATCATGGCTTAAATGGAGGGCATATGTGAAGACCCGTGCGGGCATGTATTTAGTCGCACATCGGTTATTCACTGTGTAGATCTTGGATACTTATACAGAATCCAGAAATCCAAATAATACCTTCCGGCTAACCATTTTGGATGAGGTCCTGAGTTGTTACAAAAGTAAAGTTCAGTTTTTGTGTAGTACTAGTCTCCTAACATCTGCTTATCTGTTTCGTTGGGTTGCCTTTGACAATATGTTGTGCATTAAAGAAAACCCATACCAGTCAGAGGAAACAATGAACTTCCCACAGCCTACCTTATTTAGTAGAACTTAGGCATGTCCCTTGATCAACCACATGTACAGGGCTCTGACATTATAGCTGAGAGGATCCAATCATGCTTTCGTACTTTGGAAAGGCTAGTTTAAATAAAGATTGGAAGGCTAAATATAAGCATGAAATCATTCAGTAAGAAGGTTGATGAGCTACTACCTGAGAATTTTTTTAATCATGCCATGTGCTTACATTACAGCACTTAATCCTTAATGGTGGAAAATAAAAGTTCGAGACCAAACTGATTTGGCACTTTTTGATTTCACTGGTATAATCAAAACCACTTGAGAGTACTTAATTCATTATCAAATATCAAACCCTTTGTTTGAAAATATTGTAGTGTTATTGTTAACAATGGAAGATGCTAGTTCATAAGGGCACTGTCATTATAACATCAGATAAGGTAAAGGGCACTTAGAAATGCTTTCTGAGTTGACTCGTACTCGCATTCTCGAGGTCAACTTTAATTCTTTAATTCATGTTTGTCTACTCAAAGGTCTGACAATTTTTTTTTAAAAAAAAGAAAAAGACACATGCTAGGCCCAATTTGTTCCTTCAATCAAGATATCTTTGTTAAAGATAGAGCAGCTGCAAACCAACTTTGTTACATGAAGAATTAATAAATCAGAAACAATTCTGTGTCACTCATACAGTGATATTGTTAATAGAAATTTGGTTTGTTCCAGCAGTATGGAAAACAATATCAATGCGATATCTATTCATTAAAAGCCAAATTTGTTCTTGAGATGAATAATACAAGCAAGTAGTTGATTCTTGTCGCCTGCATTTATCTGTAGAATTAGAGAACAAAAAAATTTTATAAAGAATACAAAATTGAGCGTCATTTCAGATATGAAACATAAGGAATGAAGAATTATGGTTTCGCTCAACATTTGAAAACCCATTTATCATCAGAGAACGAATTTTGATTAAGTATAGTAGAAACTAGGGTGTTCATCATCAAACAAAGTACTCTTTCAGTGCCTGATTTCCAATGGTAGATGAAGATCTAATGGTTAAAAGTAAATGATTTATCAAATCTAATCCAATTAGACTCAAAACAAGCCAATTAGGTGCCAACTCTTGGCTAACCCATATTAGAATATGATCTAATCAAATTAGATCAATTAAGAATCAGATTCGAATCCAATTCGAATCAGATTCGAATCCAATTTGAATCAGGAGCTAAGGTTTGCAACACCTGCTAGGACGTTTATCTTGCAAACATGATCTAATCCAATTAGACCTTGATTAGTTTTCTTGTGTGTGACCCATTGGGTTCCATATTTAGCCAGCAATAGGTGTGATGACCATGTCAGCCAGGTAAGTGAGATCAGTGGAAGGGATATGCCATTAACTCGACAAAGACGATGATGAGAGCACAAAAGTGCGTTCTACACGTTGTTTAAATTAATATTATTGCTAACAAATAATGATAAAAGGGATGCATTAATTTTATATTTTATTTGGCACAGATTATCGTAAATCAGAGTTTAAATGTGCATTTGGTCGACTTTGAACCTGATCATGCTGAAGCATAATTGAATCTGGCCAACACTTCACTCGAGCGACACTTGGCAGCCGTTCGGAGGCAACGCAAGATGGATCCGCTAAAGGCCTAGTTTCATCATCCGAGAGGATCCAAAAACCCGCAGCGGATCAGTGATCTGATCTCCCGCATCCCCTCATCCAGATTTCATCCGCCTCACGCGTCTCCCAACCATCCAAATTTTCAGCCATCCACGTTTCAAAGCTTCCGTGATCCATTCCCAGCATCCCGATCACCTCCCAGCATCCTGCGTCCATTGCTCCCGGATCCGCATCCCAGCTCTACCCCGCCGACCGCTCCTCCCGCACTACCCGAGATCAGCGTCCACGATCCTCTTGCAACGATCTCCCAGCATCCACGATCAGCTCCCGGGCGTCTCTGTGCATCCATTGGAAGAAGATCGGGATTCATGCCAAGCCTCAACACCTCAGCTTCCTTCCGTGTCCCATCCACCTCCCAGATTTGATGAACCCGCATCCCTTGCTTCCGGATCCACGTCTCAGCCTTCCTCTCAGCTGAGCCCAACGCCCATTCATCCGCCTCTTCCAGATTAGCAAGCAATCAGCCTCCGTGAACAGAGCTCCTCAGCGGTCCGTGATTCTTCCATTTCCACGTGCATTCAGCCCAGCGTCCGTTCTCAGCGTCGGAGCCGGCCGCAATCACCTCCCAGCCCCATTCCTCTGCCTTAATCTTCTCACGCGGAAGATTATGTCCGCTTGATAGGTCGGGAAAGCTATAAAAAGGAGATGGGGGATCGGTTCAAGGGAGGCTTATTTGGGGGAGAAGAAGAAGAACAGAGGAGGCGGGGGCTGCTGCGGTTGAAGGAAGGAAACAGAGGAGGAGCTCCAGCCGTTTGGGAAGAAGAAGAAAAAAAAAAAGAAACAGGGTATGCCCTGTTTCGGAAAAGAAAAAGAAAAAAAAATGGTGAGGCTGATTTTTGTAATGGAAAGCTAATTCCTTTGGCAAAGGGTGATGGATGAACCCTTGTCATGTTGCTTTCATCAAGTACACTCTAAACTTTTATTCTAATTGTTTTATATCCATTGGTATGTTTTGGATTCTTGCATATTTATTTATTAGATAGATCTTTTATGGTTTATATATATTGATGCATGGATTGTTTCGATGTTTGATTTGTCGTAGACGTAACCGGCACAATAAATGCTTAGATGTTGAATTCATGTTTTCAAAGTATATATCCCATACTTAGAACTATTCTATCTAATTAATCCATAATCAAGAATCGCCGAGTTTATTTATTGAAAGTAATATTGTCAAGGAGGATTCCAGATTCCTAGCCTTCTCTATATTCTTGAACTTTGTTTAATTATCTATTAATCCTCTGCTTTTAACTTTTGAAAATCAACTGAAAATTACATCTAAAAATTACGCTAATAATCTATAGATCGTTCCCTGAGGAATCGACCTTGGACTTCCGAGTTATATTACTTGTGCGATTCTCCTGCACTTGGGAGAGCAATTTTTCGAAAGCACCAAGTTTTTGGCACCGTTGCCAGGGAACGGCTGAGTTATTAGTATAATTTTAGATTTAATTTTTACCTTAGTAGTTAGTCTTTTTCTTTTGAAAAAAAAAATTAAATCTTAACTACTGTTTTTTTTATTCCCTGCACAGTCTGCATCAAACTCTGATATCATAGAAATTAGCCGTCTGATTTGACTCAAATTTGGTCAGCTAGTGCAAGACACATTATTCAATAATCTGAACGGTCTGATTGACATTCGAAGACTTTTAAGACCATTAAAGTAATATAAAATCTTGCTGATTTTTGTTTTAAATTTTCTGCATTTATTTTTTTTAGAATCAGAGTTTTATTGTTATTATATCTCATTAACCCTTGTTGCTAATTGAAAATTGAAGAAAGAAAAAAAAAACTTTAAGAAAAAATCAAGGGTGATTATTCAAAAATAAAAAAAAGAGAGAAAAAACCTAAAATTTCAAATTTCAAATTTTAAATTTCAGAATTCAAATTTCAAACTTCAACTCATAAAATTTAAAAAAATAAATAAATAAATAATTTGCTTGATCACCTATTCAATGAAATTTAATGTCATGTCATAAAACATTAAAAAAAAAATCTCTTGATTGTTGCATATAGTATAAGGCATCAGCATAAAATATTCTAAGGGCTGAACCCATTTAAAAAGATAAGGTCGGGATTTCATCACTCGTCCTTAGCCCAAAAGTCACCCCAGTGCATAAATATCCTAAGCTTAACTAAAATCAACTAGACGTTGGCCCCTAAGGACATTCGAGCTCAATAGGACGAAGACCACCGAAAGTTGCACCAATTTCGCTCTGTGGCTTAGTTGATGTCTAGGCAAGCTTTGTCCCTATAAGGGAGACAGTTCATCTGTTCGAGGCAAGTGGGTTTTAAGTGGGACCTTTGCGAACGCATCGTGACCCCTCCACTTACCTGGGAGCTTACCTGGTCAACTCGGTTCATTAGACCGGATTGGAGGCTTAGGTGCCCTCTTCAAATCAGTTAGGAGCTGTCTAGAAATTTAAGAAAAATATTAGAAATTGAGGTGTAATGTTTTGTTGCATGTTTAATTGTGAATAGATTTTCGTTTTTAGGGTATCTTTAGTTGGTACTTATATATATATATATATATATATATATATATATATATATTATAAAAAAGAGAGGAAATTATTTTGCATGTTAAAGTGGAATAGGGACGACACCGGTCGATTAAGTCGTACAACTTTAGATCATCCCTTAGGACATACCCCTGAAATTCCTTCGCAATATCTCACACCTTGTGAGATGGCTGATTTAAATGAAGATGCGGGGAGTCACCACGATCGAGAACGTGAACCCCATGTTATGACCTTAAGACAATACCTACAACTGGCTAGGACTAGTCAGCCTTCATGCATAATTTTTTCTGATAATGTAGGACATTTTGACATCAAACCCGGGGTAATTCAATTACTGCCCAAGTTTCACGGGTTAGAGTCCGAGAGTCCGTATCTTCATTTAAAGAATTTTGAAGAATTGAGCATTACATTTAGAGTGCCGAACGTCACCGAGGATGTCCTCAAGCTGACATTGTTTCCTTTCTCTCTAAAGGATAAGGCCAAAACATGGTTAAACTCCTTGCGACCTAGATCAATAAGAACTTGGCAAGATATGCAGAGAGAATTTTTGAAGAAGTTCTTTCCCACACAAAGGACCAACTTTTTGAAAAGACATATTAGCAATTTCCAACAAAAAGATAATGAAACATTTTATGAATGTTGGGAAAGATTTAAAGACCTTCTTCTCTCATGCCCTCATCACGGGTTCGAAACTTGGAGAACCATTAGCTTCTTTTATGAAGGTTTATCTCCACAATTGAAACAGTTTGTAGAGACCATGTGCAATGGTAGATTTTTAGAAAAATACCCTGATGAGGCATGGGAGTATTTGGATTCCCATGCTGAGACCGCCCAACTTTGGGATAACGAGGATAGAAACAATAAGTCTTTGCCTAAGCCTACTAGCTCTGTACAGGGAGGCCTTTACAACCTCAAAACTGAGGATGATCTTCATGCTAAAATGGCAGCCCTCACTAGGAAGGTAGAAGAAATTGAGCTTAGGAAGGTTGAGCCTGTCAAGACTATAGAGCTTAGAAACAAGTGTTGTGGTATCTGCGATATGTTGGGTCATACCACTACAGATTGTCCCACCATACCGGCATTCAAGGAAGTCTTGCACGATCAAGCAAATGCTATGAACTCCTACCAAAAGCCTTATAACGATCTGGTATCAGAGCCGGAACTCTTTTACCCAAAGAGTAAAAGATCAAAATGACAACCCTATTTGGATCTTCCCACATTGAGGGCCAGTCCACCCAAAGACCCCCATTCTTTAATGGATCCGACTACTCATATTGGAAGGCTAGGATGAGAATATTTATCCAAGCCCAAGACTATGAGATGTGGACCATTATACTAAATGGACCATACATCCCATCCATTTATGTAGAGGGTGTCACTGTACCCAAACTTGAAAAGGATTGGGATGACAATGACATTAGGAAGGCACAACTCAATGCCAAAGCAATGAATGTGCTTTACTGTGCATTAGATATAAATGAATTCAATAGAGTCTCTACTTGCAATTCTGCAAAAGAGATTTGGGATAGACTTGAAGTGACCCACGAGGGCACAAATCAAGTAAAAGAATCCAAAATAAATATATTAGTACATAAGTATGAATTATTTAAAATGGACTCTAATGAAACAATCACTTGCATGTTCACTAGATTTACTGATATTGTCAATGGCCTAAAAAGCCTTGGCAAAAATTATACTAACAGTGAGCTTGTCAGGAAGATTCTTCGGTGTTTACCAAGGTCATGGGAAGCCAAGGTGACGGCAATCCAAGAGGCTAAGGATTTAAACAAGCTGCCACTCGAGGAGCTACTTGGATCCCTCATGACGCATGAGCTAACAATGAAACAACACCATGAAGAAGAATCTTCTCACAAGAAAAAGGTAATAGCACTAAAATCGGTTTCCACTAACAAAGATGTGCTTGCAGCAGTAGCAGTGAAGAAGAAGACAATGAGGGAGATGATGATGAGGCTCTTCTTGTAAGAAAATTCAGAAGATTCATCAACCGGAAGAAGTCCTCACATCAAGGAGAGGCCCCTCAAGTTCCTATCACAAGGATAAAGGTAAGGAGAGGGAACATGAGGGGATTGGATGTTATGAGTGTAAGAGCCGGGGCACTTCAGAGCTGAGCGTCCTTTGCTGAAGAAGGGGAGCAAGTACAAGAAGAAAAAGTCCTCATCTCCACCCTATCGGACTCCGACACATCATCATCATCATCGGATGAAGAACAAGAAGAAAAGGCCAATCTGTGTTTTATGGCTAACAACAATGAGGTAACATCCGGAACACATTTAGATTTTACTTTTGATGAATTATATGATGCCTTCAATGAATTAATGGACGAGTACAAGACAATAAACCTTAAAAATAAAGAATTAAAACTAACTAACCAAACTCACCTCCGTAAGTATGATACATTAGTTAAGGATAAAGATATTATTATTAAAGAAAATTCAGAACTTAAGACAAGCAATCAAATCTTAATTCAAAAGACTAATACCTTAACTAAAGATAACGAAAGGCTGAACAAAGAAATATTAGAACTTAAAAACAATAAACATATCATAAAAGAGAGTCTCACAAAAGACCTAAATGATCTAAAAACAGAAAAACAAAAATTAACACTAGAACTTGAAAAGTACAAACCTTTTGTAGAAAAATTTACATATAGCTCAGAAAAATTAGAGATGATACTGAATAGTCAACGAGCTG